>NC_142880.1:94515000-94810000 GCF_051225735.1 Oryctolagus cuniculus
AGTGCTGGCATCCCATATGGGCACCAGTTCTAGTCCCGGCTACTCCACTTCTGATCCAGCTCTCTGCTATGGCCTGGGAAGGCAGTAGAAGATGGCCCAAGTCCTTGGGCCCCTGCATCTACATGGGAGACCCAGAAGAAGCTCCTGGCTCCTGGCTTTGGATTGGTGCAGCTCCAGCTGTTGTGGCCATCTGGGAAGTGAACCAGTAAATGGAAGACCTCTCTCTGACTTTACCTCTCTCTGTAACTCTTTCAAATAATTAAATCTTTTAAAAAAAGAACTCATACAAATAGCCAATATATATATATATATGGAAAGGTGTTCAACATCACTAATCATAATGGAAATGGAAATCAAAATCACCATGGGATATCCCTCACATCTGTTAGAATGACTATTACAAAAAGACCCACGATAACCAGTGTTAATGAGGACATGGAGAAACAGGAAGCCTTCCACACTGTTAGACAGAATGGAAATTGCTACAGTCAATGTGGAGAATAGTATGGAGTTTCCTCTAAAGACTAAAAATAAAAACATTAACTACATGTGATGCCACAGTCTCACTTTCTAGTATTTATCCCATGGAGTTAAAGTCAGTATGTTGAAGAGGTACCTGCACTCCCATGTCCACTGCAGTGTTAGTCACCATAGCTCGAAGATGGAAGCCAACTAAGTGCCCGCCAGCGAATGAGTGCATCAGGAATCTGTGGTCCCTCAGGAGGAAGGACATCCTCCTGCCATCGGGAGCACCACCAACAGACGTGGAGGGTGTTGTGTGAAGTGAAGCAAGCCAGTCCTGAGAGATGAATGGTGCAGGGTCTCGTGTCCATGTGGCAGCTGAAAATGTCAGATGGCCATGGACGTCAAAGAAGACAGAATGGAGAGCTGATAGTTAAAGTGTGGCAAGTCTCAGTTATGAAGGTAAGCAGTTCTGTAAGTTGGGATCCCCTCTGCAGTGTAGTGTTTGCTGTATAGTGATACAGTATTGTCAGCCTGAAACTGTGCTTAGAGCGGTGTCAAGTCTTCCGGTCACAACAGTAATGACACGAAGTCTGGGAGGAAACCTCTGAAGGTGAGGGATAGCTCCCTGACACGGATCACGCAGGGTTTCACTTCTCTCCCGTCATCAAGTACCCATCAAGTATGTACCGCTTCTGTGTCAGTCATGCCTCAGTAGGGAGTTTTTTTTAAAGTAGATTTTATAAAAGACACAAGTTATTGTTGGATTTGTTCCCCACGAAGCAGCCACTAACAGAAGCATGTAACAAAAGGTTGATTTTTATTTTTTAGCAACACAGGAAAATCAGAAACCATTTGTTGTATCTGTTGGCTCAGTGGATAGAAGGTACCTACCACCACAGGCAAGATTTGCTAGTGGGCCCTGTGGTGTTTCTAGTGAAACGTAACCTTTGCCCACATTTTCCAATTTGCATAAAATGCTCTTGCCACATCCAACACTTCCAGTTTCTTATTTTGTATTTGCCTGACTGTAATGAAATGCCAGTAAAGGTGGAGGTGGAGGTGGAGGTTGGAAGAATTTTCCCCCTCAGGACGCTGTTGTGTCAGACCGTGTGGCTTCTGAGAAGGCCACGTCTCCATCCAATACTGGTTGTGTTACTGCCGTATTTCTTTTCTCTCCTGCTGGTCTGTCAGACATGGCTGTTCGTGTTTCACACTTCACAAACTCAGAGGGGCATTAAAACACAGTCTGTACAGTGCACGATCAGTGAGGTTGTGAAAAGCAGGCCTTCAGCTTTCAGGTTTTCAAAAAACGTGGATGCATTTAAATTTATGCTATTTGGCATTTGGCGTACACCTGCAATCGGAAATTTCGCCCCTTCCTTTTATTCGGGAAACCTTGTAGCCATCACTGATTTCAGCGTTCCTTTTCCATAAGTCCTGCTCACACAGGGGTCTGGTTCTCTCTGTCTGTCCTCCATGTAGCTCTCTTAAAAAATTACTTCTTTATTTGATTGGAAGAGTGAGAGAGAAAGAGAGAATGAACTTCCATCTCCTGATTCCCTCCTCAGACGCCAGGAGCCAGCGACTCATCAGGATCTCCCAGAGGTGGCAGGAACCCCAGAACTTGGGTCATCACTGCTGCCTCCCAGGTGCACTACAGGAAGCTGTATCAGAAACAGGAGGGACTCGATCCCAGGCACTCTGATATGGGGTACTCAGGTGTCCCGAGAGGCAGCTTAGCCCACTGCACCACAACACTCACCTCTGTGGGGAGCAACTCGGACTAGACTAAGTTACTGGAATTAAGACTTATTCTATGCATCTGCTCTCCCACAATATGGCGCTGGGAGAGGAGAAAACAGCTTCTACACAGCTGCCTCCAGTTCAGCCAATAAACTGTAGGACCTGCTCCTGATTGGAGGAGAGCAGCGTACTCGGCGTGTGGGCAGCCGAGTTGGGATTGGCAGAGGAGGACTATAAAGGAGGAGAGAGACGGCATGCACCAGGAACATCTAAGGGGAACATCTAGCTGAAGGAACACCTGTGCAGCCCCCGAGAGAGCCGGCCGGCAGTGTGCCGCTCCCCTGCGGAAGTGGGGAAAGCGGCCAGGGGGAACCGCCCTTCCACGGAGGTGGAAGGGACAGTAGCCAGCCCGGGAAGAACCAGCAGCAAACCCGGGGAGGGCCGAGCAGACAGAAGAACAGCGCAGGGTCCTGTGTCGTTCCTCCACGAAGACGGGGAGCGACAACCTCTCCTGAATGTTTCTTATCTATGTTTTCTATTTTATTTCATAATCTCTTTGTTGCCCTATCTAGCTTCTATTTCTGTTTATTACTTTTCCATTTTGTTTATGTTTTTTCATTCTGGCATAATCCCGAGATTCTTCACTTGATTTTCCATTCATTAATTATTTGTAGCCAGTTTAAATCCCTCCCATATATGGTTAATTTTAGTTGCAATCATTTTTTAGTGCCAAGTTTTGTTTATGTTTTGCAAAATATCCATATTAAATAAACCTGTTTATTTTAGCATTTGTTTAGAGTCACAGGAAAGTTGACAGGGTAGCTCAGCACCTGTGCCTACACCCGGCATCATCTCCCCGTTAGTGAATACTTCCTGTGAGCACTGTATAATTATAGCAGCTAATTAAGCAGTAATGCCACATTGTTGTTAATCAAGCTCTGTACGTTATTCGGATTCCCTTAGTTTTACCCAATGTCCATTTTTTACACTTGATCTTAGCCAGAAGGCCGAGAAGCGATACGTAATGTTCATTTTTACACTAGGATCCCAAGGAGGATACCTTGTTACATTTAGGAGTCAGGTCTTCATGGTCCCTCTTGGCTGGGACTTGCTCTCGGGCATTCCGTGTTCTCAGAGTCCTGGCCAGGCGTTTCATGGAATGCCATTCATTTGGGTTCTTCTTGTCTAGACTTCGTCTCAGCTTAGCCTCTGTCCACCTGTGGATTTTGGGAGGGGTAGCAAGCCCTTCACACAGCATCATACCATTGTATATACCTGATTACTTTAAAAACTACATGCAAATGACATTAAAATATAAGTTTTTTTTTTCATAAAAAAAGCTTGAAATCCATGCAGTCACATTATCAACGTGATGTTCCACTGATGACATCAGACCTCATATGAGAAAGGTAGCGTTTGCAAGTGTCTTCTCTGAAATGCTACTCCCCACCTGCCTTCCCACTGCTGTCTGGAAATACATCGCTAATGGCACATGCAAGGAATGGGTGGTTAAGCCCCATTTCCCTAATGCAGAAGTGATTATATACATCATTTAGAATTGCTTTGTGGGGAAGATTTGTCTTTTTTCCTTCCGTTTGTTTATTTAATCATTTGCTTATATCCATATGTGACTCATGGATGTTTACTTTACATGTTGGACCGCGATACATATTAGGTTATTTGTATTGTCACTCAAACTGTTCCAGCTTTGGCCATTGAGAGTAGTTTCAGATGGGCTGCCTTGTCCCCCAGCAAACATGCATCATTGTGTTTTCTGTCTGTTTATCGACTGTCTGGCTCATCGTATGCATTTCCTGGCTCAGTCCAGGTTGAGCTGTTTCTCCCCAGGGCTCTGCACGCCCTTGCTGAAGAGTGGTGTTGGAAACCCAGGGCCGAGCTGTCAGTGTGCTGGTGTCTGCTGGGCTGTCAGAGCCTCTGGTTCTTGAGATGCAATTGGCCTCCAAAAATCGTACCTTAAATAAAATTGGATGAACTTTGATGAAGTCATCACGAAGATCGAGATGAGCATATACACCTCCCCAAAGCCTCCCGCACGTCCTGCGTTCCACCCTGTTTGCCTTCCTGCCCCCCCACACCCCTAGAAGAATGTTGCTACTTTATAAAGCTAGAATATTATTCATGTTATAGCATATATGTCTGTTTTCTTCATCATGTTTTTCATGCATCTGAAATTTTCTTTCTGTGGTCAAATTTCTAATTCCCTAAATACATCCTTTATCATTTCTCTTCATACAAATTTGGTATGGAGCCAGCATTGTGAGGCAGTGGGTTAAGCCTCTGCTTGTGACACCAGCACCCAATATCAGAGTGTGAGTACTGGCTGCTCCGCTTCCAATCCAGCTTCCTGCCTATGCGCCTGGGAAGGTAGCAGATGGTGGCCCAGGTGCTTGGGCCCCTGCTGCCACATGAGAGACTGTGCTGGAGTTTCTGGTTCCTGGCTTCAGCCTAGCCCAGCCCTGGCTGTTGTAGCCATTTGGGGAGTGAACCAGCAGACAGATGATGACCCTCCCTCCCTGCCTCCCTGCCTCCCTGCCTCCCTCCCTCCCTCTGTCACTCCTTTTCTGTCATTCTGCCTTTCAAATAACTAAATAAATAATTCTGTAAAAATCTGGGACAGTGCAGTGCTTGTTTTTATTTGCTTTTGTTGTGGGTCAGGCTCCGCTCTTGAAGGAGCTGCAGGCTGATAGGGACCCCCTTGCAGCTTCTGCCTTCCTTTCCTGCCTTTGAGACGTTAACTGTCAATCTGGTTTTCAGAATGCAGATAAGTAGTCTTACCTCACAATGCCTTCTATTGTCTCTTTATACTCAGGGCTCTTTGATTTTACTAAGATGTGCATATGCATGGATTTCTTCTTTATTCCTACTGGAGATTAAGATCCTGGAGTCAGAAGACCATTCCTTTTGATAAATTCTGAGCAATTATCAGAGACTATTTTATTTTGGAATATCATTTCTCTCCCTTTACCTCTGTTTGCTTCTCTGGAACTCTTCCTCGGAATTTGTTGGGTCTGTGTTCTGCTCTTCCCCTACCCGAGCATCTCCTATGCGTTTTCCCCACTGGGTGTCTTTCTGGCTAGCTGCAGATCTATCCCCAGTTTTCTACTTTTCTCTTAACTTTATCCACTCATTTGTTTAATATATCCATCATGTTTCTAATTTTTCATCTCTGTCTCAGAAATATTGATCTGCTATCTCCTTATCATACTCTCAAGTGTACATACGGTGTCTCTGAGGAAGCACAGTATTTATTCTATACTGTGCCAAATAATCCCCTAAACTGTAGTCCTTACAGGCCAACCCCACAGGTGGTTATTTCTCCTGATACTTAGTGATGGTGAGCAGCCACCATCCCGAACCCATTGAGAGCCCCCGATGCAGGCACTCATCCCCCTGGGAGACAAAAGACGCTTAGCACTCTGGGTGGTCGTCAGGTTTTAGGAGATGTATGCCAGGAAGCGGACGGAGACTAAAATATATTTCATAATATCACACACCCCAACCAGGTTATCTTCTAATTTAGACAACTGTGCAGTGAGTATTTACATTGAATCTTCTGCAAAGTTTATTGGGAAGCTTGGGGCACTGGCCTCTTACTGTTGGGAACTTGGAACCCCCTGTGCTTACCTGTGGGACCCACACTGGATTAGGGGCCCTTTCTCTTTGTGTGTGGTTCTTCCATCGGGAACTGCTTCTCGGATGATATGAAAGGCATGAGAGTGCCACCATTTGCATTGACTGCTGACGTGACGTTATGTTCTTTTTTATTTTATTTATTTATTTATTTATTTATTTTTATTTTCTGACAGGCAGAGTGGACAGTGAGAGAGAGAGAGAGACAGAGAGAAAGGTCTTCCTTTGCCGTTGGTTCACCCTCCAATGGCCACCGCGGCCAGTGCGCTGTGGCCGGCGCACCGCGCTGATCCGATGGCAGGAGCCAGGAGCCAGGTGCTTTTCCTGGTCTCCCATGGGGTGCAGGGCCCAAGCACCTGGGCCATCCTCCACTGCACTCCCTGGCCACAGCAGAGAGCTGGACTGGAAGAGGGGCAACCGGGACAGAATCCGGCGCCCCGACCGGGACTAGAACCTGGTGTGCCGGCGCCGCTAGGCGGAGGATTAGCCTAGTGAGCCGCGGCGCCGGCCGACGTTATGTTCTTGTAACCACTTTACCGTTCGTAATTCTGTGCTCTACTTTGCCATTAGTATTACCACGAGAAGTCTACCTCGAAACAAGGGAAGATCAGAACTCTGATGACATGTAAGTGAGAGACCTCTCTATAACAAAATACAGTAATAGCTAACTCAGAGGAGAAATTAACAACTTACCTAGAAAACTTCCTTTGTGAGTGGCTGAGGCCTGGTTGTCTTCATTTAATCAAATACATTAAAGTTTAATAAGTCCACAGAGAAAAATGGTGGAGAGTGAAATAGAAAGTTGGCAGAGTATTAACAGGGATTCATTCACTCCAAAGGGATATATTTAGGTGAATATCAAAGATGCTAAAATTCCTTCACAGTGGAAAAATGCCCAGCTGCTTGGGATCGCCTGGAAACACAGGACTGTGGCTCTCTGATCCTCTGACGGGAAAGCACCGCTTTTCTAGGCTCCACGAGGCAGCATCGTGCCGGGCCCAGGAAGAGTGCTGTGTGCTGACAGCCCCTGTGTGTACTGTCAGGGGACGCTCACCCTCCAGCCACTGGGAAGCTTCTCCCACTTGTAGCCCACGAGGCTCTGCCCTCAGTGCTCCTCAGGGTACCAATGCCAGGGAACCACCCTGCTCCCCAACTAACACCCAGCAAGAGTCGGCGCCAGTGAGCTCAGCCTCCAGCCTTGTCCGAGGGGTGCGAGCTGAGGTCCTTGTTCCATTGTCACCATCAGAGTGACCCAGGGGCTCAGGCCCTGGTCACCCCACTGTCAGCTGGCCCCAGTGTCTGTGGACTTTCTTGGCTCTGTGCTTTCTGCTTCATGCTTCTCCCTGGTGTTTGCCCTGATCTGCTCTTAAGTGCACCGTTTGCACTTGAACACGTCCCAGGTCTGTTTTCAACATAAACTAAAGCGCTGGCATTTGTGCAACTGAGAACGGCTTATGCTGTCAGCTTCAGGCGGACTCCCCGCATGTTATCAGTCAGCTTTCATCACCGCAGTGAAATACCTGGGCAGGTAACTTGATAGTTACTCTCGGCTCACAGTTCAGGAGGTACACAGTCGAAGTGGGGTGGGCCCCACTGTTTCAGCATCTAGTAGCAGCCTTCTTACTGGCACAGTCCTGGCACATGACAAGGGCAGGGGGTGCCCTGTGACCCTCTCCCCTCCCCTGCCTTCTCTCAAGCCTCCAAGATTCAGTCCTGATGGCTCTACTGTAAAGAGCCAGCTCAGCCCTAGTCACCCCCCAGAGACTCCCACCCAAGCCAGGAACTCCCAGCACAGCCTCCTCCCCTGTCTCTACCCAGACGCCGGAAGCACGGATACTCAGCTGGAGAGGATGGAAGCTGGAGGGTTTGGTTTTTCAGTCAGAGACAGCGAAGCCACCTGCCTCTACTTCCAGAATTCCTTGTTTGGAAGAGAGCCACAAAGCACCAGAAAGTTCACCACGGAGGTTCCGGTAGGAGAGGGGGTTTCCTCTTTTAAACTCACATTCAGCTACAAGGACAGCAGAGGTAGGAGAAGGGGACGATCCTTTCTTCGTGGACAGAGTGAAAAGGCAGGAAGTCTCTGCGGAACAGACAGCTGGACAAGCCGGGGGGGGGGTGGGGGCTCTGGCAGTGCCTGGGCTGACGGGCACGGGGCGTGCAGGGCGAAGCCTGACCTGCTCTGGGGTCAGGGCTGGTGGTGCATGTTGGCACGTGGTGCTTGGCAGAGCTAGAGCTTGTTTCTGCTCCTCTTTCAAAATGAATTTCCAGCAACAGTTTTGGCAAGTGTTTTTTTTTTTTTTTTTTTTTTTAAACATGGAAAAGCACATAAAACACACATGATACAAAGTGATGGAAATGAAATCGTAAAACTTGGCTCAAACATACGTGCATTAAGAATCCTTGTATATTTAAATAGATTTTATAGAAAAAAATTTTTGGGGGCAAGGGGAATAATGAAAAATCCCCAAACTCAAAGAAGTTGTTGGCGAGGATGTGTGTGTGTCACAGAGCCACCCACCTGGGCCCAGGCTGAGCTTGATGAGGGTGTGTGTGTGTCACAGAGCCACCCACCTGGGCCCAGGCTGAGCAAGGCCAGAGTTAGACACGATTTGCTTTTCAAGGTAATTTGAGAGTCTGTAGCTACAAAAGAATCCTTTGTAAGAAATTCGTGTAACTGCCTGGAGACCTTCTGAGGGTCCTGGGTGCCCAGTGACCAGCAGAGGGATGTGTCAGGCACCCTGGCTGTCTGCGTCAGCCCTGCCACACCTGCTCATTCTGGCCTGGAGGCAGGAGTTCACATGTGGTACTTTTCACCTGCAGACCTAGCCGTGGTCATCAGCCATTTGTGGCAGGCGTAGAACTTAGTTCTTCAGTCTACAGCAAGCATCACACCTGTGATGGCCTCAGTGTACAGGGTCACACCTGTGATGGCCTCAGTGTACAGGGGTCACACCTGTGATGGCCTCAGTGTACAGGATCCCACCTGTGATGTCACCTCAGTGTACAGGGGTCACACCTGTGATGGCCTCAGTGTACAGGGGTCACACCTCTGATGGCCTCACTGTACAGGATCACACCTGTGATGTCACCTCAGTGTACAGGGGTCACACCTGTGATGGCCTCAGTGTACAGGATCACACCTGTGATGTCACCTCAGTGTACAAGAGTCACACCTGTGATGGCCTCAGTGTACAGCAGGATCACACCTGTGATGGCCTCAGTGTACAGGGGTCACACCTGTGATGTCACCTCAGTGTACAGGATCACACCTGTGATGTTCTCAGTGTACAAGAGTCACACCTGTGATGGCCTCAATGTACAGGATCAGACCTGTGATGTCACCTCAGTGTACAGGGGTCACACCCGTGATGGCCTCAGTGTGCAGCAGGATCACACCTGTGATGTCACAACAGTGTACAGGGTCACACCTGTGATGGCCTCAGTGTACAGGTGTTACTTCTGTGATGTCACCTCAGTGTACAGGGGTCACACCTGTGATGTCACCTCAGTGTGCAGCAGGATCACACCTGTGATGGCCTCAGTGTACAGGACATACCTGTGATGGCCTCAGTGTACAGGATCACACCTGTGATGGCCTCAGTGTACAGGATCACACCTGTGAAGGCCTCAGTGTACAGGGTCACACCTATGATGTCACCTCAGTGTACAGGGGTCACACCTGTGATGTCACCTCAGTGTACAGGGTCACACCTGTGATGGCCTCGGTGTACAAGGATCACACCTGTGATGGCCTCAGTGTACAGGGGTCCCACCTGTGATGGCCTCAGTGTACATGGTCACACCTGTGATGGCCTCAGTGTACAGGGGTCATACCTGTGATGTCACCTCAGTGTACAAGGTTCACACCTGTGATGGCCTCAGTGTACAAGGGTCACACCTGTGATGGCCTCAGTGTATAGGGTCCACCTGTGTTGTCACCTCAGTGTACAAGGTTCACACCTGTGATGTCACCTCAGTGTACAGGGTCACAGCTGTGATGGCCTCGGTGTACAGGGTCACACCTGTGATGGCCTCAGTGTACATGGTCACACCTGTGATGTCACCTCAGTGTACAGGACACACCTGTGATGGCCTCAGTGTACAGCAGGATCACACCTGTGATGGCCTCAGTGTACAGGGGTCACACCTGTGATGGCCTCAGTGTACAGGGATCACACCTGTGATGGGCTCAGTGTACAAGAGTCACACCTGTGATGTCCTCAGTGTACATGGTCACACCTGTGATGGCCTCAGTGTACAGGGGTCACAGTTGTGATGGCCTCAGTGTACAAGGGTCACACCTGTGATGGCCTCAGTGTACAGGGGTCACAGTTGTGATGGCCTCAGTGTACAAGGGTCACACCTGTGATGGCCTCAGTGTACAGGGGTCACACTGTGATGGCCTCACTGTACAGGATCACACCTGTGATGGCCTCAGTGTACAGCAGGATCACACCTGTGATGGCCTCAGTGTACAGGGGTCATACCTGTGATGGCCTCAGTGTACAGGATCACACCTGTGATGGCCTCAGTGTACAGGGGTCACACCTGTGATGACCTCAGTGTACAAGGGTCACACCTGTGATGGCCTCAGTGTACAGCAGGATCACACCTGTGATGTCACCTCAGTGTACAGGGTCACATCTGTGATGACCTCAGTGTACAAGGGTCATACCTGTGATGTCACCTCAGTGTACAGGGTCACACCTGTGATGGCCTCAGTGTACAGGGTCACACCTGTGATGTCACCTCAGTGTACAGCAGGATCACACCTGTGATGGCCTCAGTGTACAGGGTCACACCTGTGATGGCCTCAGTGTACAAGGGTCACACCTGTGATGTCACCTCAGTGTACAGGGTCACACCTGTGATGGCCTCAGTGTACAGGGTCACACCTGTGATGTCACCTCAGTGTACAGCAGGATCACACCTGTGATGGCCTCAGTGTACAGGGTCATACCTGTGATGGCCTCAGTGTACAAGGGTCACACCTGTGATGTCACCTCGGTGTACAGGGTCACACCTGTGATGGCCTCAGTGTACAGCAGGATCACACCTGTGATGTCACCTCAGTGTACAGGGTCACATCTGTGATGACCTCAGTGTACAAGGGTCACACCTGTGATGTCACCTCAGTGTACAGGGTCACACCTGTGATGGCCTCAGTGTACAGGGTCACACCTGTGATGGCCTCAGTGTACAAGGGTCACACCTGTGATGTCACCTCAGTGTACAGGGTCACACCTGTGATGGCCTCAGTGTACAAGGGTCATACCTGTGATGTCACCTCAGTGTACAGGGGTCACACCTGTGATGGCCTCAGTGTACAGCAGGATCACACCTGTGATGGCCTCAGTGTACAAGGGTCACACCTGTGATGGCCTCAGTGTACAGGGGTCACACCTGTGATGGCCTCAGTGTACAGGGTCACACCTGTGATGTCACCTCAGTGTACAGGGTCACACCTGTGATGTCACCTCAGTGTATAGGGGTCACACCTGTGATGTCACCTCAGTGTACAGGGTCACACCTGTGATGGCCTCAGTGTACAGGATCACACCTGTGATGGCCTCAGTGTACAGGGGTCACACCTGTGATGGCCTCAGTGTACAGGGGTCACACCTTGTGACAGTGCAGATGTCCCTCTCCTTCATTGGCGATGCTTGCCTTTGATCTGCCAGCCTGCTCCATGAGGCATCAGAGGACAGGGTTCTTCTGTCCAGCATGGCCACTGAGCTGTCAGCTGACTCTGAATTTCTCCTTGAGGGACTGGATTTTATTTCTTGCATAAGACATCTAACCACCTGAGACTTCAATTTTAAACTTTTATCTATTTTCATTTTATTTGAAAGGCCAAGCAGACAGAGCGATGTTTGCTGGTTCACTCCTCAGATGGTTGTTAACACTCAAGGCTTGGCCAGGCTGAAGCCTGGAGCCTGGAGCCATCCAGGTATCCTACTGAGGGTGGCAGGAACTCAAGTACTTGGGCCATCACCTGCTGCCTCCCATTTGCAGGAAGCTGGACTTGAACCAGGCACTCCAGCTCGGAATGCAGGCATCCCAATGGCATCTCAACCGCTGTGTCAAACTCCTGCCCAGAACTTCTTGATGCTCAAAATGAAGATGCTGGGCCACTCGCCAGTCACACTGAGTGGCCTTGGAGACCTGCCTGGCCTGCCTGGACACTGCAGTGCAGAGTCCACACCCAGAGCGTGAGGGCCCCTTGCTCCTAACGGCAGTCAGCGCCTCCCACCACTCACAGCCTGCATGAACTCAGACATGTTACCCAACACCTTGGAGCCTCTCCTTTCTTGAGCAATGGGGATTGGGTAATAATTCTACCCATTTCTAGAGTTTAAGGAAAAACCAATCTGTAAGATTCAAAGTGTTTAACACGCAGTGGAGGCCACTTGAGTGGGAACTGCAGGGCAGAAGCCCCTAGGGGCCCCCAGGGGGAGTGGAGGGCCACCCTCTTCCCAGACAAGACAGCAGTGCAGAGGGGCCAGGCTCTGCGACTCTCCAGGGCTGACACAGGTCAGCGACTCAGGGGTCTGAGTCTCGGTAATTCATGAGCTGGCAGAGAAGCCTCTTCCCAAAGGCACTCCCTGCAGGTGCTGGAGGGGCTCACCCATGCCACGTAGACACCTGGTGCAAAGGTCACGGTGGAGGTCATGATGGAGGGTGGATTCAGGCTCGCTGGCATGTGGTGTTTTCGTGGGTAGTTCCAATACTGGAGAGACGGAGAGCAGGGCCATCCTGGCTCCACAAAGCCAGAAACCTGAGAGGGACTTGTGCTGTGTGATGAATGCATGCTGGTCACCACGGGCACGATCTTCCCACGACATAAGAACTTCCAAGTCCAAGACACAGGTGACCTCCCAACACTGCCCCTCCTCCCCTGCTGTCAAGGAGGAATGACCAAGGAACAGGGCACAGGTGACCTCCCAACACTGCCCCTCCTCCCCTGCTGTCATAGGGGGAATGGCCAAGGAACAGGAGACAGGTGACCTCCCAACACTGCCCCTCCTCCCCTGCTGTCATAGGGGGAATGACCAAGGAACAGGGCACAGGTGACCTCCCAACACTGCCCCTCCTCCCCTGCTGTCACAGGGGGAATGACCAAGGAACAGGGCACAGGTGACCTCCCAACACTGCCCCTCCTCCCCTGCTGTCACAGGGGGAATGACCAAGGAACAGGAGACAGGTGACCTCCCAACACTGTCCCTCCTCCCCTGCTGTCATAGGGGGAATGACCAAGGAACAGGGCACAGGTGACCTCCCAACACTGCCCCTCCTCCCCTGCTGTCATAGGGGGAATGACCAAGGAACAGGAGACAGGTGACCTCCCAACACTGCCCCTCCTCCCCTGCTGTCATAGGGGGAATGACCAAGGAACAGGGCACAGGTGACCTCCCAACACTGCCCCCTCCTCCCCTGCTGTCATAGGGGGAATGACCAAGGAACAGGGCACAGGTGACCTCCCAACACTGCCCCCTCCACCCCTGCTGTCATAGGGGGAATGACCAAGGAACAGGGCACAGGTGACCTCCCAACACTGCCCCCTCCACCCCTGCTGTCATAGGGGAATGACCAAGGAACAGGGCACAGGTGACCTCCCAACACTGTCCCCTCCACCCCTGCTGTCATAGGGGGAATGACCAAGGAACAGGAGACAGGTGACCTCCCAACACTGCCCCCTCCCCTGCTGTCATAGGGGAATGACCAAGGAACAGGGCACAGGTGACCTCCCAACACTGTCCCCTCCTCCCCTGCTGTCATAGGGGGAATGACCAAGGAACAGGAGACAGGTGACCTCCCAACACTGCCCCTCCTCCCCTGCTGTCATAGGGGGAATGACCAAGGAACAGGGCACAGGTGACTTCCCAACACTGCCCCTCCTCCCCTGCTGTCATAGGGGGAATGACCAAGGAACAGGGCACAGGTGACCTCCCAACACTGCCCCCTCCTCCCCTGCTGTCATAGGGGGAATGACCAAGGAACAGGGCACAGGTGACCTCCCAACACTGCCCCTCTGTCGCTCCCCCTCTTCATGGAGGAACGACACTAAACCCTGCCTAGGCTTCCTATTCGAGTCACGGCACCATTATGTCGCTCCCCCTCTTCGTGGAGGAATGACACAGGACCCTGCGCTGTTCTTTTGTCTGCTCGACCCTTCCTGGGTTTGCTGCTGGTTCTTCCCGGGTTGGCTACCGACCCTTCCACCTCTGTGGAAGGGCGGTTCCCCCTGCCACTTTCCCCCTTCCGCGGGGGAGCGGCACACCGCCGGCCGGCTCTCTCGGGGGCTGCTCAGGTGTTCCTCAGGTGTTCCTGGTGCATGTTGTCTCTCTCCTCCTTTATAGTCCTCTTCCACCAATCCCAACTCTGCTACCCACACGCCGAGTACGCTGCTCTCCTGCAATCAGGAGCAGGTCCTGCTGTTTATTGTTTGTACTGGAGGCAGCTGAGTAGAAGCTGTTTCCTCCTCTCCCAGCGCCATATTGTGGGAGAGCAGATGCATAGAATAAGTCTTAATTCGAGTAACAGTCTAGTCCGAGTTGCTCCCCACACCCCTCCACCCCTGCTGTCATAGGGGGAATGACCAAGGAACAGGGCACAGGTGACCTCCCAACACTGTCCCTCCTCCCCTGCTGTCATAGGGGAATGACCAAGGAACAGGAGACAGGTGACCTCCCAACACTGCCCCCTCCTCTGCTTCCTGAGAAACAGGCCAAGGTTGTGGAGAGTCTCCACTGGGTACAGGTTCTCGCCCAATCAGCATGACCTTTCCCACTTGTTGCTCTAGCAGATGAATGGCAGCAGGAGCCTCAGGTCAGCTTTCCATGAGGGTCTCTGAAGTCCAGGTGGGCGTGTTCACTGCTTATTTCTCCTCCCCACTGGCGGGACAATGGACACAATGGTTGGGGCACTAGTGGTAATCTTGGACAACAGGGTGCAGCTGTGTGCCAAGACTGGCGCTGCCACCAGAGTGGGAGCCTCTGGAATGCCAGCAAGCTCATCCTGCCCTCCAGCACCTGCCCTGCAAGGCTTCATGAGGAAGAAACACACGTGGGTCCTGTTGAGCTCAAACTTGCCTCTCCCAGGAACAGTGCTGACTGGCGGTTCTGTCACTCCCAAAGGACAGCCAGCGTCTGTTTAAGAGATGAGGAGGGAGAAGGAGTGGATATTTGAAAAGACAGTGGGGTTGGGAGTTCTGAATTGACATGGAAGGAATTTGTGTGAATAACACTGGGTAGCCGGTGCCGCGGCTCACTAGGCTAATCCTCCGCCTTGCGGCGCCGGCACACCGGGTTCTAGTCCCAGTCGGGGTGCTGGATTCTGTCCCAGTTGCCCCTCTTCCAGGCCAGCTCTCTGCTGTGGCCCAGGAGTGCAGTGGAGGATGGCCCAAGTGCTTGGGCCCTGCACTCCATGGGAGACCAGGAGAAGCACCTGGCTCCTTCCTTCAGATCAGCGCGGTGCGCCGGCCGCGGCAGCCATTGGAGGGTGAACCAACGGCAAAGGAAGACCTTTCTCTCTGTCTCTCTCACTGTCCACTCTGTCTGTCAAAGAAAAAAAAAACACTGGGTAATTTTTATTCTCCAGTGATGTTGTATTCATATGCAGCTTCTCCCCCGGGGGATGAATCCATGTGTCTTGCTGCTGCTCACCCAGGAGTGCTTCCTACTCTGTTCAGCCTCCCTTTGCTACCATTGTCTTTTCCTGAATTGGAATGTGGGGTGGGAATTCCCTGTTCCTTCCAGAATGGGACTTGCAGGAAAGGATCCAGGTGTGGCGAGGAAGCTGGGTCCCTGCCTTTGCTGTGAGAAGTGGCCGCAGAGCACAGGAAGTCACTGCCACCTGCTCCAGCGCTGACTTCTTTTGTCCTGGAACGAGATGACAGCAGGGAGGCGGTGGTGCTCGGGGCCTCTTGCCTTCGGTTAATCCTTCACTCTTCATGTGACTTAATTCTGACCCCGAGTGATGCCTCCTGGTGTTCCAGCCACTGCCCTCATCACTGAGTAACCGGGGGTGAAGGCAAAGCTCACCCTGAGTCCCTCCGACTCTCCCCTGCCATGAGTCACGTGCGCTCAGTTTCCCTCAGCCCAGAGCCCCACGTCTCATCCAAGCAGAGCGGACGCCTTAATCCCGGGAGGGCGGCACCGCTCCGAGGATGCTGGCGGGAGCACCTCTGGCTCAGCTCATCCGTGCCAAAGGGGCAGGGGCTGCTGCTCACTGGGGATTGTGCCGCGCTGCCTGTGTGGGTCCAGGTTTCCTCACAGCAGCACATGGCCCCCACTCCCTGCAGGCAGAGGGAGACAGGGTCGGAGAGAGACAGAAAACCCTCCTTCAGGCCGGCGCCGCGGCTCACTAGGCTAATCCTCCACCTTGCGGCGCCGGCACACCGGGTTCTAGTCCCGGTCGGGGAGCCGGATTCTGTCCCAGTTGCCCCTCTTCCAGGCCAGCCCTCTGCTGTGGCCAGGGAGTGCAGTGGAGGATGGCCCAGGTGCTTGGGCCCTGCACCCCATGGGAGACCAGGAAAAGCACCTGGCTCCTGGCTCCTGCCATCGGATCAGCGCGGTGCACCGGCCGCAGCGCGCCGGCCGCGGCAGCCATTGGAGGGTGAACCAACGGCAAAGGAAGACCTTTCTCTCTGTCTCTCTCTCTCACTGTCCACTCTGCCTGTCAAAAAATAAAAAATAAAAAAAGAAAAAAAAAAAAAGAAAACCCTCCTTCAGGTTCTGATGTCAGACTGCCCTGTTCACAGGGGCCTCTGACGCCCCAAACTCAGAGCCCCATTCTTTCCCAGCAACTGCCCGCAGCTTTGCTGTTAACCACGGATCTAAGCACGTGGGCCAGAGTTCCTGCGTTCTGGGGTGAGCTGCTAAAATACAGTCTCACCCCCGGGCCCTGGTGATCAGAGCTGCCCCACCAGCGCTTCTGCCCACCAGCTCCTTCCCACCTGGCCCCTAAACTTGCCCCTGGCTCCACTGGGAGGGAGTCTGGCTGCCCTGTAAGACCCCTTCTCTCCACAAAGGACTGCCTCCATGACTGGCAAGCAGCTGTGCTTATGTTTGGTTTTGGTAACATTCAGAGGTTCTGGCCCAGTTGACTCCGGTCACATGGTCGACCTGGATATGGAGGACACTGGCTGCTGACACCTCCTTGTGCCCGAGAAAGCACATGGTGATGACAGTGCTTGGTCGAGATGGGGAAGCCTTCAGTTTTCCAGGTGACGTCCACCCCTCCGTGCCCCTGGACTGGCAGCTTTCTGTGAAAGAGTATGCCAACTGCCCTGAGGGACATTGTCCTTGTCAGGGCAGACTCTAGATGTCCAGTAGGCCCTTAACAATGATTCGTTACACTCAGCACATGGCTTAACTTGTATTTTCTTTTCCGCTAAGGAATGAGGAACTGCAAGGGGATCACCACATTACAATCTGGCTTCCCTTCAGCGCATTTAGGAATGCAACTTCGGTCGCCAACCAAAACATCGCCCTCAGCAAACGTGCACGTGTCTGCGCATGGCAATGTGCCGTAACACCCAGTTCTTCCCTACCACTTCTGGGCGAGGTTCCCTTTCGACTTGCGGGTAATGTGAGAGTGGTCACCCTCTTCTTACCTGGACCACAGTCGGAGAAAGGGGCCTGATGCAAAGGCTGTCCTTGGGCTACTCTCACTAGAAATTTCCAAGGACTCTGCTATGATCAAGCTTTGGCATGTGCCTTCTTTGCATTGTGTTTCGTGAGCTTTTTAACGTTTGCTTATATCAGGTTATTTAACACACACACAAGCTCATATTTTGGTGTTTTCAATCATCACCAGCAGGACCAAGTTCTACTCTGCACGAGAGACTCCCCAGGGCCTGCATCTCTGCCCCCGTGCCGGGTGTGATGCCACTGGTGCAGAGTTGCTTCTTCATCAAAGGAACCTGCTGTAAACAAGTTCTAGAATGAGTGGTTGGGCCAGTGAGGCGGATGGTGGGCAGTTTGCTGGGGAGTCCTGGGGGACTGGAGGTTCAGGTTCTTGTCTCTGACACATGAAAGACTTAGGAGATGTTGGCAAAGGTTAGCAGAGGAGTGAGATTCCTAAGCAAAGTGGAAGCACACACTCAGGGAGTGTGGACAGCTTTTAGACTGAGCTGCAGCCCACGAGGATCAGGGAAATCCTTTGACGTGATCTGCGCAGCATTTTGTTACCTGATCTGTGACTGCCCAATTTCTGGCCTTGTTAGGAAGTCTTGGAAGTGTCCTGTTGTCAGGTGCAGGGTGGGAGTGGGAGTGTCAGCCGTGGTAATTGTATTATAATGATATGCTAACGAGCTGCAGGTCATCATGGGGACAGAGTCAGCTACAGTGATCATTTCAGGTGACAGGCCATGGGAGGTACTTTTGAAGGCAGCTCTGGGAGCAGGCATGATGACCTGTGTCCTGGGACCTTTCTCTGGTCCCTGTCTGTCCCCTTACCTCTAACAAAGGGTGTGCTGGTCCCCAGAAGGCGGGCCTCCCGTCACGCAGCACACGGCTTGTTGGGCAGAGAGCAGTCCCTGGAGGAGTACTGTGATGGCCACGAAGCCCTTGTGCTACCGTCAAGGAAAGGACGTGCTGGAGGGGCGAACACTGTAGCTTCTGCTCTGAGTGTTGCGTCCTACCTCCAGACGTAAAGCACTGTGAGAGCCAAGTCGGTGAACGTCGCTCGTGTTTGTGTGTCACCCGACACGCGATGGGTGTGCTCAAGAGAGCAGCGTCTGGCACCGCCCTAGCCGACCACTGAAGAAACCCTGACCTGCTGCTCCCCTGGGTAACACTGCTTCCTCTTCACAGCCTAGACACTTGCAGAGTTTCCAGAAGCCAGGCAGCTCATTTTGAAGGTTGCAGAAATAAAGGAGCAAACTACATACACACACATACAATACACACGCATAGACGTGCACGTGGGCAGACATGCACACACATATGGATCATGCACATTTTTTTCTGACAATGGCAATACATAATTTCTACTTTATGCTAAGAAACAAACAACTGAATAGTAGTGTCCTCCAAAATTAGGTTTTTCAAATAATTTTTTTATTTGAAAGGCATACAGAAAAAAAAAGAAAGACATACAGACACACAGATGAAATAGAAAGAGAGGGAGGGAGGGACGGATGGAGGGAGTGGGGGTGTCTCCCATCTGTTGGTTGGTTCATTCTCCAAATTCACTTAACAGCTAGAGCCAGGCTTGGCTGACACAAGCGTCCAAAACTCTATCTGGGTCTCCCAGCTGGGTGGCAGGTAATTGACCCATCATCCCATTATCTGCTGCCTCCTGGGCGGGCATTAGCAGGAAGCTGGAACAGGAAGCAGAGCTAGGGTTCAGACCCAAGCACTCCTGCCCAAATAGCACCTGCCCACTTGCTTCACAAGGTGAAAACTGTAAATACATGTGAACGTAATTTGTTGGCTTGTGTTATCTCTTTAAACCAAGTGTTCTTTCAGCATGCCTTTGTTTTGTACCACCTTTGCAATACAAGGAATGGGGTGGTGTCTTGAGAAAGAGCACAGCCAACTCGTACACATGCATCAACACCCTTCACTGAGGAAAATGGCTCAGTACAGGCCTGATGCTGGGAATGAGGAGCAGGTGCATCTCAGAAAAGCATCTGTGGCTTAGTAATTGAGGCCTTAGACAACTTTGGAACCGATTCCTAGGGATAAGTGTTTGGTGCAGTGATTAGAACCCCTGTATCCTACATTAGAGGGCCTGAGTTCATATCCCAGCTCTACCTCTGGTTCCAGCTTCCTGCTAATGTGTGTTGGAGGCAGCCAGTGACAGCTCAAGTAGTTGGGTCCCTGCCACCCATTCAGGAGACCCAGATTGAGTTCTGGATCTTGGTTTCAGCCAGGCCCAACCCTGGCTGCTGTGAGCATTTTTTAAATTTAAATTTATTTGCAAGGCAGAAAGATGGAGAGACAGGGGACATGGGTGAAGAGAAAGAAAGACATTTCAATCTTCCATCTGCTGGTTTGCTCCCCAAATACAGCAGCTGGGGAGTGAGTGTGGGAGTTCCAGTTGGTGTCTCAACCACTGCCCCAAATGTCCACCCTTGTAGGTATTTGAGGAGTGAACCCTTTTCTCTGTGTGTTTGTCTGGGAGCACTCTGTCTCTGTGTGTTTGTCTGCCTTTCAAGGAAATAAAAATAAATGAAATTTTTAAAAAAATTTTGTAGTAAGGATCAGGTCAATAAATTACTAAAGAATCTGCTGAAGTGGTCTCTGTTACACCTTAAAAATGCCCTTGCCCATTTTTCCCTTTGAGAAAAGTCATAAAGTAAGATTTCAAGGTACATTTCACTAAGGTCATCTTCAGAGATGTAGTCGTTTCCCCATTGATCCGGCGTCTCGCCAGTGTCTTTGTGGCAGGGGCTCTGGGGTGGAAAAGTAGCAACAGCTCTTGCTGTTACAAAATGATGCATCTGTAGCAACCATGCCACTCCCAGGTCCTCCAGACAGAAACTGTGTTGCCACCTGTATCTATTCCTTCTAAAAGTTGTTGGTTCCATTTTTCCTGGGTGTTAAATAAGAGATTCAGGATAAGCACTTTGTCTAATGGTTAAGAGAACGCTTCAAACGCCTGTCTCACACTGATGTTGGTGGGTTCAGGCCTTTGTCCTGGTTTCTGCCTCTAGCTCCATGCTAATGCAGTCCCCGGCAGGCAGCAGGCGATGGTCAAGTAGCTGGGTTCGTGCCACCCATCTAGGAGATGTGGATTGAGTTCTCAGCTCCCGCTTTGGGCCCCCAGCCATTGTGGGCATTTGAGAAGTGAACCAGTAAATGGAGGAGATTTCTCTCTTTCCCTCCCTCCCTCCCTCCCTCCCTCCCTCCCTCCCTCCCTCTCTCTCCCTCTCTCTCTCTCTCTCTCTCCAACAAGCAACTTTAATACATTTTTAAATCCCCCCAAAGTTAGCAATTTCTTCATACAAAGTGTAAGCTTCAAAGTTTTCCATTACATATAACTGACATGTGGTGGGGCAACCACATTGCCCCCAACATTGAAGTTGGGTGTCCAAACACAACCTGTGCATGCATGTTCATAGTGTTCTTTGCAGTAGCCGGGGGTGAGAACCACATAAATGTCCATCAACGGCTGAGTGAATAAACCAAGTGTGATAGGTCCACACAATGGAGTATCATTCCAACCCAAGAAGGACTGAGGGTCTGAGATTGCTACCACACAGAAGAGCCAGAAGGCACTGTTTGGTTCCATTTGTATGAAATACCCAGGATTCCTAGAGACAGAACAGATTGGCAGTCCCCAGTGACTGCAAATGGGGAGCGACTGCTTGATGTCATGTTTGATGTTTTGGAGAGTGGCCATGATGGCCAGGGATGACCGGAGCCCAGTAGGAGTGCCCAGCTCACCGTCACACAGGGTCAGCCTTTGCTCTGGCAAAGCAGGGTGTGGAATGGAGAATCCCTGCTGTTGGCAGAGAAGGTGGCCAGGTTTTAAGGGGTCCTGGGAAGAGCAGCCTTGTCTCCACAGGTCAGTGAAAGAGTCATCAACAGCAGTGAGGGTGCAAGGGCCTGGCAATCAGTGAGGAAGACACATACTGTTGGCCTTTGATACCTCCATGCCCTGCTACACGGGGCCAGCCTGTGGCAGGGCATGCTCCATTGAAAAAAAAAGATTTTACTTATTTGAGAGGCAGCATTACAGACAGAGAGGAAGAGTCAGAGAAAGGTCTTTCATCTGCTGGTTTACTCCCCAGATGGCCACAATGGCTGTAGCCAGGCTAGTCCGAAGCCAGGAGCCAGGAGCCAGGAGCTTCTTCTGGGTCTCCCAGATGGTTGCAGGGACCCAAGCACTTGAATCCTCTTCCACTGATTTCCCAGACCATCAGCAGAGAGCTGGATTGGAAGAAGAGCAGCTGGAACATGAACGGACACCCATATGGGATGCCAGTGCCACAGGTGGAGGAGGCTTAGCCCACTATGGCACAGCACCAGTCCTTGGCATGCTCCATTTGACAGTAGCTTCTGGGGTCCTGGTTCTCTTACTTGTTTCAAATGGACCCCCATTTTAAAGTGAACACTCTGCAGTGTGGTACAACAGCAAACCACAGACACAGGAAAGTCTGAAGTGAGAAAATGGAGTTCAATAGCCCAGTCACCCAGCTGTTCCTGTGGTTCTCATAAGCCATAACTTCATGATAGAATTAAAGTGACAGCAGCTTGATCAGACCAAGTAGCAATCTAGAAGTGAAATGACTGCAAAAGATAAAGAGGGAAATGAGAGAAGAGGGTTTGTGTAGACTGAGAGGGGTGGAGGGGAGAATTCAGAGGAAGCAATAGGGTCTCGGGGTGGGGACTGGGCTCACTGCTGCGGGAGAAGCAGGCTGCTGGGTTTTGGGACGCAGGGAGACAAATGTCTTCCGAGAAAAAATAAAACATCCCACGGGGTTTATATCATTCCAGCCAGCAAAGTTTCTGCTTTGAGAAAAACTGTCTCCAAACAGGGGATTACAATGCACGCCATTGTCATTGATAGACACAGGAGTATTGAGTCCTGGGCCCCTGCACGCTCAATGCGGCTTTTCTTGCTGCTGGTGGAATCCCTGTCCCCCTGGAATGCCATTATTCTCAAGGACAATTTTCTTTCCCCCTGGCTTGTTGTCTGAGTAAGCCTTACTATGGCCAACAGATCTTTGGATATGTTGGGCAGTGCCAGGAATGGTCAACAAAAGGCCAGTGGTCATCAAGATCCAGGAGTGGTCAGAGTCTGGAGCTCACAGGATCTCTGGGGAAGCAGCTGCGGTGGGAACAGGCTGGGGTGGGAACAGGCTGGGGTGGGACCAGGCTGGGGTGGGAACAGGCTGCGGTGGCAACAGGCTTCTGTGGGAACAGGCTGCGGTGGGAGCAGGCTGCGGTGGGAACAGGCTGGAGTGCTCTGTTTCTCTCCCTCCAGACCTGGAACAGGTTTGCAAATCTGCCGTCAGAGCTGCTTTGCAAATATTCCCCTGGCTGTTTCCCACCTCAAGTCCACTTCCGTACGGCTTTCTTTGTTCCCACTGGACATACACCTGCAGTCTTTACCCAGCACTTCCTGTTTTCCTTTAACTCGTGTGATTGAAGATTATTGCTTACGCCACAGCCTGCTACTGTTCCGGCCGTGTCCATCTGACACCCACGATTTGGCCAAGTCATAGAGTTTGCTGTCAAGCTCTATGCCATCTTTGCTAGGCAGCAAATCCTGAAATCTGCTTCTTGATCCTACAGCTGAGTCACGGGGCCAGCGGGTGGCTGCAGGATGTCTGAGGACCCAGACGAGGGAGGAGGCTGGGAGGCGGCAGCAACACACAGTGACGTGTTGGGCAGAGATTCCGTCCCAGAGAAGCAGAAAAGAGAGACAGCTGAATCCGTGGAGCCCCTGCTGGGAGTCCAAGCCCGCATCACCAAGTGTGAAATGTGAAATCTTTGAGAAACTTCAGTTCTGTCTCCACTGTGGTAGAGTTAACAAAGGAGGGGAGCACACAGCAGTGGCCTTGTGACATTCTTTCTCACGACTCCAGTTGAATAGGCTGAACACACACTCGATTTACATGCCTTTCCACATTCGACATGAGCTGTGGCTTTCTCCAAGTGATCACAAACACATCTCTCGTACAACTTTGTGTTGTATGTCTCTTGGAACCCCACTTCTTACCAAACATTGAGTTTTTCCACTTAGTTGTCTCTGATGCGGGCAAGGTGTGTGTGTGTGTGTGTGTGTGTACGGGTGGTCTGTGGCAGGCAGGCACTTCCTGAGGTAGGTTGGCCTGGGAGCTGCACAAAGCATTTGTGGACAGAGAATGCACTGGAAGTGAGGCACAAAGCAAAATTAAAGGCAGGACTGAGTTTAAGAATTGAAAAGAAAGTTCAAAAGAGAGAAAACAGTTTCAGTGAAGAGCAGCCCATTTGATGAAATAGGTACATTGACAAATGAATGTTACTGAGTGTTTGCCCTGTTTGGATGATTTACTTGTTTTTTTTTTTTTTATTTTTTTAACTTTTATTTGATAAATATAAATTTCCAAAGTACAGCTTATGTATTACAATGGCTCCCCCCCCATAACTTCCCTCCCACCCCAATCCTCCCATCTCCCACTCCCTCTCCCATTCCATTCACATCAAGATTCATTTTCAATTCTCTTTATATACAGAAGATCAATTTAGTATATATTAAGTAAAGATTTCAACAGTTTGTACCCACACAGAACATAAAGTGAAAAATACTGTTTGAGTACTAGTTATAGCATTAATTCACATTGAACAGCACATTAAGGACAGAGATCTTACATGAGGATTAAGTGCACAGTGACTCCTGTTGTTGATTTAACAATCGACACTCTTATTTATGGCGTCAGTAATCACCCTAGGCTCTTGTCATGAGTTGTCAAGGCTATGGAAGCCTTTTGGGTTCGCCAACTCCGATCTTCTTTAGACAAGATCATAGTCGAAGCGGAAGTTCTCTCCTCCCTTCAGAGACAGGTACCTCCTTCTTTGATGGCCCGTTCTTTCCACTGGGATCTCACTCATGGAGATCTTTCATTTAGGTTTTTGTTGTTGTTTTTGTTGTTTTGCCAGAGTGTCTTGGCTTTCCATGCCTAAAATACTCTCATGGTCTCTTCAGCCAGATCTGAATGCCTTAAGGGCTGATTCTGAGGCCAGAGTGCTGTTTAGGACATCTGCCATTCTATGAGTCTGCTGTGTATCCTGTTTCCCATGTTGGATTGTTCTCTCCCTATTTTATTCTATCAGTTAGTATTAGCAGACACTAGTCTTGTTTATGTGATCCCTTTGACTCTTAGACCTATCATTATGATCAATTGTGAACTGAAATTGATCACTTGGACTAGTGAGATGGCATTGGTACATGCCACCTTGATGGGATTGAATTGGAGTCCCCTGGCACATTTCTAACTCTACCATTTGGGGCAAGTCTGATTGAGCATGTCCCAAATTGTACATTTCCTCCCTCTCTTATTCCCACTCTTATATTTAACAAGGATCACTTTTCAGTTAAATTTAAACTCCTAAGAATAATTGTGTGTTAATTACAGAGTTCAACCAATAGTACTAAGTAGAACAAAAAAAATACTAAAAGAGATAAAGTATTAAATTGTACATCAACAGTCAGGACAAGGGCTGATCAAGTCACTGTTTCTCATAGTGTCCATTTCACTTCAACAGGTTTCCTTTTTGGTGCTCAGTTAGTTCTTTAATTAATAGACTTTAGTTTCTAGTCCAGTTTTAGGTTCACAGGCAAATGCCACTAAGTTCTGAGAGCCCCCACATTCTCATCACCTCTCCACCATTTCCCCTGTTAACTATAACAGTGTGCATATGTACAAGTCTAGGACACCTGATAACCCAGTACTGAAAATGAGGCTTGGACACAGCCTGTGACTGTTTGGTCTAGCCTGGTCCCTCTGAGTTCCCTACACAGGATCTGACTTAGAAGCCACAGCCACATCTGCCACCTTTTCCCACGTTCATGTCGCAGCCTGCCTTGTTTTGATTGTTCTCAATGTCAGTCCTTTTTCTAAATCAAAACTCCTTGAGTTTCTTGTGCAGATGCCCACCTCAGCCAGTGTCAGGGAGATTCTTCTCTGGTCCCTTCCCGGGAAAGATGTCACAGGGGTGGGGACAGGGAGCAGCTCAAGGCTCCCCTTCCCATTGCATTCTTAGCCTCAGCAAGGGAGTTTGTGAAGCCAGGAATTGTATATTGAGAGGTCAGCTATATGTTCATTAGGGAAAGGGTATGAACTGTTTCGTGAGTACACTTAAGGACTCCCTTTCTTTAATACAAGTGAAGTCTGAAATGTGACCCGTCCAGTCCAGCAGAATGCCGACTCCTGAGAACGCGTGCTCTGAGCTCCTTCACAGTTTTGCAGCTCCTGTGAGGTGCGGGTCCCCCTTTCCCGCCTGGCTCGGTGACACCTATCCCCATCTCACTTCCTTCCAGCGCCCAGCGCACAGGGAGTGTGAGCAGCCAGGGTCTCCCCACTCTGTCCTTGGCCTCCAAACACTGCTGCTGCCTGCCACCCCCCTGAGTCTTGGCCTGCATCTGTCTCCGTTTCACCCAGCCTTCAAGACACAGCTGGCCTGGGACGTCTGCCCCTGGAAGCAATCTGCCAGTCATTTGTGCTCCTGTACTGTTTTCTCTGCCACGTGGGTCACACCTGACGTGTTAGTAGGAGCCTCACTTTTCCTGCCATGCAGGATGCAAGCTCAGAAAAGCTCCCTTGCCTCTCTTGACTGAATGTCCTGCATGGGTCAAGTGTGGGGCTCCGCCTCCTTTCCTTCCTTGGACTCTCCCTCGATTCTTCATCCACCTGCATTGGCCAGGGTGCCCGGCATGTCAGCCATCATGTAAAAGCAAGCCTTGTCAGGGGCCTGTTCAAATGCACTCCTTCTGGATTTCTCTAGCTTTCTCGATGGCACTGCTGCTGTTGGTCCCCACCTTGAGTGCTGGGGGATGATTCTGATTCACTTCCCTTCAGGGCTCATACCCATTACTAGATCAGAGGTGATGGTTCTTTCTCCTCTTTTTTAGAGTTTATTTATTCATTTCCATGCATTCGCGATGCGGAGAGGGAGAGACAGATGTCTTCCATCTACAAGTGCTCACAACCGTTGGGTCTGGGCCGGGTCAAAGCCAGGAGTGGGGAGATCCATCCGGGTCTGCTTCCTGGGTGGCAGGGACCCAGATCCCTGAGCCCTCATGTGCTGCCTCCCAGGGTTCACCTGAGTGGGAAGCCGGGTCAGAGGCAGAGGTGGGATTGGGTCCCGGGCACTCTTGTACGGGATGTGGGTGTCCCACATGGTAGTTTAACCCCTTGCTCCACAGTGCCTGCCCCTCCTTCTCTCCCGTGTGACCTGTCTTCCTCTCTGGCTTCTTTCCCTCTAGTCTGGCTGAGCTCTTCTCAGGCCACACCGGCTGATACACAGGCAGCATACACCGGCTGCCCCGGGTGTTTGGGTGGAGGGTGCCCTTCTCCTGTACTCCCCACTCTGAGTGCCCGAACTTTAATGCCAAAGGCCGGCAGCTCCCAGGCAGTTGCACCTTCAGCTCTACCTGGAAGGAGTCATCTTTACGGAGCCCAGACACCCCTGGGATTAGCTACCATTCGTGAGTGAGTGAACACTGCACGCCTGCTACTTCCCATTATAAAGGGTAACTTGAGCGCCTTTCACTTCCACTGCTTTTGCAACCTCCTGCAGTGGGGGCCCGCCTTTCCCCTCCTTGCAATAGGACATTTGTATCTGTAGCCATCTGGAAAGCTGAGGCACTTGCTGTCAGCCCTTCAATCTCTCCTAACCTCCAAAGCCTCCATCCTCCCTTAGAAATGTGGGCATCCTCCCTTACGCTAATGCGGGCTTGAGGAGGACCAGGAGGATGCAGCTGGCCAGGTCTCCCTGCTCCTCATCCAGGATGGGGGCCGGGACTTGGAACAGGGAGAGATAAAAGGTTAGCCCGTGTATGAATGGGTGCTGTGATCTGGAGTTACAGCCATGTTGCTGGCAGGCCACAGAGTCTCTGCCTCTCTGTCTCTCTTTCCTTCTCTCCCTCTCCCTGTCTCTCTCCTCTCTCTCTGTCTCTGTCTCTTTCCCTCTGTCTCTCTTTCCTTCTCTCCCTCTCCCTGTCTCTTTCCTTTTCTCTCTCCTTCTCCCTCTCCCCCCCTCTCTTTCCTTCTCTCTCTCTCCCTCTCCTTCTCTCTCTCCCCCTCTCTCTTTCCTTCTCTCCCTCTCCCTGTCTCTCTCCTCTGTCTCTGTCTCTGTCTCTCTCCCTCTGTCTCTCTTTCCTTCTCTCTCTCTCCCTGTCTCTCTCCTCTCTCTCTGTCTCTCTCCCTCTGTCTCTCTTTCCTTCTCTCCCTCTCCCTGTCTCTCTCTTTCTCTCTCTCTCTCTCCCTCTATCTCTTTCCTTCTCTCCCTCTCCCTGTCTCTTTCCTTTTCTCTCTCCTTCTCCCTCTTCCCCTTCTCTCTTTCCTTCTCTCTCTCTCCCTCTCCTTCTCTCTCTCCCCCTCTCCCTCTCCCAGTCCATCTCCCTCTCCCCCCTCTCTTTCCTTCTCTCTCTCTCCCTCTCTCTGTCTCTCTCTCCCTCTCTTTCTCCCCCTCCATCTCCCTCTCCCTCTCTCTGTCTCTCTTTCATTATCTCTCTCCCTCTCTCTGTCTCTCTCCTTCTCTCTTTCTTTCTCTCTCTCCCTCTGTCTCTATCTCTCTCCCTCTCTCTCCCCCTCTCCCTCTCCCTGTCTCTGTCTCTGTCTCTCTGTGTCTGTCTCTGCCTGCCGAGGCCTTGCAGATGTGCTGTCTGGAGTCTGCAGCTCCCTGGGGAGGGCTGTGTTCCTGAGTTCTGAGGCCTCATGTGGCAACCCCTCCCCCCAGCCCCTTTCTTCGAAATTGCCTCCCCTTGGCAGGACTGTCCACCCTGACGGTCAGCTGCTTCTGGGGTCTTCTCTGGCTTTGAGGAAAGCTGTGGCCAGGCCCCAACCACTAAACTGCTCTCCTCCCTGGGGCCCTAGGGGCTGCTCCCTGCTATTCGTGTTGGTTCCACACTTCTGGAGACGCACTGAATTCTCTCCCCAGAGGGATGGCGGGGAGACTCGGGCAGACAGCCCAGGCGCTCAGCCTTTTCCCCCCACCCTGCGACCCTGGTTTGTTTTGAGGTGGGAGAGGTTTGCAGAGCACTCCCGTAACTGCTGGATGAGGTCTCAGTCTTTATCTCCCTGCGACACACGGTGGCTGTGAGCGAGCGTCTTGGGGCCGCCCCTGCATCTCAGGCACCACCTGCCTCTAGCTCCAGAGCCCGCCTAATTGACACTTGTTCTTCTCTGCCTTGGGAGAGAGATCAGCCGAGATCAGAGAAAGCCCTGGTTAACATCTGCCTACTCAGTCAGTTGTAGCAAAATGTGAATGATGTGCCGCACAGTGGGGACTTCAGTACAAGCCAGAGCTCCCTCAGTCCAGAGCCTGCAGATGCCCTGCGGCCCGGGGGCTGTCCACGGCATCCAGGCCCGCCGCCCCTGGCGCCACACTGCCCACGTTCCAGGGCCCCACGTCTGCTTTCCACCCTCCCTTTCCACTAGGCAGGTCTCCAGGGGGCCGCTGGTGTCCTGTGTGTGCACGCACAGGCGTTTCCACTTAGCCAGGATCACGTTCTCACTCTGCAAATGCACATCATCTGTACTGAAGTGGAAAACAGGAGGGCTTGGGGTCCTGTTCCCAAGGCAATTGTGTTTCTTACTTTAAGCTTTAAAAAATGTTTGTTACTAGAGAGCAACTTCTCTCCTAATTTGTAGCTCCCTGGGGCTTTTATTTGTTAATTATTTTAATTTCAGCATCCTGGCTCCGGGTGCACTCTGATTTTCTGCCTCACCACGCTGGGAGCACTCAGAGTCCCGGGGGAGCCAGAGATGACATCATCTTTTCTCAGAGCCCCACTCCTTGCTGATTAGATACCAAGAAATTTCTGGTCATCTCAAGAGGCTGCCTGGGTGGAGTGCCAGCTGCACGGGGGCTGCAGCTCAGGATATCGTCAACCTTTAGGAAATGCATTAAGCGACTTAGATTTGTAGAAATGTTCCTCTTTACAATATTCATAATGGATGTTTCCCATCCACTTTCTGTAAATGTAACCCTGGGTCATTGTTATTGAGTGAACAAATTGTATATTGAATTAAAATTAAATTAGTGGTAGTTTCCATACACACTTGTTTCCTAACTTCATTTTACTCTAAGTTGTTGGATCAGGTATCCATGTAAATTGTCACAAACAGCTGCTGGAGGTGGTCTGGATGGGTACACAGAAATTTCAGCGATTTTATTACCCGTAAAGCAGAAATGCATGTATTTCTAGATAGATAGATAATCTATATCCATATCCATATCCATAGCTGTATATAGTAGAGGAAGAAACTGACCTCTCCTACTTCTTGTCACTGATGCATTCATAAAGATGAACAACTTTGAAAGAAACCCTTCAGATCTACAGCAGCGATCATATGGGAAGAGATTTCCAAAAGCGAGAGAGATTCAGTCTCACTCCAGGTGAGAAGCGCAGAGGATGGTGGGGAGTGTCAGACACCTGGGTGTTTTCTTCTGCAAAGGGCTGACCAAGAATTCTGATCTAGGGGCAGCTGTTACAGTGCAGCTGGTTAAGCCACCACTCGGGATACCCGCGTCCATACCAGAGTGCATGCTTCGAGTCTTGACTACTCTGCTTCCCATCCAGCTTCCTGCAGATAATGTGCCTGGGAGGTGGCAGATGATGGCCAAGTACTTGGGTCCCTGCCACCCATGCAGGAAATATGGATAAGGTTCCTGGTTCCTAACTTCGACCTGGCCCGGCCTTGGGCATTTGCAGAATGAATCAGCAGGTGGGAGAGAGTGCTGTCTATCTGCCCCCAACCCCTGCTGTGTCTCTTTGCCTTTTAAATAAATAAGTATTAAAAACAAGAGCATTGTGCATGGAAAAGTCTCCAAAAGGAAAGAAACCATCAGAAAATCCACGGGTGACTCTCAGACTTTATACCAGTGCCCCATGTTCTTCCTTACTCCCAGACCTCCATCCTTGCTCCCGCTCCTGACAGAAGTGTCACTTCCAGCTGTCCCTGGGGGCATCTGTGACTTTTCCACTTCAAAAATTTACACTTACATTCAAACACTGTCTTTATTTGAAAGGCAGAGAGACAATCAGAAACAGAGATGTGGGTGTCCAGCACCAGCTACTGGAGCCGTCACTGCTGGGTGTGCACTAGCAGGAAATGGAACTGGAAGCAGATCCTGGGCTTAGCTCAGACGCCCTGATGTGGGTGCTGGGTGTCCTGACGTGGTGCTGGGTGCCCTGACATGGGTGGTGGGTGTCCAGATGTGGGTAGTGGGTGTCCAGACGTGGTTGTGGGTGCCCTGACATGGGTGGTGGGTGTCCTGACGAGGGTGGAGGGTGTCCTGACATGGGTGGTGGGTGTCCATACATGGGTGGTAGGTGTCCTGACATGGTGGTGGGTGTCCTGACATGGGTGGTGGGTGTCCAGACGTGGTAGTGGGTGTCCTGACGTGGTGGTGGGTGCCCTGACATGGGTGGTGGGTGTCCTGATGTGGGTGGTGGGTGTCCTGACATGGGTGGTAGGTGTCCAGACGTGGTGGTGGGTGCCCTGACATGAGTGGTGGGTGTCCAGACGTGGGTGGTGGGTGTCCTGACGTGGGTGGTGGGTGTCCAGACATGGGTGGTGGGTGTCCTGACATGGGTGGTGGGTGTCCAGACGTGGTGGTGGGTGTCCTGACGTGGTGGTGGGTGCCCTGACATGGGTGGTGGGTGTCCTGATGTGGGTGGTGGGTGTCCTGACATGGGTGGTAGGTGTCCAGACGTGGTGGAGGGTGCCCTGACATGAGTGGTGGGTGTCCAGACGTGGGTGGTGGGTGTCCTGACGTGGGTGGTGGGTGTCCAGACATGGGTGGTGGGTGTCCTGACATGGTGGTGGGTGTCCAGACGTGGTGGTGGGTGTCCTGACGTGGTGGTGGGTGTCCTGACATGGTGGTGGGTGCCCTGACATGGGTGGTGGGTGTCCTGACATGGTGGTGGGTGCCCTGACGTGGTGGTGGGTGTCCAGAGCACCAGCTGTGTGACACATTTGCCTCCACGCCTACATTTTAGAAAGAACATGGAACTGAATCTGCTCCCCAGCTACGCCAAGAAGGAACAGTGAATGCTGAGAAAGATGCACTGGGTTATGTTTTCTCCGTCCTTTTCTTCATTTGAGGTTTAGACTCATCTGTTTCGGCCACTGCAAATGCATGAGGTTTGCTTTTGTGTAGAACTCAAGAATCAGTAATTTTCTCCTGGAGTTATGTAGGTTGCGCTACAGGCATATGAATCAAGCTGAGTCTGATTTCCTGGAAGGAGAACGGCTCACTCCCAGGGGCTGCATGCTTCATCTTCCTTTATATTAACTGATCCCATGATGATATTTAACTGAAATTCATGACCTATGTCCTGGAGGATAGCTCTAATTGATTAGGACAGCCTTTCTTGCTGTACCCAGACAGAACCTCGGAAGATTTCTCAATACCACAGCCACGACCAACCAGCAGTAATTGACTCACAACTTCTCCTCCCTCTCTAAATATCAAAAGGTTTTTAAAGTGCCCTTCTACTTCACTCATTGGCTTTTCTGTGATATTTTATGTGTTATTATTTCCTCTCTTACTTTTTAAAATTTTGGGACGACTGTCTCCCTGCTCCTTAAAGAAAACAAAAAAATTGGAGAAGGCATTTTCTCAGCAGTTGGGAGGTCCACGTCCTATTTTGGGGTGGCTGGGCTTGAAACTGAGTTCTGCTTCCAAGTCCACATTTCTGCCGATGTACACTCAGTGAGGTAGCAGTGATGGCTCAGGTACCTGGGTTTCTACCATCCGTGTGGGACATCCAGATTGGGTTCCTGGCTTCCAGCTTTGGTCTGGCCCAATCCTGACTGTTGTGGATAACTGGGGGAGTAAACCAACAGGTGGGAGCTTTTCAAAATAAAATTTGGAAGTCATCTTTTTCTTTTATAAAGAACGGGTTTGGGGCCGGTGCTGTGGCATAGCAGGTGAAGCCACCATAGGCGCAGGTTTGAGTCCTGGCTCCTCCACTTCCAATGCAGCTCTCTGCTATGGCCCAGGAAAGCAGTAGAAGATGGCCCAAGTCCTTGAGCCCCTGCACCCACATGGGAGACCCAGAAGAAGCTCCTGAGTTTGGATTGGCACAGCTCTGCCCATTGCGGCTATCTGGGGAATGAACCAACGGATGGAAGACCTACCTACCCTCCCCCCCCCCCACACTCTGGCTCTACCTCTCTCTCTCTCTGCCTCTGCCTCTATCTAACTCTGCCTTTCAAATAAATAAATAAATAAATCTTTAGAGAAAAGAAAAGAATGGGCTTGCTGGAGGCTGGGTGCTCCAGGTGTGGCACTCACGCCTGCCAGGATCTGGGTGGCCTTCTAGTGATGTCATACATGGTAGAAGGCCTTACCCGGTGACATGGACCACACGTGATAGCTCTGGTCTCCATCCTCTTATAAACAGAAGTCACTTTCCTATTCCCTAGAATGTTTTGTTTCTTTCACATTGCTTCATGTTCATGGCAGGCTTAATATGATGGTTTTGAGGTATTGAATTTTCCTGGTTCTTGCCTGTTTTCAAAGCCTCTTTTAGGCTTTATAGTTTAAGATCCTATCTTTGGGTCTTTGATCCATTTTGAGTTGCATTTTCATAAGGTGAAAAGAAGAGGTCTCCCAATTTCTTGATGAAATGTCAAAACGAACACAATTTAAAATAGATCCACTACTGCGTACATACCCAAAGGAAATTAAATCAGCATCAGAAAGATTCCTGCATTCACAGTAGTCAAGATATGGAACCAACCTAGATTCCATCAGTGTGTGAATAAACCCTGTGAAATTATTCAGCCAAAGAGAAGAACGAAATTCTGACATCTGCAACAAATGATCAGAGGTCCTTCTGTTTACCGAAATCAGCCAGACACAGAGACAGTTGCCGTGTGTTCTCTCTCCTATGTGGGAAGTAGATTTGAACTTAGAATGCAGTTTATTAGAAGTTGGAAGGATGTGGGGAGGGTTGAAGGAGACTGGGTAACAGACCACAATACGCTCCCGTAGCATTAGCGAGGTCTGGTGTCCCGCGGCACGGTGGGGTCACTGACGTTCACAGTAGCGTATCCTGTCTGTGTGAAGCACTGGAGGAGAGGAGCTTGCAGGCTCCCATCACAAAGAAGGACATGAAAGACCCCACGCCTGCCTTGGTCAGTGTGTGCTGTGTGCCTGTGTTGAAATGTTGCACTCCATAGAACATGCAAGAATTACATGTTAACCAAACACTTGACATTGAAAAAAGAATAATAAAAGAAATTGAGAATGACAAGGATTCATGTGCATGGCTTCACCACTCTCCAAGAGTATTTTAAAGTCTACCCTTCGTGGTGTTTAAAATACCTGTCACTTTAGGATCAGTGTTGATACAGTAATTTTCAGATGACTGGCTGCAGCGAGCTGAAATGTCACATTAACTGTTCTCATTCCACACCGCAGTCATGTGAGCTGAGGTTTTTGCTTTGGGGTTTTGAAACTCACAGTCCTGGAGGGAAGCTCTCACCCGAGACCCCATGGAGGTGTGCCTTTGTGCAATTATCCTTGCTTAAGCCCGCAGGAGGTGAGGTTGCAGCAGCTGTTGCTGTTTCTGAAAACGTGGTATTTTTATTGGGGTGAGGTCACTTGCTTGGTCACATGGAGAAGGGTCTGGCATTCCAGTCAAGTCTCTGTCCACCCGGCTGTGTTGCCTTTATTTTTTCCACCAGCTTCTCCCACTGTGCATTCAATTCTGGACTCCTGGACTTCTGTGTACACATGCAAAGCCTTCTCAGCACTGTTAAGTGGTGACACACCCACGTGTATTTCACCACACATGTGTGTAGGAGACTAGCATAGATTGTCAATTCTTATTTTTTACAAGAGTGATTTATTTAATTTTTTAAAAGATTTATTTATTTGAAAGTCAGAGTTACCGGCCAGCGCCGCGGCTCACTAGGCTAATCCTCCGCCTGCGGCGCCGGTACTCTGGGTTCTCATCCCAGTTGGGGTGCTGGTTCTGCCCAGGTTGCTCCTCTTCCAGTCCAGCTCTCTGCTGTGGCCCAGGAAGGCAGGGGAGGATGGCCCAAGTGCTTGGGCTCTGCACCCACGTGGGAGACCAGGAGGAAGCACCTGGCTCCTGGCTTCGGATCAGAGCAGCACGCTGGCCGTGGTGGCCATTTGGGGGGTGAACCAACAGAAGGAAGACCTCTTTCTCTCTGTCTCTCTCTCACTGTCTAACTCTGCCTGTCTGAAAAAAAAAGTCAGAGTTAGACAGAGAGAGGAGAGGCAGAGAGAGAGAGATCTTCCATCCAATGGTTCACTCCTCAACTGGCCGCAATGGCTGGAGCTGTGGTGACCCGAAGCCAGGAGCCAGGAGCTTCTTCCAGGTCTCCCACATGGGTGCAGGGGCCTAAGAACTTGGGTCATCTTCCACTGCTTTCTCAGGCCATAGCAGAGAGCTGGATCGGAAGTGGAACAACTGGGTCTTGAACCGGAGCCCATATGAGATGCTGGTGCTTCAGACCAGGGAGTTAACCCACTGCGCCATAGCACCAGCCCCAGATTTCCAATTCTTGAAGAAGAAAGACCGGCTATCCTCCAAAACTGCATTCCTATAACACAATTTTAACAGAGGGATATATCCTCCCCCACAACAGAATTTTTGAAAGCAATGATTGCTTGACTTTCATAAATGGAACTTTTCTACAGTTTTCAGGAAGGTCAGCAGTGCACCCACATTACAGGTGTTGGCTCTTCCGGTAGCAGCATCATAGGACTTGGTTTTGTTGGAGTTCCGATTCATCTTTATGTTGTGTTTGAAGTGCACCTAGAGGTGAAGAAGGGGCCGGCATGAGGCATGGAGAGTTCTCTGTAAAACGAAGATGCAAGAATTCACTCTCAGACTCCACAATGCATCTGCTCATCTGTAGAAATCTGTCCTGCATGCATTTGCCCAGAGATGGCTTGTGTTCCAGCAAACCAATCAAACTAAATTGAGGAGAGAGGTATCGGAGTCTCTGACCAGTAGGAAGGCATACGTTTGCACCTTCACAAACACAATTTAAGTCACATACTAAGAGTCGTGGGTTCTAAAGGATTGGGGTTTAACTATTTAAATCCCATGCAAACAGCAAAATGAAGCATTTTCTCAAATAACCTTTTAGTAAGGCAAAAATCTTAAGGCCAGGCAGACATCTTTAAAAATAAATAATTGGCTGCCTGGAAATTCACTCGGAGAATGGTTCGTGTTCCAGGAAATGCACCTCAGCCCACTCCAGCTGAGCAGCCTCAACCGTGCCCCTTAGTTCAGCTGGCCGGGCTGCTGACACGGGACCGAGTGCCAATGCGACAAGCTCTACCACGTGTGACTTGAGCACAGCAGCTCGGTTGGGCCAAAGCACTTGTGTGGGCCGTCTAGCCCACCTAAGAGCTAAGTCAGAGAGGTCCCTGGGTGGTCACTTTTCACTGTTTTTAAAGATGTGCTTATCTCAGAGGCACAGAGACGGAGAGAGCCCTCCTCGCCGGGTCATTCCCCAATGTCAGAATAACCCGGGGCTGAGTCGCAGCTGAAGGTTGGTAAAACCATCCTGTGCGGTAATTTGAGAGAGGGCACGTGGGCCTAAGACGCTTTTGAATCTGAACAACTACATCCTGAGGCAGACTGCGGAACATGCGGCTGGCTCTTCCTGGCTCTGCGTAATGACGTATTATGAGGAAGAGGCGAACCACGATAGCAGTCAGACTTTAGAAGGACTATCTTAGATCCAGAGTTGTCATGTGACATGGTGTTTCCAACAGGTAAAACACTCTCCAGGTGAAATCCTCAGCTTGGAGTGGAGATTAAGTTAACAGCATGTCTGATAACCTCAGTACACTTTCTCAGCTCAGCAAAGAGCTTTACATACCAGCATGTATTAATCAAGGAATGAAATACATCATCGATACACTACTATTACTTAATCCTTGGTTTATATTCAGATTTTGCTGCTTTGCCCAACAACGTGTGCTACAGCCACATTTCTGCACACACCAGGCTCCGAGTCAGAGTTGGACATTGCATTTAATTGCCACATCAAGTGAGCCTCCTTTAATCCATAAAGCTCACTCAGTCTTCATCTCTCATGATTTTGACTCTAAGAATTCCGCCCAATTATTTTGCAGAATGTCTGTCAATTTGGGTTTGTGGCAGGCTTCCTCGTGATTGACTTCAGGCTGTGCTTTGTTTTCTTCGCTTGGCAGGGATATGGGAGAAGCAGTTTCTTCCTCTGTGGGCCGGTGGTGTCAGTCTGTCCCATTAGTGGGGATGTTAACTTGGAGTCCTCGCCTAAGATTGTGTCAAGTTGACCCCGGGAGAGTTGGTATTCTTTCCGTAATTCACACATAAATATTTGTGAATATTTACCATTTGTCAAACTTTTCCCAAATGTTTATTTATTTGAAAGAGAGAGGAGAGAGAGAAAAAGATGGATCTTCCATTCACTGGTTCATTCCCCAAATGGCTGAAATGGTCAGGGGTAGGCCAGGCCAAAGCCAGAAGCCTATAGCTCTATCCGGGTCTCCCACAGCGGTGCAGGGGCCCAAACACTTGGGCCATCTTCTGCTGCTTTCCCAGGAGCATTAGCGAGGAGCTGGATGGGAAGTGGAGCAGCTGGGACCTGAAACAGCTTAATCTGCTGCGCCATGACACCAGCCCCTGTTTGTCAAACTTTTGCTCAGCTGTTTTTGCATGCACTGAAGAGTTCCGCCTGAATCAATTATTTCATGGTGAAATTAGATTTTCTTCACTAAGCCTGGTGCCATTCAGGATTTCTGGGTTATATATGACAAATCAATTCTAGGTAGTTGAAGCAGAAACATCAAGGATTAAGCATATCGGAGCCTCAGAGTGTGTTATAGAGGGCAGGGGGGCCGTCTGGGAGGTGCCTGTGGGAGCAGCACCCACATGGCGTAGCAGGGTTGCTCCAGCAGAGGGCGCACTGTGCTGTGGGGCACCACCACAGCGGACGGCACTGGAGGGCCTAGGGCTGGGCATGGTAGAGGGCTGCTTCTTGGATTCTCTGGTTTCTCTGGTTTCTCAACGGAAGCCTCCTTCATACGGCTTCCGATGTGCTGATTGGTGGAGCCAAGGACACATTTCTGCACTTAGCTGCAAGGGAGGCCAGGAAGGGAGATCGGGTTCCTTCCTGCGAGGCCACAGCACCAGCCTGGGTGAGGAGTCCAGCAGTCACTGGAAAGGAAGTGTCATTTTATCACAGTAGGGTTTCTTCCCTCTCCCTCCCTTTCTTGGTCGGTGTTTTGTTTCTTTCCTTATTTTTTGACTATTCCAATTTTTATTAAGTCAGAAAGTAAATCAGTTGTTGAAAGAAAGGAAAATGTGATCACCAATAATGGAAGAGTTGGTTAGCACTCTTAAAAGGTAATTGAATTGAAGTCCAGAAATTGGCTCCTGAGAGACAACAAAGCCTTTTTCTCTCCAATTTCTTACAACCCGTGGGTGAGTGTATGCTGCTTTCCTCCATGAGTCGTGTGACAATGTATGTCTCATTACTTCTCACGCAACAGAAAAATTTAGGCCACATTTAATTGTCTTTTTATTTTTCAATTTGTAAAATAGAAGTAGTTAATACTCTTTTTTGAAAAGTGTCTGTGGTTATTTCATACAAAAAAACCGGAAAATTCTGCTTTTTCTCACCCAGTCTCCCTTCCTTCTTCCTCTATACCTCCTCCCTCCCTCCCTGCCCCTTCCTCTTTCCCCCTCCCTCCTTCTTTCCTTCCTTCCCTCTTTCCTTCCTGTTCTTCCTTTTTCAGTTTTTTCCTTCTCTTGTCAAATGCATACAAAACTCATTATATTTTTTAAGTTCATTGAAAATGAGGATACATTTATTTTGGTACAATTTTTTTTCAAATACATGCATAGGAAGGATCATCCAAAAGTCCACAGAAAATACATATAAAATTTTTTACACTAAAATAAACTTACCTTTTTTTTTTTTTTAACAATTCATTTATTTATTTCAAAGACAGAGAGCTATAGAGAGGCAGAGTCAGAGGCCGAGAGAGAGATCCTCTATCCGCTGGTTCACTCCCCAAATGGCCTCAATGGCCAGAGCTGAGCTGATCGGGAGCCAGGAGACTCCTCCAGGTCTCCCACATGAGTGCAGGGGCCCAAGGACCTGGGCCATCCTCCACTGCTTTCCCAGGCCACAGCAGGGAGTGGAATTGGAGCATCTGGGTCTTGAACCGGCACCCACATGGGATGCCAGCACAGCAGGCGGCGGCTTCACCTGCTACGCCACAGCACCAGCCCTAAGCCCGTCTTTTATTTCTGTTTTTTAGTGAACCAGTAGAGTCCCCCCATACTACCTATCTTGTGTTAGCTGCTGGTGGTCTTCACAACAAAAGACCAGGCCCTTATCTTTGAGGACTGCAGACTGAGGGGGCGGTTCCAAGCACAGGGCAGGTGTGAGACCACAGGATAAGCTCCAGGCCACTGCATAGCCAAAGAAACTCCACAGGCACAGGGGAGCTGTGGCCTGAGGAAAGGGGTTCACAAGAGGAGGTGACTAGTGGCTGGGTCTTGGTGTCAGCAGCAGAGAGGGAGGGAAATCTGGGTTCATCCCGGCTCTGCCTTGGATTGGCTACTGACTGACAAGTCATTTAGACAGCAGACGACGCAGTTGCTTTTGTTGTCCTCGGTACGCGGGTTAGTGACTGTATCCGCACCAGTAGGATTGTTGGGAGGGGTAGAGCAGGCATCGCTCGCAGTGAACTCGGGCAGCGCCTGGTGAAGGGGAGCACTCCAGGCCCAGGCAGGTGTTGCTTCTGTGCGTGGGGCGTGGCCTGGTTTTGGTACTGCTTCCTGTCACTGTCACACCGTGACCACTAGACGGCGGTGCCTGCCTCCAAACATAAAGCGTCATTGTGCCCACCGCCTGCTCCTTCTGGGAGGCTGTGGGGCTGTGTGCCAGCAGCCGTCATCGGCTTCTTCCAATCAGGTGCTTCCGCTTGACTCCCTACTGGGACCAACGAAGCAATGGACCGAGGGCCCGGTGATGACCAGTCAGATGACACTGGGGGTGGGGGCAGCACATGCCCTGGGGGCCTGATCATAAGGCATCCAGAGACAGAGCCCCTGTGGGGAGGCAGTGCAGGGAGCCAGGGGTCAGCCGCAGCCTGAGGTCTTTTCCTGGTCAGAGGCTGTGCACAGCTCTTCATTAGAATAAAAGCTCAGAGGCCGACCATGTGCCCGTGGGCTTAAGGTGGTTCTGAAATGTCCAGATCACTCCCGTGTCTCTCACCAGTAAACCAGAGGGCAGGAAACCAATCAATCAAAGAAATAGAACTGTCTTGACATTGTATTCTAAAGACAACAAAATTGAGAAGTTTGCTGAATCATTTAGGACAAATAGAAAGTAAACACTTTGATTAAAATCTGGAGCCATCTGCCTATTTGCTAATAATTCCGATTGCCATGGTTCTTTTTAATTAATTAATTAATTAATTTGAAAGTTGGAGTTACAGTGAGAGAGGGAGAGACAGAGAAAGAGATCGTCCAACTGCTGGCTTACTCCCTAGATGGCCTCAATGGCCAGGGCAGAGCCAGGCGGAAGCCGGGAGCCAGGAGCTTCTTCCAGGTCTTCCACATGGGCTACAAACACTGGGCCCACCCTCTGCTGCTTTTCACAGGCTGATGGTGGGGAGCTGGATTGGAAACGGAGCAGCTGGGACATGAACGACCCCCATATGGGATACCAGCGTCGCAGGCCAGTGGCTTTACCACAACACCAGCGCCTATTACTCTAATTCTTTTTTTTTTTTTTTTAAGATTTATTTATTTATTTGAAAGGTGGGTCAGGGGAGATCTTCCATCCACAAGTTCACTCCCCAGATGTCAGCAACAGCCAGGAATAAGCCAGGCCAAAGCCAGGAACCAGGAACTTTTGGGTCTCCCACGCAGGTGCAGGGGCCCAAGCACTTGGGCCATCTTCTGCTGCTTTCCCAGGCCATAGCAGAGAGCTGGCTCAGAAGTGGAGCAGCCAGGAATCAAACTGGCACCCACATGGGTTGCTGGCACTGCAGGCTGGGGCTTTTACCTGCTTTGCCACAGCACCGGCCCCTGCTCTAATTAATCAAGTTAGGGAAGATTCACACTGTTTTACTAGCTTTCTGACTTAGTTTGAGATTGAAGATACAGTCCCTTGAATATAGTTCTTTTATTCTTCATCCTGAGAATAGAACAGCAGGCAAGAGAAGCTCTGCGTGACGAAAACCCCATTGCAGTGAGAGGGAGACTGTCTCTGCTCTGGGCTGCTTCAGCAGAATAACAAGAACTGGGTAAATTAAGAAGAGAGACATCTAGCCGGCGCAGTGGCTCAATAGGCTAATCCTCCGCCTAGTGGCACCGGCACACCAGGTTCTAGTCCCGGTCGGGGTGCCGGATTCTGTCCTGTTGCCCCCTTCCGGGCCAGCTCTCTGCTATGGCCTGGGAGTGCAGTGGAGGATGGCCCAGGTCCTTGGGCCCTGAACCCCAGGAGAAGCACCTGGCCATTGGAGGGTGAACCAATGGCAAAGGAAGACCTTTCTCTCTGTCTCTCTCACTGTCCACTCTGCCTGTCAAAACAAAAAAAAAAAAAAAAAGAAGAGACATCTCCTACGGCTCTGGAGGCTGCGAAGTCCAGTCAGAGGTGCTGGCATCCGTGGGGACCTTCTTGCTATTTCATTGCATCATGGAGTTGAAGTTGGGGGGGGGTGTCTGAGGTTAATTCATGCATGAGGGGGGTGCTTCCGTGACCCAAGTACCTCCTATCCCAGTGGGCCCCACGTCCCAACACTGTGCACTGGGATCAAGTTTCCAACATGTGCACTTTGGGGACCACTGTCAAACCATAGCAATGAGAGCAGCCAGGCAGCTGAAATCCTCGTGCCAAAGTGTTTACCGGGGCATGGAATTTCCTGGCACAAAGCCCCCAAGACACTGCATCCGCTCGGCCCCAAACTGACATGACCGAGATTTAACACAGCCCTGCCAGCCCTTCCCTGGCCTGTAGGGAACTGTTCATCTGGGCACCGCAGTTCTTACAGGAAATTAGGAGCTCTCCAGCTTTCTCTATCTGTGTTAGGTGAAGAGCACTTGAAGGAGGGGTCCCAGGCCCAGGGAGGCAGGAGGAGAGCGTGGCCAGCTGTGTGCATGGGTGGGGCCTCCAGAGGAGGCCTACTGGGAACAGGAGGAAGGGTGTCTTGGTGGAAGACCCTTTCTTGCTTGAGAGGGATGGGAAATGTGAGATGTCAGGCTGATTGTGAAATACGAAGGAGTTTAACCAGGTGGTCCAAATCCACGTGCGCTGGGCAGGTGAGAGTCGAGGTTTCTCAGCTGGGCGTCTCGGGGATCCCCTCCCAGGGGCCACTCCTCTGGCAGGAACCCAGGCGTGAGGCAGTGCAGCCTGCTTGAGCCGGCAGAAGGAAGATGCACCACCTGTGACGTCCTTTCAGGGACTGGTGGTGTGCGGCCTCTGAGTGGCCACTTTCCACTTGGGTAGGCACGGGGTCCGAAGAGCGCCCCTCTTCCTCACAGGCATTTGGCACCAGGCTCCTGGCTGGGAAGCTGTGAGGGCTGTGGCTCGCACCAGTGCAGGAGGGTGGAGCCTGTGGCTTTCCTCTGCCCCCCCCAGCTTCTACAGCAAGCATCTCTGTGTGACAGCCTGTGGCCACATCGCTCCCGTAGCCTGAGTCTCTCCTAGGAGAACTGATTGAGGAGAAATCCGTGGATCACTTATAAAAAAACAAATTTTGTAACTCCATCTGTGTTCTAAATCTACAGTACAGGATTCTATGCTCGTCCTTTAGGTAGGTCGAATTCCTGGAAAGCAGTGATCTGGTTTAACAGTGCCAGCGGCCACCTCTGTCTAAATTGCACGTTTAAGCTTGGCAAAGAGAGCATGAACTCCTTTGACGCTTTGAAGTTTGCAAGGTTTCGTTTCAACTTGATGCATATATTCGATTCTTCTGCGTGGATCCATACAATTAAGGTTTGAAGACATATCCGCAGTGACTTCACGTCTGTAGTGAGTGTTTTATTACAGGATTATGATCTGACAGTTTTCGGGAAATGATTTGACCTCATGGAAGTTGGAGAGCTCGTTGGCTGGACAGGAAGGTGCACACACCTAGGGCTGGAGAGAAACCTGAGGGGGAGATTCTCCCCACCGCAGTTAGGGGTTTGAGTGTGGGGTCTATTGTCCTCCCAGCAGTCGCTCAGGGGCAGTGCTGATAAAGGACTGGGTGGATACACTCACCGTCCTCCACCCCTGTCACGGCCCAGGATCCGATTCCGGCCCCTGACCAAGGAAATGTGTCCAGTGAGCGCCTCTTGGCAAAGTTTTCCTGAGTCTGAGTCAGCTGCCTTTGTATTCCCAGACTACCAGGATTCTCAGACGCAAACCAAGGGAGCACAGGCAGTATACCATTCGAGTCTGGGCAGGGTTTTGTGTTTATTCCTGGTTAGGGAATTCTCTTTTTTCTTCTTTGGACCTAACGTGAGGAGCAGGAGCTGACAGTGGCTGCAGTAAGAAGAGCAATGTTGTGAAGCTGAGTTCTTGTTCTGGAAGTTGTGAGTAGCAGGTGTGCAGGAGGGGGCAGCATGGCTGAGCTAGGAATGCCAGTTAGAGCCATACGCACCGCGGGAGAGCTCCGTGCTCACAGCTCTGCGTTTGGCCAAAACCCTTGAGATCAGCCTTCTGTATTGTCAAGGTGCTGCCTGCCTCCCATCACCATTGACAGCCCAAGGGCTGAGCTAGACGCCTCTGTGGGAGCCAGGGTCTTACCTCGGGTGGGTACCCCTGTCCGAGACGTGAACCTGCTCTCACTTGTGCAGAAGAGTCAAAGGTGGGAGCTGACAGTTTCCTTGGAAACTATGTAAATGCCCCTAAGAATAAAATCAAGGGGAAAAATAGATGGCAAAATGCCCTGAGATTGCTGTGGAGTTTGACCAAGATCACCCCATCTATCAACACGTGGCTTCCATCCTTGAGAACAAGAGTGAAGTGGAGAAGCCTGGCTCCAGGCAAGGTGGGTGCCCAGTCCTCCAGGGCCGGCGACCGTGTCTGCTGTCTCTCTCACAGGTGCTGCCTGATGCCCACTTGCAAAGATGGCCAGTGCTTCTGGGAGCAGGGACTCCCAACTGCAGCTTGAAAACAGCCACAACAGCTTGTTACATCCTAAAGGACAGCTGATAGTAATACCACGGGAAACTCCTTCCCTTTAAATCAAAGCAGAAAGTAGGCAAGTGCTGTGTTAGGCACATCGGAGAAATTTTGTTTCACATATCTTGTGTCATGACACAAGGGCAAAACTCAGCTAATGAGAGGCACCTGCAGGTGAATCTTGATTCCCTGGAGGCCAGGAGGGAGCCAAGAGCGCACCCCCTGCATGGAGCCAAGTCTAGTTCGGCAGACAGAGCCTGGAGCTGGAGTTCAGGGTGTCTCCTCTGACCCAACAGTAGGGTGCTCAGGATTGGCTCAAACCTGCACCCCGGTGCTCTGCCAAGGTCCTGCACGATCCTGGCTCCATGAACACCGGTCACAGTGACGGTCACGGCGATGGGAGGAACTGAGCTGCAACTGAGGACTAACTGTCACTAGGTTTGGGAGAGAACTTGTCCCAACTGAGTTTCCTTTGGTCAGTCTGGGCACTCACTGCCCACTTGCCCGCTGGCAAGGCTACCGTTGGCCTCTGAGCCATGATGCCTGTGTCTCTGCGTGCTTCCCAGCCTGCTGGCCTAAGCGTTGGCTTGGACCCTCTCCAGCTCATGTCTTGCCCAGCTAGTGCTCAGCTCTCCAGTTTGGCTTGGAGATCCCTCTGGTTCAAATCCAACGCCCCCACTTCTTCCTGGGATCTGAAGCAGCAGTGGAGAGGAGATAGGTTCAGGCAGAGGGTGCTGGGCTGAGGACCCAGCGGCTGTGGGATGACAGCAAGCATCTCCGGCATCCACTGGTGGTCCTGGAACCGGTCTGCTTTCAGTACCTCTGCACCCCCTCTCCATGGCAGGACAAGATTGCCCGTGCTGTTTTACAGAGGCGCAGCAGGCTCAGGCTTGGACACTCATCTAGAGTGCGGGGTTTATGAGGATGAAGTGAGAAACACTGAGAACAGCAGCTGCCCAATGGTAGGATTCGCCTCCCCAGTGAGTTGCTCTGCTCTGAGCAGACAGCCGGACAGCCCCAGCAGCCTTCACATGGAGAGAACCTGCCCCTGCCTGTGCAGGCTCTGCCCACAATCCTTGGGCTTAACAGCTGCCTCCATCGTTATCAATAACTCGATTTCAGGACCGTCGTTGTGGTGTAGCAGGTAAAGCTGCCGCCTGCAGTGCTGGCGTCCCCTGGGAGAGCTGCTGCTTGTCTGCTCCACGTCCAGTTCAGCTCCCTGCTGATGGCCTGGAACAAGAAGTGGGAGATGGCCCCCCTGTTTTTGCCCCTGCCATCCACGTGGGAGATGGCCCCCCTGTTTGTGCCCCTGCCACCCACGTGGGAGAGCTGGATGGAGTTCCTGGCCCTTGGCTTCGACCTGGCCTAGCCCTGGCCATTGTGGCCACCTGGGGAGTGAACCAGCAGATATAAAATCTCTCTCTCTCTCTCTCTCTCTCTCTCTCTCTTTCTCTCTCTTTCTCTCTCTCTCTCTCTCTCTCTCTCTCTCTCTGTAACTCTATCATTCAGATAAATAGGTAAATCTCCAAAAAAGAAAAAAAACTGGACTTCTTTGAGCAGCTTTTTGACAATTTTATCATGTCATTATTAAGCAAGTTAAATGGATGGGTGGAAGGAGAGCTGAACACAGAAACATGCATGTCTACTGATATATATATATATATATATATATATACACACACACACGTATTCACACACACACTATGTATGGATGTGTATATATGCACCATGTGTGGATGTGTGTATACACACACATATACACACACACTCTGTGTGGATGTGTATATATGCACCATGTGTGGATGTGTGTATACACACTGTATATGGATGTTTGTATACACACACAGATATCCTTGCTCCTGGATTCTGGGCTTGTCCTGCTTAGATGATGGACAAAGACTCCGCAATTTCACACCTAATCCTCCACTCATACCTACGAGTGTACCTGAGTCTCAGCAAGTCCCCGTGACTGACCATGCCACTGCGGTCACACGACCTGCACTCTTCTCCATGTCCCCTCAGGGTGGGAGGGCTCTGATCCTCCTTCCCTCAGGAGCTCTGACACATGGCAGGAAAGGAGAGGGAAGCGACTGACCATCAGCGTGTTCCTGTGAAGGACTCAAGTTGTCCATGCTTGGCTGGAGGTGGCCAAGCAGGAAAGAGCCCGATGAGTATAGATAGATACTGATGGAGTGAAATACTGTTGCCACTTGAGTATACATATATGTTAGCAGTTTCTAAAACAGGAAAAACATTTTTTAAATTGCTGTCTAACCTCTAGCAGCTATGTTGAATGATCTGAGATAGAAAAAGTTTCCACTTTTGTGATTTTTACTGTATATATTCTGTATATTTATATTGTGCATACTATGTGATGTTTGGCCACTCTAATTCTGAAGTACATACACATAGTGAAGGACCACTACCACCAAGCAAGTCAGCACACTCATCATCTCCCTCTCATAGGTGTTCCTTTCCTGTGTGTATGACAAGGGGATATAAAAGCTACTCTTTTGACAAAGTGTGGGTACGTAGGAAGATGTTCCTTTTGAAATGAATATATGAATGTACTTCAAAAAGTTCCTGGAAAATTGAATTCAAAGATAAAATTACTTTGGCACAAAAATTTTTGAAGTCCATGTTCATAATAGAGGTTCTTCAAAAAGTTCATGAAAAATGAATATTATGAAAAAAATGCGTGGATTTTTAAAACTATGTTGTACCAAAACAAACTCCCCTATGAATTCTGTGCTGCTGGCACCGTGTGAAGAGTCCTGCATTGGTCGGTGCCGTGGCTCAATAGGCTAATCCTCCGCCTTGAGGTGCCGGCACACCAGGTTCTAATCCCGGTCGGGGCGCTGGATTCTGTCCTGGCTGCCCCTCTTCCAGGCCAGCTCTCTGCTGTGGCCCGGGAGTGCAGTGGAGGATGGCCCAAGTGCTTGGGCCCTGCACCCCATGGGAGACCAGGAGAAACACCTGGCTCCTGCCATCGTATCAGCGCGGTGCGCCGGCTGCAGCACACCGGCCGCGGCAGCCATTGGAGGGTGAACCAACGGCAAAAGGAAGACCTTTCTCTCTGTCTCTCTCTCTCGCTGTCCACTCTGCCTGTCAAAAAAAAAAAAAAAAAAGAGAGAGAGAGAGAGAGAGAGTCCTGCATCTAGTCACAGATCTCTTTCTGCACCTGTGCAGCATAAACATTTGAGGGTCTGTTGGGTAGTGGTCTCTCAGAAAGTACAGAAGAAGCACAAAACCAGGCGGGGCCGATGAGTTCAGAACCCCTTCCTCCAGCATGAACGTTCTTCCTGGCACCCAGCCTGGCGGGACCGCAGGGGAGGGGGATGGGACCGCCCTGGTGAACAGAAGGCCCTCTGCCGTTTGCAGGAAGCCTGGGGTGATGGCAACTTCAGAATGCCCCCGTGGACAAGGTCCACTGGGAAACCCGAGCTGGTCCTCGCTGAACTTTCCCAGCGGGCGCATCCACGGGAGCGTGGGAATGTATGCTGAACTCTGGCTCAGACGGCTCAGCTTTCTCAAGAGTGATTCAAGTTCAAGTTGAGAACCCTGAATTCCCCGGCTTTCCATTCACAAAACAGAATTCTTATAAAAACTCCTTAGACACTGATTTTCCAAGCTCCTGTTGGCCATGCCAGCCAAGCGTTGAGCGAAAATTCTGCCATCATTTAGAGATGGGGTTTGCAGTGGTCGGAGCTTTAAAGTGATGAAAATTAATTTCATATTTTTAATTAAAAACAGCCTCATCTATATATTCGTTACTCATATCAAGTGCAGTGCCCTCTGGCATTAATGCTATAATCTAGAGAGCTGCCCTTGCATTAACCGAGGAAGAGGGAAGGGGCTGCCCCTGAGGGTGGGAACGAGTCCACAGAACCCTCAGCAGCGCTGCCCCGCTTACTGGGGCCTGACGCAGACCTCCAGGGGTCATCGGTGGAGCTGCTCTTCATTATTTCAGCCACACCACTTGCACTTTTTTGCACTTCATTCTGATGTCAAATCTTGGAGTCCTGAGCTTGGTAACCCGGTTGCCTACCCTGGGAAGGAATCCTCCTCTTTGTTCTACGCGTGTCTAGCTCAAGCTTGAAATTGCTTCCGTAAGCCAATATAATCTCTCCATCTCTGATCTCTTATTTTTCTTCTTTCTTTTTTATATGTCACCTATTTTCAAGGATAATTGGATTAACGTGGAGCCCAGACACCAAGCCCAGCCCTTGGTGCCCACAGTGAGCCTCCTCTGCCTCATCTTTTTTAGGATACAGCCCGGAGGGAGGTGCACACGGTCTTTGCTGGGACTGTTGGCATAGTTACCACTCTGGTTTTCCCACTGCCATAGGTGCGGCTGTGTGTTACCACAACTGTGAAAAGCAAAACAAATTTCTGTGGTTGAAAATTAACCAGAACATTGGCTGGAGCTCACAGAACTGTAAAAACCAGTAGCTTGGCTCTCATAAGCAAGTTGTACATCCGTGCGCCTTGGATACTCACCAGGTAGCTCTCTCTCCATGCTGGGGGCCAGGCCTGGGGCTCCCAAGCTGCAGCTGAGTGCCAGCCACGATTCTCCCACAGTTCCCCCAACCCCGAGCCCACTCTTTCACTGAGAAACATGGCGGTGAGAAGATAAAGCCAGGCCGGCACCGTGGCTCAATAGGCTAATCCTCTGCCTGTGGCACCGGCACACTGGGTTCTAGTCCCAGTCGGGGCGCCGGATTCTGTCCCGGTTGCCCCTCTTCCAGGCCAGCTCTCCGCTGTGGCCAGGGAGTGCAGTGGAGGATGGCCCAAGTGCTTGGGCCCTGCACCCCATGGGAGACCAGGAGAAGCACCTGGTTCCTGGCTTCGGATCAGCGCGGTGCGCCGGCCGCGGTGGCCATTGGAGGGTGAACCAATGGCAAAGGAAGACCTTTCTCTCTGTCTCTCTCTCTCACTGTCCACTATGCCTGTAAAAAAAAAAAAGAAGATAGAGCACCCCAACCCCTGCACCTCCGCCTCCGCTCTCCGTGTGCCCCCATCCTTGATGCCAACACCTACCCAAGTCCTGGCAAATCAGCTTCTAGGGACCGTGGCTGTTCCTGACCCCAGGCTCCCCCTGCTCTTCCCTGCTTGCCAACCTGCCCCCTAGGTGGAATCCTCACGCCTCCCTTCTTCAATGGCCGTCTCCCACCCCATCTCCTTCCTCCGCAGCAGCTCGGCACTCCCCTCCACAGTGGGGCTGTCAGGCACTCCCTGCACTCACTCTCGTCCTCCCCCTCCTCCCCACCCTGCAGGCTCAGTCCTGCCCCCACCCCCACTTCACCACGGCTTGGCCCAGATCTCCAGAAGCCCCGTGGAGCAGGTGCATTGGGGTTAGCCGCATCCCAGCATCCCGCAGCTGTCCCAGCCTCTGCGAGTCCACTCCCTCCCTGCACCCCTCAGGGCTCCCCTGCGGTGGTTTTCCTCCTAGATATGCTACTTGCTGCAGCCCCGGGGTCCGGTCCCCTCGACTCCCCCGATGACACCCGTTTCCTGCAGGACTCTCGGAGACTCCTGGCTCCGTCCACCTGCTGCTGCTGCCCGAATGCACACTGGCACACGGCAGCTCCCTGGCCTTGGCCTGTTGGCCCAGCTGCAGCCCGCATCCCTCGGATGTTCTGCTTGAAGCTGTCACTCCACTGCTGACATCTGAGTCCCCTTTCAGTTCAGAGCGACTCTGCCTTGCCGGTTCCTCAGCCCCTAGACCTGGGCTCACCCTTAGCCACCATCTGCCTCACACATTCCACATCCCTCCATCAGGGGTCTGTGGGACTTGTTTTAAAGCCTTGTGCAGTGACCTAATTATTTCTTACTGTCTCTAACCCCCGGAATCTCATGTCTGTGCTATTCTAATGGCTTCCCAGTAGGACCCCTCCCCTCTTTCCCTCACCCAGAGTCTGTCTTAACACAGAAGCCAGAGTGGCTTACTGACAGTGTCGGTCTGGGAAGACGTGTGGCCTCGGGTCCTGGCTAAGACCTGGGTCCCATACCCGGGCTTGTCAACCAGCTGTGGCTCCTGACCCTGGGAGGAAGCAGGTGATGATGGTTCAAGTTACTGGGTCCCTGCCACCATGTGGTTGAGCTCGATTGAGTTCAGGCTCCCAGCTTTGACTGTGGTCCAGCCCGACTGTCGCAGGCATGTGAGTGCTGACCCAGTGGACGGTAGCCCGTTCTTGGCCTCTGTCTCTCAAATATACGTATGTGAAATGTCAGGCTGGTTCCCCTATCCCTCGCTGTTGTCCACCATCCTTTTCCTTCTTCTACAGCCCGAACACCATGGCGTTGCACCGTTTCTCCTCACCTCCAAGTCTTCTCCCACTCACTCCACTCCGGCCACACGGCTCACTGTGGGTCCTTAGCCACTTAGGCATGCGCCAGCCTCAGGACCTTTGCACCGGATGCCCCATCCGCTAGGAAAGCACTTGCCCCAAACACCCGCATGACTCTCTCTCACCTCCTTAAGCGTCTCTGTAAGGGCCTCCTTGGTGAGACCTATCCTGGTCCCCATATTTAAAATCCCTTTAGGCGCTATTCATTCTCCCTGCGTTACTGCATTATTCTCTTTGTCGTGGTGATGGTTACTGTTTCTTCTTGCAAGCTGTAGGGCAGAGGCTTCTGTTCCCCGACTGTTCCTGGCGCCCAGCACGGATTTGGGACATGCTAGTGGGATACACGGCCCTCTGGGACATGCTAGTGGGATACACGGCCCTCTGGGACACGCTAGTGGGATACACGGCCCTCTGGGACACGCTAGTGGGGTACACGGCCCTCTGGGACACGCTAGTGGGGTACACGGCCCTCTGGGACACGTTAGTGGGGTACACGGCCCTCTGGGACACGTTAGTGGGGTACACGGCCCTCTGGGACACGCTAGTGGGGTACACGGCCCTCTGGGACACGCTAGTGGGGTACACGGCCCTCTGGGACACGCTAGTGGGGTACACGGCCCTCTGGGACATGCTAGTGGGATACACGGCCCTCTGGGACATGCTAGTGGGATATATGGCCCTCTGGGACATGCTAGTGGGATACACGGTCCTCTGGGACATGCTAGTGGGATACACAGCCCTCTGGCAGCTCCCACTCCCACCTAGCTCTCCTCCACACACGCCCTGCTGCTGTTGCTGTCCCAGCTTCTTACACAGCAGGAGGTGCAGGGAGAGCACTGACCACTTGCCCAAAGGCACAGGCCAGGAGGCTGCAGAGCTGGGGTTTGAGGCCAGGAATTCAGCATCCCAAGGCCGGCCATCTCTGAAGCACTTTGGCAAAATGCCTGTGCTTCTCCCAGAACTGCTCGGCCAGCTGAGTGCAAGCGACCAGGCTGCTGCCCTCACCCGCACGCAGTGTGGTGACCGGCGCGTCGTCACCCGTACATCCGCGTGCTGTGGACTCTAGCCGACTCGCCTCCAGTTCTCTCTGGCACGGAGCACTCTCTTCCAACTGCCCCCTCCCCAGACACCCCCAGGTGAGTGTCCGTCAGTCATGTTGAGGCTTGGGGTAGGCCTTGGGAAAAGAGACCATGGCAGCAACACTTTGTGATAAACAGAGTAACAACACTCATTTAAAGAGAAAAACCAGGAAAAGTGAATCAGGGAGCATTACATTCCATTGTAACAAGTCCCTGAAAATGTAGTTCTTTCAATGCACATGTACGCATTGCCTTAGGGTTCTGGGGTCTGCAGTGGGCCTCTGGGGCTGCTGCTAATGAGTTGGCCTCCCTTTCTTTAGGATTTGTGTGGCACCGGCCTCAGCCTCCTCACCTTTTCCAGCTCCAGGGAGAGGCCCACATACCTTGGCTCAGAGGCCTCCCCCATGCCCCAGGCCAGCGGCCAGCATGTCCCTGACCTTGCTTCCCCCACCACGTCTCTCACGCTACCTCCCTTCAGTGACCCAAGAATCAACTCTGCATCTCAAAGTCCTTAACTTCAGTCACATCTCAAAGTGCTTTTGTTCTGCAAGGCGCAGCGATCCCACGTTGAGGAGCACGGCTCCGCCTGCCCCAGCGGGCTGCGTGTCAGAGCTGTGGTCCGCTGAGGAATCACACAGGGGGGAGGCTGGGGAACTGGCTGCAGAGCAAACGCTGCAGGTGACAGCCAGCACCAGGGAGCTGACCAGCGGTGACAGCGGCTCCGGAAAGACAGCTTCCCTCTGGTTATTGTAGGATGCTCACAGGAGCCTCGAGTGCACCAAGGCTCAACGCTGCCAGTGCCACGAGGCAGCAGTGGAAGTCTGGAGCCCATCTGCAGGTTTTGCTTCTGTTATTCTTCATGTTCCTGATTTCGCTTTTGTTTTCCCCAATCCGTTGACGCACCTTCTAATTTCCCAGCAACTTCCCCCAAACCAAGAGGACGATGGAAGCCCGTGCTGCCCCTGCCTGCTGCAGAGAGCCCAGGATTCTGGGAGATGCACTTAGTGAAAGCCAGCTTTCTGGCCGCCAGAGGGGGTGGGAGTAGAAATCAGACTCCTGGCAGCCCGAGGGAGGAAGGCTAGCAACTAACATGGGGGCCCCCGCAGAAAGTGGGTCAATTCTCTGGTTCTTGGAAGACACGCTTTGAGTCAAAGTTGGGAACGCAAGAGCGCAGAGGGACATGAGGGTGAGGGTAGGAGGAGTGTTGCTGGTCTCCGTTCCAAAACCTCTCCGTTTAGCAGATTTATGGCGTGATCCATCAGGTTCAGCCTGAATTTCAGAACCGAGTTCAATAAGGCAGATGCAGTTATTATTTATATTGGCTTCTACTTTTGTTTTGTGATTTCCATAAGAGCACAAACTCACTCAGGATATTAAAACTGTTAATGCAATTTATGGCGACGGTGACACTGTTCTTCCCAAAGCGCAGCTGGGGGAGAGCTCCAAGAGGGTTGCTTTGCCTCTCTCCAAATCTGTGATGTTATAGGAAATTGTGTTTTCTCCTTCCCATTTGTGACTAATCTTAAGTTTTCTTTTCCAGTCCAGAAGGACGTTTCAATATCAGACTGAGGTAGGCTGCCTCCCAGCTCACGTTTGTAATTCAGTACTCTGCGGGTGTCTCTGCTGGTCCTGGGAGCGCCTGGGTTGTCTGGGGAGGGGTCCTGTGGCCCAGCGGTGACCACTGCTGTACACGTGGTGAGGCCGGAGTCCTGGGCTTGAGTTGCATTTCTGGGAGGTAGCTCTGAAGGCAGGAAGCAGAACAGGCAGAAGGTCAACCAGTAACTGAAGGCGCGGCGACCGCGTCAGAGCGTGTGCCACCTCCGTGCCAGTGGAGAGAGGGGAGACAGCGAAGCGTCTTCCAGGCAGACTCCAACGGGCTTTAGGATGCCGAAAGAAGCTACAGTGAAGATCGGTGTCTTTGTGCTTGGGATCTGAAGGATTTCCTTAGCACGCACTTGCTGCGTAGTATCGCTCACGCTTCACTAGGACGAAGCCCAGTCTTCACAGTAAGAACAGGCAGAGATTTATTGCCTTTTGTTTCTCTTACATCTTTAAAATCATTGGCATCTGAGCTGGGTGATTAACGTGGGTGGAGCTGAAAACCCCCGTGTATTGCTGGGGATGCAGAGCCCCACTGTTAGCCCGAGCCCTTCCTGCTCCCCCCACCCCCGTCTCCTCTCCCCCGCCCCCGCCGCCACGCCTCCCAGCCTGCAGGGGAAGGGCTGGCAGCCCCTAGGCAGAGAACGCAGTCTGCTGACTCAGCTCCTGCGCTGCCTCCTGTCTGCTTGCAGTCCCTGGTCGGCGATTTTGGGCTCTGACGGCGGCTGTGTGATGAGCAACGGCGACTCCACAGCTCAGGTTGCAGCTTTTGCGGGAACAGCGAGTGTGCTTTATATTTCCAGTAACGTTGGAAGGAAGAAACCTGAGCCATAATTATTTTCAGATTAACTGATTACATATATGAATGAGTCAGCAATTTGAGTGAGTCAGCTACAAACTAGAATGATGAACTTATGAAAGGATCGAATCAAAGAAAAGTGTGGAAAACGGCCTTTCGTACAACGATCAGCTTAAACATCGCAGAGCACACTTTAAGGGCTCTGATGCACTTGGAAGTCCGTAGAGCAACATGTGCGCAAAGCTCTGCATGCACAGACTGCGTCATTCTAGAAACGTCTTACAGGGCAGGCGCTGTGGTCCAGGAGGTCACACTGCCCCTGCCCCGGGGATCCCGCATCCCGGGCTGTGTGCTGGGGTGAAATGTCACTTCTGCTTCCAGCCCGCTCCCTGCTGATGCGCACCTCGGGAGACCAGACGATGGTTCGAGTTCTGGGGTCCCTGTCGCCTGCGTGGGAGACCCACATGGAATTGCCAGCTCCTGGCTTCAGCCTGGCCCAATTGGGAGTGAACCAGAGCATGAAAGGTTGCTCTCTCCTCTCTCTCTCTCTCCCTCCCTCCCTCCCTCCCTCTCCCTCCCTTTGCCTTCCAAATAAATGAAAATAAGAAGTTTGTAAAGGAGCATGTAATGTGTCCTGAATTTTTTTGTAGGGATTTATAAAATGGGTCTGCTTCCCGAGATGTGATGGGCCGGGCGTCCCCAGTGGCATTCCCAGTGCAAGCCAACGCTTTGAAATACTCTCCGTAGTCAGTGTCAGGGAGGCACATACTTGTTTTTTTTAGTGGGTGGGTTTATGAGACGTTTTGTTTGACACTAGTAACAAAATAGACGGCTGCCAGAGTAGTGTAATGTGCGTGTATACAAGTGTAAAATGTGTGGTGCATCAGCTGTGAGAGTTGGCACACTTTCTATCAATGGATTTTAAGTAGCTCTTTGGAGCCCACCCACAGGGAGGAAAGAATACAGAATTATCCCTGAAGTCCAGTTAAGCGAAAGAAAATCCATCACGTTCTGTGTGACTGAGAGGGTGTTGGGTCCTCACTTGCAGGAGATCTTTATTTCACAGGACATTTGCATGGAGGATAGGACCCAGCATGATAGCTGGGGCTCTCCCAGATACTTTTATGACACAGTGATCTTGAAGATGCAGCAACAGATGTCATAGCTTTTTCCCACCGTTGTCCATCAGGGACAACTGAGACATGGCACTCACCTTCCGAAGGGGTCGGTGAGCAGGGCTGTGTGTGCTTAGCCCGCAGCGTCTACGTGTTGGCTGAGTTGCGTGTTCCTCAGAAACCATGCCACGCGTTTGAGGTCTGTGCACCAAACTCCTGCGGCCACGTCCTCTGACCCCGGCAGCTGCGTTCCTTGTTTCCGAGTGAGAACAACCTGCGCATTTCAGAAAAGAAGCTTCCATGAATAAATGCTTTTCTTTACGGAGATCGTAGGAAGTTGATTCAGCTATCACATTACGAAAGCTACGTAAGAAATGTGGTGTCCACGTTAACACAGCAGTGACTAAGCACTGTGTTCTAAGGTGGCTCGCGCCTTGCTACTCCCCACATACTCACGTCCTCGCTGTAATCCCCTCCCTTTGAGCCCTGTGCAGACCTGGGACTCCTTCCAGCCAGAGCCGCATCTGCGGTTTCCCTGACGAACCCCAGTGCGAGGAGGGGGCCCCTCTTCTCCTCTTAGGCAGAGAGCATCAGCTGCCCTTAGGGCACACCTTAATCCAGCATGCCCTCCCCTCTACATGGTTCGTTTTGCAACGATCCAGTTTCCAAATAAGGGCACAGGTACTGGAGTCAGGATGTCAGCTGTCATTTCTGATCACAAAAGCCAATGCACTAGAAAGGAGAGGAAGAAGAGCTGGTACCAGCCCAAGATGCTCTGTCTCAAGTCCCCTGCGTTTGGACAGATACAGGAATCGTCCCTGAGTAAGACCACGCCTGCCAGAGACGGCCACAGGCTGTCCTTCGTAACTTGTGAGTCAGTCTGCACGTGGGGACCATTTTTTTTTAATTTAGTAAATATAAATTTCCAAAGTACAGTTTATGGATTACAATGGCTTCCACCCCCCCCATAACTTCCCTCCCACTCACACCCCTCCCATCTCCTGCTCCCTCTCCCATTCCATTCACATCAAGATTCATTTTCAATTATCTTTATATACAGAAGATCGATTTAGTATATATTAAGTAAAGATTTCATCAGTTTGCACCCACACAGAAACACAAAGTATAAAATACTGTTTCAGTACTAGTTATAGCATTACTTCACATTGGACAACACATTAAGGACAGATCCCACATGAGAAGTAAGTGCACAGTGACTCCTGTTGTTGACTTAACAATTTGACACTCTTATTTATGGTGTCAGTAATCACCCTAGGCTCTAGTCATGAGTTGCCAAGGCTATGGAAGCCTTTTGAGTTCGCTGACTTTGATCTTATTCCGACAGGGTCATAGTCAAAGTGGAAGTTCTCTCCTCCCTTCAGAGAAAGGTACCTCCTTCTTTGATGGCCCCTCCCAGCCAAGCCCTTCATGTCCGCAGTGAGGACTGGGAGAATTCCATCTGGAGTCGAGAAGCAGACACGACGCGCTGGTCGCCGTCGTGAGTGACATTGCAGGTGTAACGGCTCCACCTCCAGCAGGAGCTGTGCTTGCGTGTGCTCCTGCCGCTGGCCGGGGAGCTCCTCCGTCAGGCACGAGAGAGATTTAAAGGGAACAGTGGCTCACACGTGCAAACAGGGAACACAGCTGTTGAGGGCATTTTCCTCCTTTGGTTCTGTGTTTTGTGAGTACTTGGGATGAGGCCAAAAGGCGTTTGAAATGCCACATGCCTGCCTGCTGGGTTCTGAAGTGGATCCAGGCACCCCCATGAACCGAGTCAAGTCAGTGTCAGCACAAGTCTTTCTGAGACTAAGAAAATGTTCTGTCAAGGTCCTTCGAAGACACTTTCAGTTCCTAAAACTTGCTGCACGTCTGTCCATTCAAAACTTCTGATGCACTTTTTCCACAGTCATTTGTAGGTTTCATAAAGCAATACCTACATCTCATTAGAAATTTTTCTAGTACCTTTTGGGAAGGGAGGAATGAGAATTATTTTCCTTGCATTTAGTCATGATATTTGAATCATGTTTTCATAAGCGTGTTTATAGGTTTAAAATTATTTTATTATAGAAATAATGGCATTGGGGCCGGTGCTTGTGGTGTAGCAGGTTAAGTCTCTGACTGCCATGCTAGCATCCCATATGGGCGCTGATTCGAGCCCTGGCTGCTCCACTTCCCATCCGGCTCTCTGCTAAGGCCTGGGAAAGCAGTGGAGGATGGCAGGTGCTTGGGCCCCTGTATCCACGATGGAGACCTGGATACAGCTCCTGGCCCCTGGCTTTGGTCATCCCAGCTCTGGCGGTTGCAGCCATCTGGGGAGTGAACCAACACATCGCAATCCTCTCTCTCTCTCTCTGCCTCTGCCTCTCTGTAGCTCTGTCTTTCAAATGGCATCTGCATTTGAGATCTCACTTCTTATACACATTATAATACTATTTTTCCTTTGTTCATAGTATGCTTTGCAGTGCAATAATTATGGTTACATTTACGACTCTACGTAAACACTTATGTTTAGAAACAAACTTCACTACCCAATATTATTATTTATTCATTTACTTAAGAGGAAAGAAGAGAGAGACCAGAGAAAGAGACATACAGATAGACACATATAGAGCTCTTATCTGCTATTTCACTCCCCAAATGCCCACAGTGGTCGAGGCTGAAGCCGGGAGGTGAGAACGCGATCCGGATCTCCCAGGTGGGTGGCAGGAATCCAGTTACTTGATTCATTATGGCTGCCTTCGGAGATCTGCAGTAGCCGGGAGCTGCAGACAGGAGCCAGAGCCGGAATCAAACCCAGGTACCTGGCTGTGGGACGTGGCATCTCAATGACTGGGTGAACTACCGGCTCCCACAGGGTCATGTTTGCAGTGCTCATTTCACTGTGTGAGAAATTGGTGTAATCTGTTGTCTTTTTCTAGATGACAGTTGCTTCCAGTTATTTGTTAAATGGTCTCATAACTCCCCTCTCACCCTGTATTTGAAATTCTGACTTCAGTGAATTGCCGTGTGCACGTTGAAGTACATCTGTTTTTCCTCACATCTTCTAATTCTCCAGTACATACAATTTTAGTTACTGCTGCTTTACTTTGTACTTTGTTAATAAGCAAAAAGTCCCTATCTTTATTTGTGTCCGAATTACCCCTAACAAGTTCTGAATTATCATATGGCTTTAAATTACATTATCAACTTCCAAAAATTACAAGAATTTTGGTATAAATTGTCCTAAATTTGCTTAGTTATCAAAGGTAAAATCTCTACGCTGTCTCTTTAAGCAGTTTGTACCTTATTTTCTGGGCTTCACAGTGTTCTGTGGAATATTTTTTCTTAGAAACATCAGTGCTAGGATAATAATGGAGGCCTCAGGACTGCACAGATCCGGGCCACGTGAGTCACATTTTATGTGGAAGGTGATGATGGACCAGCACTGGCAAGGTGCATTTCACTGAAAAGCTCGTGTTGTAAATTTATATTGTCAGCTCCATAGAAGAGTGTGTCAGATAAATAGATTATCAGAAGTGTAATAAAATAGCCCATGCTTTTATAACATCTTTCCTTGGGGATCCATTCTTTCAGACGGCGAATCAAATGAGGATCAGCCAGGGTCGGAAACAGCCTGAAGAGTCGAGGAGTCCTCGTGGGACAGAATGCACCGTCTATCCCAGGTGTAGAAGAACACGTGCCGTGAGCAGAGGCAGGTGGATGAGGGGTTCAACGCTGTGACATTTCCTTCTGATCTGGTGAGAATGAACCCCAGAGTGTCAGAATCAGGGGAGTGTTTCTTTGCTTTTGTAAAGTATCGTATAAAATCGTGTATCTGTTTACTGCAATAAATATATGATGCACGCAAACTAAATAACCTTATATTCTCAAGAAGAGTTGGCTCTAGCCTTAATATATGTGAAGGTTTGATGCATTGCAAATATTTGCATTCTAGGGGCCAGCACTGTGGCGTAGTGGGCTAAGCCTCCAACTGCAGCGCCAGCATCCTACAGGGTGCTGGTTCTAGTCCTGGCTGCTCCTGGTCCAGTCCTCTCTGTCTCTCCCTCTCTCTGTCTGTAACTCTACCTCTCACATAAATAAATAAAATCTTTTTAAAAAATGAAAAAAATGTTTGCATTTGCCTGTTTTCTCTGTGGGTTCTCCTCCATGGCTGACGTCCTTGACCAGGGGATGCTGAGGACATGCAAACTTCGTACTGGAGTTGACGGCCCGGCTGGCCCATCCTGCAGCTTCCATGCCCCTGGTTTTGCACCTCAGGCTACCGCTGGGCTGTGGCTCCCCCCTTCCTGAGTACTCCCACGTGCGCAAGGCAGTGGTTCATTCGTGTCGTCTTTCTGTCCTTCTACTAATAAAATGAAGGTGCTGGACCAGTCATCTGGACCATCTTTAACTGATCCGGGTTTCCCAAGAAAAAATAAAAGCAGCACATCTGTGATTCTTTGGTCCAGGTTGTACCTGGTGTTTCCCGTCCGAGACCCAGCAGAGGCTCCCCTGGGCCCGCCCTCCCCAGGTGCCGCTGATTGACAGGCTCCACTCAGGCTGGGCTGGTCCTGCGGATTCCACCTGCACGCATCCCACAGCTTCATGGCTGACCCCACGGCCACGGCACCGGGCACATGCCCTCCTGGGCCTCACCTCCCGTCCCCCCTCCCTCCCGCTCTTCCGGGCTCCACTAGCCCCGTGCTGGCTGACCTCTGCCTATTCCCACGCTGGCTCCTCCCAGCCCACAGTTGAGTCAAGTTCGTGGCTTCCTCAGGCCAGCGTGGGGGAGGGGCCTGGGCTTTGAGGAATGTGCCTGCCTGCCCTGGGCTTGGGTTCCTGCTGCGGTCCCCAGCTCAGGGGGGACTCCCCCGCCTCCCATGAGGAGCACAACCCCCGACTCTTGTCTCCCACCCACCCCTGGCTTCCCAAACCAATCGCTTTGCCTGCTGGTGTCGGTGTTGAAGGAGGTGTCCTGGTCCCTGCAGGTTTCCCCAGTCACCTTCCCACACCGCCCGGGGCCCCCTGGGATGTCCCACCACTGTCCCTCTGCTCCTGCATGTTCTGTGGGCTGCTTTATCATACCCGACTCTGCCCTGACATGATTTTCCAACTCCCTCTCTCCATGCCTCACTCGGGAGAGCGTAAGGTTCATTGGGGCCAGAGCCCTGTGTCCTGCTCCAGCCCTGGGCACACACACGGAGATTAACAAACGTCAGATGGCCACGTGTTACATGACCAGAGCTCAGGGGCATTCCTGGCACGGAAGACTCACCTGGGAGGTATCTGTGCATTTATTTAGTAAATGCGTGCATGGACAGCGAAGGGTGTTCTCGGTGTAGTTTCAACCTTTAATGAGGCAGCAGAAAAGACTGGAGGTGAGGAGCTGGACCGCAGCCGTGTCCTCACCCTGCTGGGAAAGCCACACGGCACTGCGAGGCCACAAAGTGCGACAGTGACGTCGCCTGGCCACGCCGCTGCCGAGAGGGTCCAGGACGCCGGGGCCCGGGGTCTGCTCACCACTCCTCAGCAACCCTTCATCTCCCATGCGTGACGATTCTCCGCTGTTGAAGGTGAATTCGAGCTGACCCTCAGATGCGTCAAACCTTTGTTACCTAAAGATAACGCGCACATGTGGGAGAATTCTGAGCCATCGGCTGCCGCCCATCCCAGGGTGACCACTGACCCCTGATATCCTGCAGGAGGCTTGAGAGTGGCAGCCAGTGTGGCTGCTCTACTATTGTAAGAGAAATGAGACAGAGGAGACGCAGGAGCTGGGTGTTCGGTGGAGGGCTAGCAAGGCTCTGGGGCTGCGGGCGACTTGACGTTTATCTGGTTACTTCCCTGCAGGATCGCGAGCGTGAACTTGAGTCCGTTAGGGGTGAGTGGCATTAATAGAAGAGAACTTAGCTTTTTTCCTCTTACTAACATAGATGCGGTTGGTGTTACTACGGTGGGACCGGGGTGCCAAATCCCCTGGCACCCTTCCCTGTGCAGGGTTCAAAGTAAGGCTGCAGAGTTCATTACAGAGCTTGGAAAGGAAAGACCATAATCCAGAGAAGGCGTGGGACAGAGTGGAAGTGACTGCCCAGGGTCTTGAAGCTACCGTTGGTGGTCAGTGGGGCCATGAGGTTAGGGTCACATCAAGGGGCCAGAGCAGGGGTGAGGGAGAGTGGGCGCATAGGAGGGGCAGACGGGGCTGCCCGTATCCTCTGAACGTGGAGGACAAATGTGTGGAGCTGGCAGAGGGAAGGGATAGCACGGCCACCACGTGGAGCTGCCCCTTTGACTCTGGCCGGGCCTGAAGTCCCTGCTTGGGCACCAGTGTCACGCGTTGTCCAGGGAAGAGAGAGGAGCCTGAGTGAGGAAACGTGCAACCAGAGACCCCTGGGGCGCTGACATCAGCTCTCCCACCAGCCAGAAGACAGCCGATGGCCTCCTGGGGGGACACAGTGATGACATTTCCCGGCAGCCCTGGGGGTGTCTGTGAACTGAGTTCCCGTTGTTAGGGGAGAGCTGTGTCCCCCAGGAGAGAGCTGTGTCCCCGGCTGCCAGCCCTCCACGGTGCGAACACATCGTGAATCATTTCTGGACTTTCTCCTGGCCCGCAGTGCCTTACTTGGGGCCTCATCCAGCTCTCATTCAGTAGATTATCCTCTGGCCAAAATATTTTCCTAACCTTTTTAAAAATCCCATAAAACAGCGACATGGCGTTTATGGGAAACCGGATGCCAAATTACATGCAGTTAAAAGAGCAGCGAAAGTCATTCTCAACGCTTCCACCATCCAGACGGCAGAATCCTGTTTAATGTGGAGAGGATAGTTAGGGATTCAGGTCAGGATTAGCATGGAGCTTTAACAAGGCGTCTTCAAAAAGCTCACGGAAAACGAGTACCGTGAAAAGAAATCCATGCATGTCACAACTTTGCGCACCAACAGAAACCGGTTCCGAATTCCATCTTCCATGATCTTTTTGAAGTACTCTTGTACAGCACAAAGAAAAGACAAGCGAAACTTTCCAAGAAAAAGATAGACAAGGAGAAGCCATCAGTGTTCATCACAGATCAGAAATCCTGTTTGGAAACACGTCCTCAACTGCGGGAAGATCTGGGACACGAGCCAGTGATTGCACCGATTAGTGACATTTGTCTCAGAGAATGTCCTGAAACTAATTGAGAAAGCAAACATGTGTGTGTTTTCTGTTCGGCAATTATGCGGATTAGAGCAGATCATAGCTGAAAAATGTTATCACTGCCAATGTTTCTAAGCAAATTAAGTTCTCACTTCCCATAGTTCCTGAGTGAAGCTTTGTGGATGCGTTGCCAAACCCAATTCAATAAAATTTATGTTTTGGTTGATAATGTGAGTTAAAGATTTTTAAAAATTTATTTCCTAGCTGAACATAACTGGTAAATAAAAGTTGATTTTTTTTTGTTTGGTAAATTGATTTTGTATGGATCACTTCTCTGAAGGATTTCATTGATGCTAATGGTTTTTGGTTGGTTCTCTTGTTAATTTTCCCGAGTACACGACTACATTACCAGCCATTGCTATTTCTAAAGGATTCTAGTCTCTATGCCTCTCAGCTTTGTTATTCTGCTTATTATTTTTCTAATGGATTTATTTATACATTTGTTATATTGATGCATTTTCATAGGCCTAATAAAAAATAAGAATGTGAGCTGCTTCTTGTGCAATCCTTGGACAAAGTCTTACAGGGCATTTCATCCTAGAAGTCTGTTGGAAGGTACGCGTACCAGAGTGTGACAAGGGGATTCTGAGAGTCTAAACGCGTGTGCCGCCCACCAGATACTCCGTGTGTTGGGTTCCCAGAGCCTCGTGTGAGGGCGTCAGGAGCTGGGGAATATTGCAGGTTGTCACCCGTGTGCGTGGGATCAGTGTTCATATAGGCTGAAGGACCAGAGCCCCCCCCCCCACTTCTGCTGTAGGAAGTGAAAGGACTAAGGCAGTGATAACAAGGAACTGCATAGCTAACGTCAGCTCCAATTTTTGCTCTAACAAATGGCGTGAATTTGGGTGAGGATGTGCAGAAGGCTCGAAGAACTAAAGCGACTAACTAGAAGTTTCCAGCGAATGATAAACTATACCCACAAACACAATATTATGGTCAACAAGTACTAGACTTTTTGAAATAAGTGATACTTTTTTAAAAAAATTATAGTTTTTGTTATCTTCACTTTCACCAATTCAGTTAATTTCCAAGTCTACTTAAACTCAATGTTAGTGTTTTTAGTGCCGGCTTTAGAAAAGCCGAACCTGCACGTTGGTGTTCAGGAAACTTTAGAGAAGTGTAGAAAACCAGAGACTGGCGGGGTTCTTTGCAGAACTGCAGGCCTGGGCTGTGCCGGAGTCGGGTTCACCCTTGAATGTCGCGGGTGAGCTCCTGACCTCATCTAGAGGGGCAGATTCCAGAAGCCGCTGTCCGGCTACAGTTGCTGGGCACTGACGAGGGATTCCTCCTCCTGCCAGGGAGAGAACTTGCGTGATTTTACTTACACAGCAGCTAGTCAAAATGTTCCGTTAACTCCCCAAGAGTTTTACTGCATATTTTCCCCCTGCGAGTATGAGGTCACTGGGTTAGATCACTAAGGAGGTAGAATAATATTCGAGACCCCGGGCAACGTGCGTCTCCTCCCCGCGGGCACATCTTGCCAACTCAGGAGGAGGCTGTGGCCACTGCCGGAGTGCCTCGCCCAGCGATTCCTTCTTTAACACAGGGAAAGTAGAAACATATGGACGAAAAGTCCAAGCCCCAGGATTTTTAAATCTATTTTGATTTATGATGCAACCACCCAGTTTTTAGGAATTAAGGAAGGGTTTAGGGGATCGTGCCACCTTTCCGTAGGCAGGTTTTAAATCGATGGCTTTGAGCGATGCTTTTAGAGTAGTTGACCAAAACAAAAAGCCCATCCAGGTCTCCCTTGGGACTCGTCAGAACACTGAAATCTCTTCTACGTGACCTTCCCCACAAAGGGTGAGCAGTTCTGGCCTGAGCACATTAAGAGGTGAGCTAGTGGAGGGTGCGATAAAATATTGGCTCCATGAACTACAGTTAGCGTTTTGCATTTGGAATCTGACGAAGAGGCAGGAGGACAGGTCAGGGAGACGGTGAGCAACATGGTTGTCTTTGTGACTGGGGGGCATCTGCCCAGAGCAGGCTCCACTGCGGGCAGAGCAGGCTTCGTGCTCGGCAGCCCTCACCAGTTACTGGGTGAGCTGAGCACACCAGCCTCTCCCTGCCCCTCCACATTCTGACACAGAGGGTCAGAGGGCAGACGCTTACGACAGGCAGGTGGGCCTGGAGTTTGCTGATCGACTCATGCTGTCTCTGTTGGAAGGGGTCAGTGGGACAGAGTGAAAATGCATAGAAAAGAACATGCCCACAAAGAAATACATTGAATTTTCCTGTACATTTTATGTAATTCCCTTTGATACATTCCCTTGATTTCTTCCAGAAGCCAGAGTTCAAGTTATGAAGATGGCAAAGTTTCTCCCAGCCCCCAGATCACCATCCCAAAGCCCCTTCCCTCCAGTTAAGCAGGGTTTTCCTGGGATTTTTTTCCCCAGAAACCTTTTATTTAAGGAATACAGACTTTATACATTCCATAATTACAACTTGAGGAACACAGTGATTCTTCTCACCGTACCCCCTCTCCCACCCACACTCCCACCCCTCTTCCTCCTCCCTCTCCTATTCCCACTCTTATTTTTTACCAAGATCTATTGTCAATTACCTTGATACACATATGATTACCTCTATGTTAAGTGAAGAATTCAACAAATAATATGGAAACAAAAAAGCTGTTCCTTACCAGTGGAGACAAGGGCTGTTCCAAGTCGTTGCTTCTCCAAGTGGCAGTTGCATGCCTACGGACTCCTTTTAGGGGCCCTGTTAGTCACCGCAGGTCAGGGAGAACATGTGGTGTTTGTCGTGTGGGGACCGGCTTTTTGCACTAAGGCTGATGTTTCTCCTGGGGCGTTTTGAGGAGGAGGCTCGGTGGCAGCCAGAGTAACCAGCAGTGGAAGGTTCCACGGAGGCGTCTGCTTGTTCGAGGTTCCGCACTCAGAAATTGTTGCTCGCAGCCTGACTAGTGTCGTTGACTCAGGGCTTATGACAGAAAATCTTGGAATAGGGACACTGCATGAGGCCTATATACGTACCTGTAGATCTACCTCCATCTCTGTCTTTCTGTATCTGTATGTATGTATTTATCTAGATACCTATTTGTTGATTTTTTTTGTAAAGATTTATTTAATTTATTTAAAAGACAGCATTGCAGAGAGAAGTAGAGACACAGAGAGAGAGGTCTTCCATCTGCTGGTTCACTCCCCAAATGGCTGCAGCGGCTGGAGCTGAGCTGATCCAAAGCCAGGAGTCAGAAGCTTCCTCCAGGTCTCCCACGTGGATGCAGGGGTCCAAGCACTTGAGCCATCCTCTGCTGCTCTCCTAGGCGCACTCGCAGAGAGCGGGATTGGAGGCAGAGCAGCCGGGACTGGAGCTGGTGCCCATATGGGATGCTGGCGCTGCAGGCCAGGGCTTTAACTTGCTATGCCATAGCGCAGGCCCCAGTATTTGAAGATTTATTTATTTACTTACTTTACAGGCAGAGTTAGAGAGAGAGGGGTGGAGACAGATCCTCCATTCTCTGGTTCACTCTCCAAATGGCTGCAATGACCAGGGCTGGGCCAGGCTGAAGCCAGGAACGTGGAACTCCATCCAGGTCCTCCACGTGGGTGCAGGGGCCCAAGTGTCTCCCACTGCTTCCCCAGGAGCACTAGCAGGGAGCTGGATTGGAAGTGGAGCAGCCAGGACTTGAACTGGCTCTCATATGGATGCTGGCATTGTAGGCAGTGGCTTAAGCTGTTATGCCACAACACCAGCCCTTACGTATCTGTTAACAAGAGAAGCCACTGAACAGCCAACAGAGAAGCTGGGAGGCCAAAGAGTAAGCACGAGCATCCAGAGATGAGAGGCAGCCACTGTGCCCAGGCCAGCGGTGCCACCGGTGTTTTACCAGTCTTTTCCTCAGCTTGGTATAGAAATAAAAAGCCGGGAAACAATTTGCAAAGAGTCAGAAATGTTTATTTGACAGAAAAGTGTCTGGTGCGAGAGGAGACCAGCAGCGGCCTGAACAGGACACTGGCTTTGAAGACATGTCCCGGGTCTTTAAGGCCTTACTGTCTGCTCATTGGGTCATTCTACTGGGGGTGCCCATGGGACGGGGGGTTGCACGGATGCATATGGACTGGCTTGGGGTTCATGAAGATGGCAGGGGTCTCCTGGCGACAGCCTGATTCTCCCTAGGGGCTCAGCACCCTCCTCAGCTAGCACTGGGTGGAAGGTGGCAACCGACCTGAAGGCTTTTTGTAAAACCGCAAGGTCACACATGCAGCACAAGCAACTGTTAGTGGTCTGGAAGCGAAGCGTTTCAGGACATTGTGCCTACATCTGAGGGGCCCACAGACCCCCGTCCAGCCCCCCTGGACAGCCTCGGGTGTGTGTGTGTGTGTGTGTGTGTGATGACTCAGCCGAAGTGCATGCCCAGTGCCTGCCTTGGGGAGGCTGAGATGCCCCCCAGCCACCGCGCTGGAGGCGGACAGAGCCGACCGGTTCCCTCCTGCCACCTTCACGCTCCTCCCAGTGCTCGGCAGGGTCTTACCGAGTCAGCAGCCAATGGGCTGGGGCTGGGGAACGCAGCTCCAGTCCGCCAGGCCGTGCAGTTCAGACCAGAGCGGGAGAGGGAGGGGAACTGACCGGAGAGCCCAAGTGCCCAACATTCGCCACAGGAAGGGCAACCCGCGCCCCGTGCAAGCACGCCATGGTAGGCTGCGTATGTGGATCTGGTCTGGGAAGTTTAATAAGTTGGAAAATGGAGAAAAATATAAAAAGCAGAGTGGTTTGAGGTAATTTAGGAGAAGTTGAAACCCTGCAAAGCTCCAGAGGTTCTGAGGAGGCAGTTCTAGCCCAGTAAAATGCAGTAAAATATTTTATCTGAGTGTCAGTAGTTTTTAAAGAAAATAAAGTGAGTCCTATGTAATCTGTTTGGAGTGGGAGAAAATACAAAGTATAATCTTTACAAGCTTCTCAGAATTTAAAGTGTTTAAAGAGATCTCTAGAACAGTCATCTTCCGTAATGTGTTCTAGGCATCATATTTTAGGGACAGAATTTAAGTGCTATAATATTGTTGTAATGAATAAATTATAGATAGTCATGAAAAATGTCAAGATCCTATGAACAAATCCATTATTGTCTAAAAATGTTCAAAATGCTTATTAATCATTCTAATATAAAATAAGTTCTATTGATTTAGCTTTCATTTCTTCTTCTTTTTTTTTTTTTTAACTTATTTGACAGGTAGAGTTATAGGCAGTGAGAGAGACAGAGAGAAAGGTCTTCCTTCTGTTGGTTCACTCCCCAAATGGGCACAACGGCCGGAACTACGCCAATCCGAAGCCAGGAGCCAGGTGCTTCCTCCTGGTCTCTCATGCGGGTGCAGGGCCCAAGCACTTGGGCCATCCTCCACTGCACTCCCGGGCCACAGCAGAGAACTGGACTGGAAGAGGAACAGCCAGGACCAGAACCCAGTGCCCATATAGGATGCCAGTGCTGCAGGCAGAGGATTAACCAAGTGAACCACGGCACCGGCCCCAGCTTTCTTTCATTTCTTCAATGAATACTAAGATTCTATTGAAGGCCAAGAGCTGTTTGGAGTAAAGGGGTTAGAAAAGCGCACAAAACACAAGATACCCATGAAGCTCACTTCCAGCTGCAGGAAGCATAGACCACATAAAGCTGCAAAATGACCGTATTTTAGTTGTGGGTAGATTTCATGGAAAAAGTACACGGGAAGTACGTAGGAGCAGTCTGTTGTCTAACATGCAATGCAGTTTGGGGAGGAATTGTAGAGGGGTCTCAGGGAGATGCGGCTTGAAGAAAGTGAGGAGGGAGTGCCATCCGGACAGGGAGAAGGCCGGATGCGGAAGCATCGTTGGGGAGCGTGAAGACGACGTGGTTAGACTGAATGTGCTGAGGACGGGGCGGGCCGGTAGTCCTGGGAGGGGTTCTCTCAGGAACGGCGTGGCTCGGTTTGGAGTAATGCGGCAGCACCTCTAATGCGGTGCGGATTACTCTGCTGGACAAGCTGAGAGGAGACCGCGGCGGAGGGGCAGCAGGCAGGAGGGGAGGCACAAGGAGGGGTGGAAGGCTGAAGATGCTGCAATACTGCGGCCGAAGCTGATGGGGGCTTCTGATGGTGATGGTGGTCAGGACAGCTGTCGCCTGCCTCGCCTTCCAGTGCAAAGCAGACAAATCATGGCACGGGGAAATGATAGCTCCAGATGTCGGTCCTGGGGAGTGTCGCTCCCCCTCTTCGCGGAGGAACGACACTAAACCCTGCATTGTTCTTTCGTCTGCTCTGCCCTTCCCGGGTTTGCTGCTGGTCCTTCCCGGGTTGGCTACCGACCCTTCCACCTCCGTGGAAGGGCGGCTCCCCCTGCCACTTTCCCCACTTCCGCGGGGGGAGCGGCACACCGCCGGCAGGCTCTCTCGGGGGCTGCTCAGGTGTTCTTTCAGATAGATGTTCCCCTTAGATGTTCCTGGTGCATGTTGTCTCTCTCCTCCTTTATAGTCCTCTTCCACCAATCCCAACTCTGCTACCCACACGCCGAGTACGCTGCTCTCCTCCAATCAGGAGCAGGATCAGCTCCTGCAGGTCATCACTCAAGTTGGCGAGAGACAGCTGTGTAAAAGTTGTTTACTCCTCTCCCAGTGCCATATTGTGGGAGAGCAGATGCATAGAATAAGTCTTAATTCCAGTAACTTAGTCTAGTCCGAGTTGCTCCCCACAGGGGAGAATCTAAGCAGAGGAGCTGGCCTGGTGACAGTACTTGTGCCCTGGCTGCCAAGGAGCGGGAACACAAAGTGGCCAGCTGTTGAATTGAGAAGACAAAACCTAGAGTTTAAACCTGCTAACGTGGCTGGTGGTGGTGGCCCAAGGCCACGAAGCCGAGGAACCCATACACAGGAGGAGCCCCAGAAGTGACCCCAAGACTCACTTCAGAGCCCTGCACAGGGCTAGACCGTGCACTCCCAAGGGACTCCCTGAGTCTTGCTGAGACAGCTGGCTGCAGAACGGATAGCTGAACAGTGACATGATTTCTCTGTGCTGTAGTTCTATGCCGTGACAGTGGGGCGACCTCACCCAGTTCCCTGAAAATCCACCTGAGACCTCAGGACATCACATGCCTTCGAAATGAGACTCACACTTAGGGCAAAGTCGACACACTAGGGCTGCATTACAGAGTGAAACACATGCATCTTTTTTTGTTCTTTGAGATGTATTTATTTATTGGAAAGGCAGAGTTACAGAGAGGCAGAGGCAGAGGAAGCAAGAAGTCTTCCATCCACTGTTTATTCCCCAGATGGCCTCAATGGCTGGAGCTGCACTGATCCAAAGCCAGGAGCCAAGAGCTTCCCCCAAGTCTCCCACGTGGGTGCAGGGGCCCAAGGACTTGGGCCATCTTCTACTGCTTTCCCAGGCCACAGCAGAGAGCTGGATCAGAAGTGGAGCAGTGGGATTCAAACCACTGCCCATAGGGGATGCTGGCACTGCAGCTGGCAGCTTTCCCCACTATGCCATGGCGCTAGTACCAGATATATTCTTTTTTAAAACATTTATTTATTTATTTATTTATTTATTATTTCTCTTGAAAGGCAGAGAAACATAGAGAGAGGCGGATCAGGCAGAGATCTTCCATCAAGTGGTTCACTCTCCAGAGACCTACAGCAATCAGGGTTGGACCGTCTGATGCCAGGAGCCAGGAACTCACCACAGGTCTCCTAGGTGGGTACTGAAGACTCAGATCTGCCATATCCTGGGATGTGTTTTAGTGGGATACTAGATAAGAAGCAGAGCTGGGACTTGATCCCAGGACCTCTGAAATCCTGAATGCTGTGTCCAATGCACACCTCCAGCTGTAGCTCAAAAGGAAACAGAATCCACCTGCAATCTGTTTGCCTCTCATAGCAAAATGTAACATCTTCTTTTTTTTAAAGATCTTATTTATTTACTTGAGCGGTAGTTACAGACAGTGAGAGGGAGAGACAGAGACAGAGATCTTCCTTCCGTTGGTTCACTCCCCAAATGGGCACAGTGGCCGGAGCTGCGCTGATCCGAAGCCAGGATCCAGGTGCCTCCCCCTGGTCTACCATGTGGGTGCAGGGCCCAAGCACTTGGGCCATCCTCCACTGCACTCCCGGGCCATAGCAGAGAGCTGGATCAGAAGAGGAGCAACCGGGACTAGAACCGCCACTCATATGGGATGCTGGCACTGCAGGCAGAGGATTAACCAACTGGGCCATGGAGCCAGCCCCACAAAAAGTAACATTCTTAACAGGAAAACAACTTACTACCAGTGTCACTGATAATGTCCAACATACAATAGAACAAATCCATAGACGTGCAAAGAAACAATAGAATATAACCCATTGACAAGGAGGGAAATGTCAGTGTGGAGAAACAGAATTCAAGACCAGCAGGTGCTGCAAGTGTTGGATGAGGACTTCAAAGCCGCGCGATGCTTGCATTCAGGAACAGCAAGGACAAGGTGATGGTGGGGAGTGAGCTCATGGGGAAAATATCCCTGCAGCGACGTGAGAGCTGTGGGAAGGAGGTCAATGGGAATTCCACCGTGCAATGTTACAGTATCTGAAATGAAACGCTGAACAAAAGAGAGCTTGATAGTGTATTCTAGAGGCCGGCGCCGCGGCGCACTAGGCTAATCCTCCGCCTTGTGGTGCTGGCACACCGGGTTCTAGTCCTGGTCGGGGCGCCGGATTCTGTCCCAGTTCCCCCTCTTCCAGGCCAGCTCTCTGCTGTGGCCAGGGAGTGCAGTGGAGGATGGCCCAAGTCCTTGGGCCCTGCACCCCATGGGAGACCAGGAGAAGCACCTGGCTCCTGCCATCGGATCAGCGCAGTGCCCTGGCCGCAGCGCGCCAGCTGCGGCAGCCATTGGAGTGTGAACCAACGGCAAAGGAAGACCTTTCTCTCTGTCTCTCTCTCACTGTCCACTCTGCCTGTTAAAAAAATAAAATTAAAAAAAAAAGTGTATTCTAGAAAGCAGAAGAGGTCAGTGAAAGTTATGTAGTCAAAGGAGGGAGCAAAAAGAAAAATCGAGATCATCAAAATCTCACCAGAGCCTCACTGCTCTGTAAGTGAATATCAAACAGGAAAACCTAAGTTTAAGGTGAGTTCTCAAAATAAGGGGGGGGGGGAGGCAGAAAAGATTACTTACATAACAATGGGCAATTACTGTAAACGTCTGTCAAAGCCAGCATCTTAGAGATACAGGAGCCAGGAAATGTCACACACAATGAATTAATGCAAGGAGACACGCTTACAAATGCATCCTAGTTAAACTACAAACTCTAAAATAAACCTTAGGAATAAGTGGAGGAAAAGACTCATCACCTGCGACTGACAATCACGTAAATCATACGAATGACCTCTGACTCACAGACGAAGCCACAGACAGCATCAAATAAGAAACCACCGTTTTAACATGCCACCAGTGCAGTGAGGAAAGGCAAGCACAAAACACGTTCATGATAATGGCCACAGACTCTTATTTAAAATTTATTTGGGAGGCAGAGGGACCGAGAGACAGAGAGACAGAGAGACAGAGTTCCCATCCAGTGGTTCTGCCCACAGCGGCCAGAGCGGGGCCCCATGGGCCCAGGGAGCCGGGAACCCAGATGAGATCTCCCACATCACGGCAGAAAATCAATTACTTGATCCCAGGGTTCGCGTTAGCACTGGGGTGGGACAGGAGCTGGGGCTGGGCGCTGAAGCCAGCAACTGCAGTGTGGGACATGGGCACCTTAACCCCAGCTGGACGTCCACTCCAGCCCAGTCAGAAAGGTCCCCAGGAGTTTCGTGCTGTCACTGGGCGGTGCCACCTTCTCCTGAATTCTTTGTGCTCTTTGTCTTCTTGAGCTGTTGCCTGCACCTTTGAAGCGACAGTCACTACGGCAGTCTTTCCCCACCGGCTTCAGCTCGGCCTGGCCAGTGGCCCGGCGGGGCGCACTGCTGGTGCTGGCGGGCAAGGCCGGTGGGGGTCTCCGTGAGTTCTAGGCTGTGGCTCCTGGGCCCTGTGGGGGGACTGAAAGCCTCTGCCCTCATTCTTTGTCCTTGACTTCCCCCAGGGGGTCCTGCCAGCTGGATTCCCTTAGTGTCCTGGGGGAGGCGACACGGAGGGGAGGGGCCTCTCCAGCAGCCAGTGCTGAGAAAGTCACACAGGCACCCTGCTCTTCCTGGGGGAGCCCTTGGGGACTGAGGGCCCCTCTGCCTGCTGCACCGTGCTGGCTTGGGCGGGAGGACGCACATCGGGGCCTCTCTGCTCACGTTCAAAGCCTCTCGCCTCATTCCTGCGCTGCTCCGGGTGCAGCAGCCTCTGCCCTGGATTCCGGTCCCCTTCAAAGGTGCCTTTGTCAATAAGTGGCTATTGACAATATTTATTTATTTCTTTGACAGTAAATGGCGTCTGTGGGGATTCTGTTCCACATCTTCTCTCTCCCAGGAAAGAGCTTTGAACAAACGTCGCTGGAACAACTAGATATTCATGCGGAAAAAACCGGAGTTGGTTCTTAGCTCACACCATATAAAATTTTTACTTGACATGAATCATTGACTCAAACTTTTTTTTTTTTAAAAAGCCCTATGGTATTCTAAATTCGAAACTAAGAGAATATCTTGCAGTAGAGAAAGAAAAAAGTACAAAATGTAGATGAAGTTGAATTGAATAATTGAATTTATCACAATTAAAATGTTCTTTTCATAAACGACATCATTAAGAAAATATGAAAAGCAAATGCAAACCACAGTTCAAAAGGAAACTTTTGCAATATATGGGGATGCTTCAAAAATTCTGTGGAAAAATGAAAAGCTATTTACTTTGGTGCAAAAAATACTTGAAATCCATGCATGGTTTTTTCATAATATACATTTCCATGAACTTTTTGGAAACAGCTGAATAGATTCAATATGCAATTTTATCAGACTGTGTAATTTAACCAATAGTAAAATGTCAGAAATTGAATAAAACGAACTCTTAAAGAAATACAACATATTTAGTTTGGTAGGATGGATAAAAAGCCAGGATAGAACTATACGCTCACTAAAAGAGACAATTTAGATTTGAAGAACAACAGGTTGAAAGTAAACACTCACATAAAAATTAGCCAGCCCAGCCAGCCCAGATGTGCTGTTTGCATGGTAGCTGTACAGCCCTGTATCTTCAGCTGTGTGTCTGTCCATTAGTCTGTAGGTGGTAGGGGCACTCCAGTAGGCCAGGGGCAGGGCGGTGCCCTTAGAAGCAGGGATGGGACCCCTGTCTCTCTCGCTGGGGCCCACAGTGGGCCCACCCCAGGAGTCCCAGGCAGGTCTGATGTGGGACACATAGGGTGGGAACAGGGCACAGGTGGGTTTGGTAGCAAAGCAGCACTGTGCAACCGTCCCCCGGGGGAAGCAGGCATGGGGCAATGTGGACAGAACTCCCTCTGGGGCAGTGCAAGGGTGCACACTCCCCAGAAGCTCCCCCAGCTGGGTTGTGGGCTATGAGGGCTGCAGGATTCCCAGCAGCAAAACAACCTCGGGTGTCCCTGGCATCCACGGGGGCTGCTGGGGGCCTCCCATTTGCCTTCACCTGCCATGGGGGGGACACCCACACTTCCGGCTGGGCTGGGCTGGGCTGACGGGGTGGGCAACCTAAGGCTCTTGGCTCCCTTTGTTATAAAACCATCCGGCACCCCTGTGTTCCGCAGCTGCTCTGCCTCACCCGCACCGCGTGCCCGCCTTCTCCCCGATGGCCCACCTGCATGGCAGCTGCCTTTACTTTGTCACCCTCCTCTGGGCGAGGGAAGTGCAGCTGGCACCTCCTGGCGGGCACCTTGCCGTAAATCCCTGGCTCTACTCTCGGGGGAGACCAAAACCTGCAGAGAGCAAAGTCCGACCCTTGCGGAGCGCTGTAATGAGGCTGTGCTCATGCATATTCATGCAGTAACCCGTGTGGGTGTTGGCTGCTGACTGTGCACGTGGGTGTGCATACGTGTGCGTTTATCAAGGGGTGTGCACACAGATGCACGCATGCACCTGTCCGTGAGGGCACTTCACAACGTTCATAGAAAAATGCAATTAAAAGAGACATTTATTTTGGTGGGAATATTTTTAACTCCATGTACATAAGTGGTGCTCAACATGTTCACATGAAAAAAGTATATATGGACTTTGAAATTTTTACTGCTAAAATAATCTGCATTGTAATTCACTTTTTCGAAAACTTTTTGAAGCATCTTTTAATATATGTAAAAAGGAAATTTAAGTCTCTTGACATTTCTATTTCATCTTAAAATATGGACAGGTTGGGGGCAGGCGTTTGGCTCGCTGGTTGAGATGTCGCTTGGGTGGCCCACATCCCGCAGTGGAATGCGTGGACTCGAGTTTGCCTCCACTTCCTGCTAGCCCGTGTGCTGGAGCAGCAGCGATGGCTCAAGTCCCAGCGTTCCTGCCCTTCTTGAGGGAGATTGGACTCCCGGACTTGATTTCAGCCTGGCCCAGTCCTGGCTGTTCAAGGTATTTGGGGAGTGAACCAACAGACTGCAGACATCTCTGTGTGTCTGTGTCTCTCTCTCTCTCTTTTGCTTTCAAACAAAATGAAAATAAATACATTAAAAAAAAAAGACAGACTAACGATATTAAGAATGCCTTAAAGGAAATGATGCAGAGCCAGTGCTGTGGTGCAGTAGGTGAAGCCGCCATCTGTGGTGCCCGCATCCCTTATGGCCGCCGGTTCGAGTCCCAGCTGCTCCACTTCCGATCCAGCTCTCTGCTGTGGCCTGGGAAAGCAGTAGAAGATGGCCCAAGTCCTTGGGCCCCTGCACCCACATGGGAAGACCCGGAGGAAGCTCCTGGCTCCTGGCTTCGCATTAGAGCAGCTCCAGCCGTTGCGGTCACTTGGGGAGTGAATCAGCAGATGGAAGACCTCTCTCTGCCTCTCCTTCTCTCTGTGTAACTCTGACTTTCAAATAAATAAATGCATTTTTAAAAAGAAAAAGAAAGTAAATGATGTTGTGTTCCAATCTTTGAATTATCCAAGTGCTTTGATGAGGGGCAAATGTTCAACAGTGTGCGGGAAGAGGGAGCTGGCTGGCTGGATGAGATAAAAGCTAGCACTCAGCCTGGAGCATGAAGAGCAGTAATATGAGAAAGTGCTACGTGGGCACGTGGGCAGAAAGGCACGAACTTAGAAATTGAAATTCAGTTTCACTCTCTTGGGAACATCAAGCACATCCGTATACTGTAGGAAATGGATGTGTGTCACCCAGATAACTTACTTGTATTTGAATAGAATATGACTTCTTAGTAAAAACAGCCACACCAACGCATTGAGAGTTGGGAGAGCAGCTCATGGGTCTTTAGTGAAAGCGAACACGAGCAGTCTCTGGCATCAATACCATCTGTGGAGTTAAAGACGTCCCTCACTTCTCTTTAGGATTTAACACGCCGAGTGGCTTTGAGGGTTGACGGAAAGTCCCACCGTCCCTGGGAAAACAGGCCTTAGCTCTCTAGCGCTCTGTCACCTCATGACGGCCCCATGAGGGGGCGCCAGCCTGGACAGCAGCCTGCCCTTGGCAGGTGGAAGACTGTGTGACTCGAACATGTGGTAAAGCAATGAGATAGTGCGAGCGGCGTGTTCCTGTTAGCCTGCTGTTCCGTCAGCTTAGGGGAGCGACTCTCCAAAAACTCCCCTTGGCCCGTCTTCAGGAGGTTTCCACCCTCATCTTCAGTGTCTGTCCTCCATGGACTTCCAGAACCTTCCACCTTCAGGACTGACTCCTGTCGATCTATGACCAAAGTCCACACTCCCAGCATCCCCTGGGAGGTCAGACCTAAGAATCCTGTCCAGTTAGCTTAACCAGAACCCCCACCCATGACGTTTCCACTTCATGATTCTGCATGTGTTGGCCCACAGCCCTGGTCCTTGTCCATTCTGTCTTGGGGACTGAGCGAGGTTCTGTACTGAAGTCTCTCCCCCCCATTCGTGATGGCTCCTGAATAAAACTGATTTTGCCTGCAGACTGTCTGGCTCTGGTCCTCTTCAATACACCAAGTGTGATTCCTCCTCCCCCAGGAGAATGTCCGGGGACGTTTCTGAGTGCCGCAGCTGGCATCTGGTGGGTGGAAGCCGGGGATGCCGCTAGCTCTTGGCACTCCAGGCAGCTCCAGACCCCGTCACACCAGGCACAGACGGGAATCATCGGCCAGAAATACAACAAATGCCAAGGCCTCATCTTCTGAGAAGCAGCAGGCGGCTGCCACTCTGCGGGCTCTGGGTGATCAACGACACAGCACTTCAGGAGAGGACCACGGAGCGTACGCTTTATGCTGGAAAACTTAAAACCTGTTTGGAATCCAAGATGGCTGACTGGTGAGAAGACAGGCTTATTTCAGCCACATAAAAATGCCAGAAAAACAAAGGCAGGGCCGTGTTCCGGGGACTGGTACTGGTTGAGAGAGATTTTCAGTGGAGAATGGCCAGAGACTCTGAGCAGCATGGAGAGAGGACCAGACACCCAGCAGCTGGCCACATACCAGCAGCAACTCCTGGAGCCAGTGTCCGGCTGGGGAGCACTCCCGGAGCCAGTGTCCAGCTGGGGAGCACTCCTGGAGCCAGTGTCCGGCTGGGGAGCACTCCCGGAGCCAGTGTCCAGCTGGGGAGCACTCCTGGAGCCAGTGTCTGGCTGGGGAGCACCGCTGGAGCCAGTGTCCTGCTGGGGAGCACTCCTGGAGCCAGTGTCCGGCTGGGGAGCACTCCCGGAGCCAGTGTCCAGCTGGGGAGCACTCCTGGAGCCAGTGTCTGGCTGGGGAGCACCGCTGGAGCCAGTGTCCTGCTGGGGAGCACCACCTGGAGCCAGTGTCCTGCTGGGGAGCACCACCTGGAGCCAGTATCTGGCTGGGGAGCACCGCCTGGAGCCAGTGTCCACTGGGGAGCACTGCTGGAGCTAGTGTCTGCTGGGGAGCACAGCTGGAGCCAGTGTCCTGCTGGGGAGCACCACCTGGAGCCAGTGTCCGGCTGGGGAGCACCACCTGGAGCCAGTGTCCGGCTGGGGAGCACCACCTGGAGCCAGTGTCCGGGTGAGGAGCCCCACCTGGAGCCAGTGTCCAGCTGGGGAGCACCTCTGGAGCCAGTGTCAGCTGGGGAGCACCACTTGGAGCCAGTGTCCGTTGGGGAGCACCACCTGGAGCCAGTGTCCGGCTGGGGAGCACCACCTGGAGCCAGTGTCCGGGTGAGGAGCACCACCTGGAGCCAGTGTCCGGCTGGGGAGCCCCGCCTGGAGCCAGTGTCTGGCTGGGGAGCACTGCCTGGAGCCAGTGTCCGGGTGAGGAGCACCACCTGGAGCCAGTGTCCGGCTGGGGAGCCCCGCCTGGAGCCAGTGTCTGGCTGGGGAGCACTGCCTGGAGCCAGTGTCCAGCTGGGGAGCACCTCTGGAGACAGTGTCCGCTGGGGAGCACCGCCTGGAGCCAGTGTCCAGGTGGGGAGCACCACCTGGAGCCAGTGTCAGGCTGGGGAGCACCACCTGGAGCCAGTGTCCAGCTGGGGAGCACCTCCGGAGCCAGTGTCCGGCTGGGGAGCACCGTCTTCCCAGGCCTGCACCGTTGGCAGCTTTGACTAAAGGAATTCCACCATCACTGCTGACTTTGAGTCCAAGCTGGGGAGTTGTGGGGGGGCAGGGTTCCCACATTGCTCCACGAAGGGCGCGGAAGGAGAGGGAGGCCATGTTGCTTCCTGCTCCTTCCACCGAAGTCCTGGACTAATTTGCTGAGAGTGACCCCGACAGTCGCTCTCTGTCCTTACGGGAACAGCAGGCAGCTTGCTCAGGGATGGGGCAGTTTGTAGTGCAGAGAGCGGCACCTCTGTCCCCTGTGAGTGTTGGAGTTCTGGGCACAGGCCCCGGGGCTGAGAGAGGAGTAGGCTGTGGCTGAGTTCCTCGGCGCTTGTGCAGTGCAACTGCAAAACCTCAGAGCTCCCGTGAATGCTGGGGCAGACCTCACAGAGGGCTTGGGGTCATACCATGGACCACATCAGTGCTCTGTACGGTTTGTGTGCCCGAGTGGGTCTGGGTGCAGGCACCATGAGCTCATTCCAGGCGGTGAAGCAGCTGGTCTACCTTGGCCCAGCAGGACGGTCAGGGCTGTGAGCCCATTAGCAAGCATCAGCGTCCCCTCCCCCTCTGACTAAAGTCAGGAGCTCCAGCACACCCAACTTCCGTGTCTCTCTGGACTCTTGCCCCACCTGCAAACAGTCTCCAGAGCTCCCTCCCCCCACCCCGCATGCGCCTCTGGAACTCTGGGGTAAGCCTCAGGCATTCTCAGGCCAGGCCACAGAGGCACTTTCCAACAGTGGCCTCCAAAGGACACAGTGATTCTCCAGATGCATAAGGATCAGTGTCGAAATGTAAGGGACAAGAACCAGAAAGGCAGTCTGACTCCCTAAAAGCAACACAACAGTACGTTAATACTGGACTGTGAAGAGGGGGAGATTGATGAAATGCCTGAAAAGGAATTCTACAGAATGATTCCAAGATTTCTCAAAAAACACAGAGAAACAGTTATGTGAAATAAGGAAATGCATACAAGACATGGATAAGAAATTCTGCAAAATGAAAAAAAAAACACAGTGGCAAGCTTTAACAGCAGACTTTTGAAGCAGAAAGAATATCTGCTCTAGATTACAGTTTTTTTTTTAAAATATCTCCATCTGATTAAAAAAAGGGAGAAAAAATGAAAAAGACTGAAAACAGTTTGGGATCCATGAGATATCATCAGACAACCAAGTATACGAGTCTTGAGAGTTCCTGAAGGTGTGGAAAAAGGAATTTTCTCCAACTTGGAGAAGGAAATGGAATCCAAATACAGCAAAAGTGTAGAATCCCAAATAGGCTTGACAGAAATGATCTTGACCAAGACATATTATAGTCAAGCTTTCAAAATCAAACATAAAGAAAATACCCTAAAATGTGCAAGAGAGAAATGCGAGAATACCTTGAAAAGATCTCCAATCCACTGATAGCAGATTTCTCAACAGAAATCCCACTTCCTGGGAGAACATGGAGAGATATAGTCCAAGTCCTGGAAGAAAAAAAGTCAATGCAGACTACCCAGTGAAGCTCCCTTTCATGACTGAAGATGAGACAAAGACCTCCAACAGAAGCGAACACTGGGAGAATCTGTCACCACCCAGCCAACCGTACAAATGATACCTCAGGATGTACTACACACAGAAACAAAGATCGTCATCATTATGAAGCAATGTGAAGGCAGAAAACCCCTCATGGTAAAAGTACAAAGGAGATTCAAAATAATGGGAATATTTTATGGGAAAATGGCAGGACCAAGTCATTGCTTATCAATAATAATATTTAATGTAAATGGACTAAATTCTCTTAATAAAAGATACAGGCTGGTTGAATGGATTAAAAAGCCAAACCCATCTATATGTTCCTACAAGACACACTCTTCACCAAGAAAGATACACACAACACAGACTGAAAGTGAAAGGATGGAAATCAAAAACAAGGAATTCTCATTTCAGAAAAAAAATAGACTTTAAGACAAAAATGGTTAAAAGAGACAAAGAAGGCCATTATGTAATGATTAAGGGTTCAATTCAACAGGAAGATGTGACTATCATAAATGTACATGCTTCCAACACCAGGGCACCCAGTTTTACAAAGTAAATGTTAATATATCTAAAGAGAGACCTATGCTCCAATACAATAATAATGAGGGACTTCAATACCTCACTTTCATTAAAATTAACCAGACCAAAAAATCAACAGAGAAACAACAGAACAGATTTGCACCACAGGCCAAATCTATGGAACATTTCATCCCAGTGCCTAGAAGAGTCTATAGGACAGACCATATATATAGCAGACCCTAAAACAAGTCTCAACACATTAAAAAAAAAAAAAACTGAAGCCATATCGTGTATCTTTTCTGACCACAATGGAATGAGGCTGAAAAAAAAAGAAATTGTCAAAAATATAAAAACACACGGAGCCTGTTTCTGAATGAATAGTGGGTCATATAACAAATCAAAATGGAGCTCAAAGGTTTCCTTGTAATGAATGAAAGTGACAATACATCAAAACTTTTGGGATACAGCAAAAGCAGTGCTAAGAAGAACGTTTACAGCAATTAGTGACTGCATCAGAAAAACACAAAGATGAGCTAGAGCCTGCAGCCAGGCATAACTGCAGGGGTGCGTGGGAACTATCCTCCTGTTGGAGGCTCTGGCTGGGTCTCTCCCCACTCGCCTCTGCCTCACATGCTTCTCCCACTGGTGGTAGATGTTGCCAAGATGAGTGAAAAAAGGGAGTGTTCTAAAATTGGAAAGATATTTACAAATATCAACCCCCTCCCATCTGACAGATATAGAAAGTTAGTCCTGTAATAACAGCCTTCTAAACAAAAAAATTAGAATTCCAGGGGTATAGCTCAGAACACTGGCCTTAGAGTTTAGCTCTATGTCGTTATGTTTGTAGTAGCACAATTCTGAATAGTTCTGAGAAACTGGGGAGTGGCTGTGTGCGGCAGGCTGGGTGGTTGCTATTAGAAATGCAGACTGGTTTTATGAGCAGTTCAAGCATGTACGTACTTTGTGTCTATTTGTTTATATACTTCTTGTTTATTTTATTTGAGAGACAGAAAGGGAGAGACATGGAGAGAAAGATACTGACTAGAGAGACAGTGCTCTCCTGTGCTGGTTCAAGCTCCAAATGTCCACAGTGGTCAGCCCTGGGCCAGGCTAAAGAAAGCGCTGAAAACAGTCCAGGTCTTCTGGCTGGGTGACAGGGACCCAGTAATGGAAGCCATCACTTTCTGCCTCCCAGGGACTGCATTAGAGGGAAGCTGAAATCAGAAACCAGAGCCAGGACTCAAACCCAGGTACTCCAATGTTGGGTGTCTTAACTGCTAATCCAAATGCTCGCCTCTATTTTATTTTTAAAATAATTATAATAAAATAACTCCTTTGACAAAAATGCATAGCTGCAGGCTTTTTAAAAATAGAGACAACTTTTTAACGCAAAAGTGATGGCAGACAAGAGGGCTTGGAGGGGCGTTCATTATTTCCCAGCACCCCTGCGCCTGCACCCTGCCCCAGGACGCATCACCACTGTGTGTGTTCTACACACATGCTCCTTGATGCAGACTGTGGCAAACTTCCCTGCTTCCAACCCGGCCAGATCTGTGCTTCACAACTGTGGGAAACATGGATGGTTGGATGGGGAAATAGAAGTCTGTGTTTGTATGTGACAGCCAGCTGTCTGTCCCAAGACATCCATAAAGTATGAAAGCAATCAATCTTAATACTGCCCTCTAAGTAACAGTTACAGCAACACTAAAACCACAAACCCACCACAGCAGCCACGGGCACACAATCAGCTTCCACAGACAGTGCTTGCTTATTTGTGTCCTACTTTCTTGGCACAGCTTACATATCATTCTCTGCTGGCTGTTGTTCTTTTTGTCTTTCAGATTGATAATGCTGTTGTTTTTTGAGAAGATCGTGTTAGGGCTCACATATACATACTCTCACAATTGGACAGCTAGACAGGAGAATTGGCACAGCAGAGAGGAAATGCTAATGGTGTGAAGGTTCTATCGAGATAGATATTTATTTTTTGTTCTCTCTTGTAAAATCCAAAAAGTATTCCTGGCAGATGAGTAGCTTTTCCCCAAGCAATGACTTGGGGACACAGACTCCACCCATCTCTGACAGTCCATGACTCCTCAGGGGGCATGTTTATCTACATGAAGTCGGCAAATAAGGAAGAGCGTGGAAAATCTTGGGTGATCAGGTTGGAGGCTAGACTGCAAAGAACTATGTCTACAAAACAGTTGGTCATCTGTACCCACTGGTCTCCCGTCCATGGGTTCAACCACCATGGATTGAAATTACTTGAAAAAATAACAGAACAATAATAATAATATTTGAAAATACATTATAACAAATATTTATATAGTGTTTCCATTGTATTGGATACTATAAGTAGTCTAGAGATGATTTAAAGTGTACAGGAGTATGTGCATAAGTTAGGTACAAATATGATGTCATCTGGTATAAAGTATGCCAGCACTAGCGACTGTTAGGATCCACACGGGTTCTAGAACCAATCTCCTGTGTATTCTATGGTATGACTGCACTGTACATCACCCGCATTCCCATCTACTGGGTTGAATTAGGCCAATTAAGTGGACACATTCAGCTGCCAGGGACCCTGTAAAAACGCAGCAGATCAAGTAGACAGCTAACCAGTTTCCCATGCCTCGTTTTCCCTTGCACTGACAGCATGCTCTTGTGCAAAATCCTTAGTCTGTTTTTGTTCTGACTTTTCTGGTTACACAGGCCAGTTCAAAAAGCACATGGAGGCCTGCGCCGCGGCGCACTTGGCTAATCCTCCGCCTGTGGCACCAGTACCCCAGGTTCTAGTCCCGGTCGGGGCGCCGGATTCTGTCCCGGTTGCTCCTCTTCCAGTCCAGCTGTCTGCTGTGGCCCGGGAAGGCAGTGGAGGATGGCCCAGGTGCTTGGGCCCTGCACCCGTATGGGAGACCAGGAGGAAGCACCTGGCTTCTGGCTTCGGATCGGCCCAGCATGCCAGCCGTAGCGGCCATTTGGGGAGTGAACCCACGGAAGGAAGACCTTTCTCTCTGTCTCTCTCTCTCACACCGTCTAACTCTGCCTGTCCAAAAAAAAAAGTACATGGAAATCAAATTAAAAGATAAATTTGTGTGCAAAACTATTGAAATTCATGCATGGTTTTTTCATAATATTCCTTTTCTGGAACTTTCTGAAGACCCATTATAAGCCTGGATTTCAGTAGGTTCTGCACCCAAATAAACTGATCTTTTAATTTCATTTTCCATGACCTTTTTCGAAGCACCCCCCATATATTCAGAAATAAGAACTGAGTAACACTTACAGGATGTCATTCAACCATGAGTTCAATGATAAATCAGCTAAGTTCAATAAATGCAGCCATAAAGAAAAGTAGGATGATGGCCCCGGACACGGAAATAATTATCATCAATTTGCATAACTTTTCTTTGATTGATTTCATTCCTCCAATTAAAGGAGAACAAAGAGAAGCAGAATTCAAAATTTGCTACAGGGTTGCGTGGAGAGCCCTCTGGTTTGGCAAAGGTGAATGGATGTCTTAGAGATCTAATCTCCTTCGGAAAGTATTCTTTAAAAGAAGACCCGCCACGCCAGTGTTTTTCTGGATACGTTTGTGCAGACATCTGTGCTTCTGTGACATGATCCTGATTGTCTGAGGCTGCTGCAGACACGTATTTCCCAGTGGAGGATCTGCCTTTGATCTTCTACCTGACCACACCGAGTGGAGGATCTGCCTTCGATCTGCTACCGGACCACACCGAGTCAGCCACTACCTTCTCACCTGGAACCAATGAAAACTCTGCTCACTTTGGTTAGCGTATCTAGAAAGGGTTTGTGTGTGTGCGTGTTGGGGGTGGTGGGCAGTGGTGGCAAAAGGACACACCATCTATAAACTCTGCAATCATTTATGGCCTGCATTAAGGAGCCAGGCATTAGACGGCATGTCCCAGCCCCAGGCCAGGTCACAAGGAACTCTTACCCTGATGTAATAGTTTCTGCTTGTGGATTTTCAGACTAAACAGCACACTCAGCAACAAAACAAACAGGCACATACAAAATAGATTTGTTAAAGGGCACACAAGCCAGCTTAGAGTCATCAACGTATACAAACGCACACAACAAAACCAAACACTGGGATGACTTCAAAGGGACGGTCCACAAAGTACACCCATATTGAAATAGGCTGTAAATTGGAAAGAGCCACTTGACAACCATCAGCTGTACTGAGCCCTCGGGAGACCTGCTCTCTGCCTGGCTTGGCTTGAGAGCCCCAAATGTTTCCAATCTATAGCGCACAGAAAGTCAGGCATAGTCAATGCCACAATCAACCCAGTTGCCTTTATTTAGATGTTAAGAGATTGAACCAAACAGTGCATTGGTGTGGCGACAGAATTTGCAGCTATGGTGGAAAATGATGTGGGTGAACCACTCACATGAGTGATAAACCCAACTCACTTTCAAACAGGCAAGACAAGCAGGATACCAACGTGCTGAAGAATTTTCTGGATGCTTGGAAGCACACTGCTGTGGTGGTTGTTTATACCAAAGTCAAATCACATGTTCTTACATCACATTTGTTTGATGTAGGGTGGAAAGGGCCATGGAGAACACCTTAATTTGGAAAATCAATTGAATAATTTACATTCAGACATTTTACAGAAATGATATAACACACTTAACAACACAAAATAACTCTTAGAACTGATAAACTGTGGGAAAAAATCTAGACCTGGAAATGAGGCAGTGAAGAGCCCATGAGACTGTTCATCCATCCATCATCGCCTCCTGGGATTATCCATCTTGTAACTGAATAATGGCTTGAACCTCCTCAGCGGGGAAACCCTGGGCTCTTGTCTGTTGCTCCAGCCCTTCGAGGAATCCATGTTTCTCCCATTTGCTTTCTGTTAAACTGCGTTCTTGCATCTGTTGACTTCTCCAGCTCTGGGGTGGGGATCCTGGGACTGTTCACTTTCAACTCATCTTACCCAGGGAAGCTGTTATCCTCACGGTGCAGTTCAAGGTGTGAGGTGCGTGGGTTAAAATCAGCCAGGCAAAGAGCAACGTCCCGGAGAAACCAGGAGCAAGCTCCCAGGCATTCGCTCCTCCGGGGGTCCCACGGATGTGCCTGATCCTAGCAGCAGGGACCAGGGGAGCACCCCTGAGCCTCCCTGTCCAGGGCTCCTGTTGGGAGTCAGCCACACAGACCTGAAGCATTTTTATGATTAACAGCAGATACGCAGACTCCAGTCCTCCCAAGCAAAATGAGAAGTCAGCCCATACCACACTGTTAGCACGAACACTCTGCTCAAACTGGCCTCAGCCCAGCAGAAACTCTCTTACCTGGTAGAATATTTCAAAAGCTGAGTCCGCTTCCAAGAGCCAGCCACAGGCCATCCATTCTTGGGATAGACTGTGTTGAGTCTGAGCATTCCGCAGCCTTGAATTAGCCCCTTCCTGCTCGGTCTCCACCCTGTGTTTCTCCTTTGTTCCTCACACAGACCCCAGATAGCAGCCTGCTTTGCCACGTACGATCTGCCTGAGGAGGAGCGCTTTGGGGGCAGCAGACATGCCCAACATCTTGGGACAAACCAAGGAACTTCTTCAGAATGAACAGTGAACATTCTCTAATCAAGTCTTAGGCCACTGCCGTGCCTGGCGACCCGTGTGAGACGAGTGTCCGTCGGGCTTACCTGGCCATAGCTGCTCATCTCATTCCCAGTTCATGCCGACCCCTGAGAGGCCTCCTCCAAGGGCCCCTGCTGCACATTATGGCCCACCGCTCTTCCGCACACCCTCCCCAGACTCTTCCCGCATCTGTCCTGGGCAATCCGGCTTTCTCTCCGCTTGCCTGCCCTGGACAGCCATTCTCTGAAGGGTATCCTTTCACGTAGCGGGAGACACCCATCTGGATGATTCCCCATCATCTTTGAAGCAGCAGAATCTTGTCTTCAGATTCTCTCACAGGTGCTTGTGCAGAACCTGTGTGACGTCTTCACAGCCATCCTGTGAAGGCCCTGGTAGACAGCTCCCACGTGCCAGCATTCCCAGCTCCACCCAAGACCTGGGTTTATCTCTTGCATTGTGCCATTGTGATTAGGTCTTACAACCCGATAACCTTTCCTTCATCCTGCCTAGGAAGCCCTCTCTCTCCAATTTCTGTCTGCTTAGGAAGTAGTTAAATATAGTAACTTCCAATGGACAGATGCTTTCATTCTTTATTCCCTTTTCCCCACGCCAACATTCCTATGCTTACGCTTTAGCTCTGTGGTTCTCAGTAGCCTCTATGAGTGCTGTGCTCTGAGTGGGGGAACAGCCCCGAGAGCGTGGAAATCAGAGTGGGTGACTTGAGACACAACGTTTCCTTAGGCTGGAGGTAGAGGGCGCTGCGTCCCCCGCAGGGCAGGGAGCTGCTCCCACAAGGTGCTCCCTCCGTGAAGGACGCTCGTCTGCGGGAGCTGCCCTCTGTCCTCAAGGGTCCTGCAGAGATCGGGCCACGGTTCTCAGTGCCCTGAGTGTGCAGAGTTCCCGATCTGGACCCAAGTGGATACCCCTGTGCTGTTCCTATCATGTAGTCCAGGGCTTCCCACGGCGGGTGGCACTCTCACCCCAGGGACTCTCCCGGAAGGAGAGGGGCGTGGCTGGGCTGCTGAGGAGGACCCAGTACTGCTGCCCTAAATGTTCCTGTGGCCTGGTTTACGCCTTCCCACTGCACACCGCTCACAGTCTGAACGTCCTGTTTCTGCTCTGTCCTGTGTTCGTGACCTTGGTGACAAGACACTGGATGGGGTGGGCATCTCTAATCCCTGAGTTGGGGCCCAGCAGTGTGACCGCGGCTCACAGAAGGATTTGTATTCCTTATTCATTCTGAGCCGGGATAGGAAGCCCCACTGCTGGAGCGGAACACGAGGGTGGGACAGGGTGGCCATCATCATCATGGAACTCTTAGTGGTGATGAGGTCCCGTGTGCGCCGTGTATGGGTCAGGCTTCCCCAGAGAAACATGTCGCTCCCCCTCTCCATGGAGGAACGACACTAAACCCTGCCTAGGCTTCATATCCGAGTCACGGCACCATTATGTCGCTCCCCCTCTTCGTGGAGGAATGACACAGGACCCTGCGCTGTTCTTTCGTCTGCTCAGCCCTCCCCGGGTTTGCTGCTGGTTCTTCCCGGGTTGACTACCGACCCTTCCACCTCCGTGGAAGGGCGGTTCCCCCTGCCACTTTCCCCACTTCCGCGGGGGAGCGGCACACCGCCGGCCGGCTCTCTCGGGGGCTGCTCAGGTGTTCCCTCAGATGTTCCCCTTAGATGTTCCCAGTGCATGTTGTCTCTCTCCTCCTTTATAGTCCTCTTCCGCCAATCCCAACTCTGCTACCCACACGCCGAGTACGCTGCTCTCCTCCAATCAGGAGCAGGTCCTGCTGTTTATTGGTTGAACTGGAGGCAGCTGTGTAGAAGCTGCTTCTCCCTTCTCAGCGCCATATTGTGGGAGAGCAGATGCATAGAATAAGTCTTAATTCCAGTAACTCAGTCCAGTCCGGGTTGCTCCCCATAAAACAGAGCCATGAGGATGGAGGCGAGCAGGTGCACACGCACACACATGCAGGGACTTCAACAAGTTTGTGGAAAGTGAAATCAGAAGATGGGTTTATTTTGGTGTCAAACTTTTGGAATCCATGCATAGTTGTTTCATAATACTCATTTCAGAGGCCCCATGTGTGCGTGGGAGGGGGAGAGAAAAAGAGAAGTGAGGAAGCAGAATTTACTGGAAGGAGTTGGTCCTGAGGTTGTAGACGGAGGAGGACCGACCTTGGCTGGCAGGCTGGAGACCCCGGAGTGCTGATGGTGTAAGTCCCGGCCTAGGTCAAGTCCAAAAGTAGGAGAAGATGATGCCCCAGCTCAAAGAACAGTGAGGATTCTCCCCTACTCGGCCCCTGTGCTCTGTTCTGGCCCTTACCTGATGGGTCTCCACACTGGAGACCGCCATGTGTTCTCTGTCCACCAAGTCCAGTGTTAATCTTGTCCTAAAACACCCTCTCCACACACCCAGAGAATTCGATACTTCAGACCCACTGGGGCACACAGCCTTTCTCCCGGTCCCTCCACCTCTCGGCTCCTTTATGTGTAGCTGGAGGGGCTGACTATAGATTCGGCTGCAGAAGGGATTGTGGAGGACCTAGAATGATTTTCTAGGCATGGAGACTTTAAGAGGCATGAAAATCCTTGCAAAAACATTGAAGCAAGATGCAGCTACATTGTAGCTGTCGGCTTTGATGGGATAGGTTTCAATAAAGCGCTAGAAGAGGCAAATGTGAAGATTGTGTTCTGCTTTTAGACTCCCCTTGAGCCACCGGGACAGGACAGATATGTCAGAAGCAGAAGAGCAGAACCTTGCAGGTATTGCACACAGCTACCAAGGCCTCTGTGCGCAAGCCTCATTATCTTGTCATTGTTTTCGTCTAGGGGTTTACAAAGTCTTAATGAAATAAGACAAATGGAATTATGGCCATGTGTTGCTTAATGGCAGATGCAGAAGAACAGGGATATGTGTGTGTGTGTGTGTGTGTGTGTGTTCCTTTCTCTGTAATTAAATCTCAAATCTCGAAGCAAATTAAATGCCATGGATTTTGTTTATTTGAGTTCAACTACACTGAAGTAACATAACAGGAACAAAATTAATCCTCACAGGCACATATGGCTTTTTAAAAAGATTTTATTTGTTTCTTTGAGAGGCAGAATTATGGACAGAGAAAGGGAGAGACGGACAGAAAGGTCTTCCATCCTCTGTTTCATTCCCCAAATGACTGCAATGGCCGGAACTGGGATCCAGGAGCTTCTTCTGGGTCTCCAATTAGGGTGCAGGGGCCCAAGGACTTAGGCTAACTTCCATGACTGTCTCAGGCCATAGCAGAAAGCTGAATTGGAAGAGGAGAAACCGGGACACAAACTGGCTCCCATAAAGGATGCCGGCACCACAGGCAGAGGCTTAGCCCACTATACCATAGCGCCGGCCCCATAGCTACATCTGTGAATCAAATTAGTCTGACCTGGTGTTACTGCCTTTAAAGGGATTTACATCACTCTTAAATAAAGGAAAACTTGGGGCCAACATTGTGGCGCAATGGGTTAAAGTGCCGTTGGCCGTGCTGGCATCCTATGTGGGCACTGCTTCAAGTCCAGCTGCTCCACTTCTGATCCAGCTCCCTGCTCATGCACCTGGAAAAGCAGTGGAGAATGGCCCAAGTCCTTGGGTTCTTCTGCCCACATGGGAGACATGGACGAAATTCCTGGCTCCTGGCTCCTGGCTTTGGCGTGGCCCAGACCCAGTGGTTAGAGCTATTTGGGGAGTGAGCCAGTGGATGGAAGACTTTTCTCTCTGTGTATCTCTTCCTGTCTCTCTCTGTAACTCTGCCTTTCAAATAAATAAAACAGATCTTAAAAAGAAAAGAAAGCTCAGATTGCTTGACCTGAGTGGCCTTTATAAATCAACCACACGCCCTATTGAAAAATGTGCGGACTTGGGAGCTAAGAGCTTGCATGACAGCCTAGTGAAGTCATCTTGAAAGTAAGATCAACTCCACCCGAGTCGTTCCTGCTGGCCAGCTTCCGCCTGGGCTCCCAGGTGGCTCGCAGGAGGATCGGACCCTTCCCGAGAGGTCTCGCGGACGATTCCAGCCCCGGGGAAAGAGCTGGCCGAGGGACGTGTTCCAGCGTGGGGGCCGCGGAGAGGTGCACGCCCAGCACAGAGGGCACGAGCGTGGACGGTTTTTCTCGTGTGCTTTAACATTTTCTTTTATATCATGACAGTAGTAAAGCCTTCACAGGACTAATTACTCCTATTTTAGTTAACTGATTATTGCAACCCATATTTAGTTAGTTGGTTAGTTTTATGTATTTGAATGTAATCCGTGAGGACAAATAGAGCCCTCTGCACAAATTTTGCATTTAATTTCTCACAGAACCTCTGACGGACTCCGAGTCTGAGGACGTCATGTATGTTCTCATCAGCTCTGGGTTCCAGGTGCTGTTTTTGCAGGAGACGGACAGCTCATTCCATCTTCCCCTTTAGTCTTTATTGCTCCACTTTTATCCTCAAAGCGAGGACAGAGGCCGCTACACTTCCTTCCACTTTTCAGCCCCTGAGAAATCTTCCACAGCCGTCAGACAGAATGACTTGCTATGAGCAGAGCCAATAGAGAAGCCGCTTGGGGGAACTCAGCATGTCAAGAGAGGACAAAGAGGGCAGAGCCTCTGTGAGTGTTCTGTTTCCATTGTCTTCAGCTGGAAGGCAGTCACCAGGGTGAGCAGCAAGGCCGCGTTAGGGAAAGGTGCTCCACCCGCCGTGGAGGAGCCGGGAAGAGAGAGGCCGGATGACCAGGAAGGGGCAAGCTCTGGGCCCACCAGAGTCCCTACCCGGCCCTGAGAGAGTCTGAGAGATGAGGGAGGAGTTATTTGTCCATGAGAAAATACTGAATTACAGGAGAAGAGCCAGACGAGTGGGGAGGCTAATATATTCCAGTTTCAAAACTGAGTTGGCCGAAGGCAGACGCTGGAGTCAATGGGCCGATCAGCTCTCGTCAATCCCTTGTTCAGTTCAGAAAGTGTTGACAGGCGGCTGAGCACTAGGACAGCAGCAGCCACCCCAAGACCCAGCTCCATGAGTCTCACAAAAAGCAACACGTCTTCTTTGGGTGTTCGGTAAATCCGTTTTCTAGGTGAACACTGGTGCCATAAAGGTGGATAAAGAATGCGCCGGGGATTTAGGAGCTCGCTTGGACGGCAGCTGTCTGACGTTCTTGTGTCTCGGTGGAGCTGGAAGTCACCCATCGCAAGTGCCGTCGCAACCTGCCCAAAGCCTGCTTGCTGACTAACTGCGGTCAATCCGAGGGGAACACCCTCACGGCGTGTGGTTGTGTCCGGTTCTTCATCCTGTGTTAACGTCTATTCAGTGGTTTGCATGAAGGCGTAAAAAAGCATGCTTGTAAGATTCACATGTGACAAAAACTGGGAGGGAGAGTTGATAGATGGCAGGAGTGAGCTGAAGACTGAGTCACCGTGAAAGCAACAGAACCCAGTACACAGGGTGAGGGTTAACGTGACAATGCAAAGTTGGGTGTTCAATGGTGGGCACACCATTGCCAGCCCTCAGATCTGTGCTCTTCCCAGACTAACTTTCGGGACCACAGCGTGTGCCTTTATGGAGGAAGCTGCGGGAATGGTGCCAGGAGGCAGTGCCGGCTGCTCACATCCTGGGAAGCACAGCTTCTGTCTTCTGCCCTCCCACAAAGAGCACGTCTCCCCAGAGGCTGTGAGTGTGGCCAGGCAGCCACGCAGGGGACAAGCCCTGGCAAAGGTGGCCTCATCGGACAGGACTTGAATGTGAGACGAGGAACTGGGAGAGTTGATGTGGACATAAGAGGTGCACTTCATTAGGAATCAGCCCCTGGCTTTGCTATAAGGACTCTATATCTGGAAGCCCCTGTGTATGGTGGTGACCCATGAGACACAAGGTGGATCGCAGCCATGGCTGGAGGGGCCGTATGTGAGGCATTGTAGAGGGATCACACACAGGGCTGGGGGATTGCCCCGGATGGTCTTCCAGGCCCTTCTGCTCTGAGTTTCCCTCCTCTCATGATCTGACCTTTGCTCAAGGCTCTCATCCAGCACACACACACAAACATGCACATACGTGTGTACACAGAGACAAGTACACACCCCACATAACACATGTACATGAGTGTATACACACAGATGTGCACAAACATGCACATACGTGTGTACACAGAGACAAGCACACACCCCACATAACACATGTACATGGGTGCATCAACACAGGCATGCACACATAGTATAATGCATGCACACACTTATGTACACACACACGCCTGCACAATTCTACTGAGAGGAGAGTGGTCCGGGAGGAGACGACCCCTGTCTGACTGGCTCCTTGCATCCTCCTGTGGGCTCTTCCCCCCGTCTAGCTCTTTCCGGAGCCCAGCTGGCAGGACAGCACCTTGTCTGGTGTACTCCACCACTGTTGGAGGCAGCAGAGGCTGCTTGGGGCATAATGAGCTCACTCCACTTGGTTTATTTTTTTGTTTTGCTTTTTTTGTTGACAGGCAGAGTTAGACAGTGAGAGAGAGACAGAGAGAAAGGTCTTCCTTTCCATTGGTTCACCCCCCAAATGGCCACAACAGCCGGCGCGCTACACTGATCCGAAGCCAGGAGCCAGGTGCTTCCTCCTGGTCTCCCATGCGGGTGCAGGGCCCAAGCACCTGGGCCATACTCCACTGCCTTCCCTGGCCACAGCAGAGAGCTGGACTGGAAGAGGAGCAACCAGGACAGAATCCGGCGCCCCAACCGGGACTAGAACCCGGGGTACTGGTGCCGCAGGCAGAGGATTAGCCAAGTGAGCTGTGGCGCCGGCCACACGTGGGGTTTCAACGAGAGGCTTTGCTTGCATCATGGCTCTCCCCCAGCTTCTGCTGGTCTCCTGCATCAGCGCCGTGTGTGCTGACATCATGCCTGTGCCCTGTCCAGCTACCGAGTGAGGAGAGGCACCTGATGGAAATGTCATGGACAGTGAGCCAAGGAGCTCTCTACTGTGAGGAGTGATTTTTTAAATTGCTTCCACAGAAAACGGAACACCAATTTTTTCCCTTTGGATAAAACAAGAAATAGAGGGAAATGTAGTCCACAAAAATTTGAAGATTAATTGAAGAAGACACCAAATATATTCTCTCTCTGTTTTTTAATAAAGTGAGATAACAGCTGTGAAACATTTTGAAAAGCATGGAATGATAACATTGTTTTTATTAAATATGGTATAAGATAGTAATTGGAGATGATCAACAGAGCAAGCGTCCCACATTTGAACCTCTGAGGAATAGGCTTACAGGCTACATCAGGATTCTCAGTCTGTGTTTACCGTTGTCCAAGGGAAAATGATGAGACAGAACAAACTGCTGTGAGATTGTTGGTGTCCTCATCCACTTAGAATTCCGAGGTGGCCTGGTCCCAAACTTCTGCCATTACTTGGCTCTGTCACTCATCTGCTCAACCATCCATCCATCCGCCCACTAATCCACTCATCACTGCTCATGCTGCTCCCCTGATTTGTATGTATTGTCTGCTTTTCTGGTCTCAGTGGTGCACATGGAAGCCCACACACCCTGGGAAGGTCTTCAAGTCTCACGGAAGCAGCATCCAAGGACACACGGACACCAGCAGAGAGCGCCTGCCCATAAAAGGGACAATGACAAAATGGCGGCCTCTGTTGCCTGGGCTGAGGGCTCGGGGCTGAGCTGTGGCGTGGTGGTGACGTGTGTGAGGAATGGCACAGCATTCAGTCTTGCACGTTCCGCCTCTGTTATAGCTCTACAGGCTGGGGAACACTGGGCCTTGCTGTCCAGGGAAGGGAACACACTGTGGTAGATTTGATGGCGTGTTCACTATTTGGTACGAAAACCATACGCTCTTAAAATATCAAGAAAGCATCCACAAGAAGGTTCCAATTAAATGGATATTTTTAAGCAGGTTTATTGGTACTGGGGAAGCATAGCTAAGTTCTGAACCAACCACAGTTGTGCGGAATGGGTCCTGGCCAAGGAAACTTAAGAAGATGGAAACATTTTATCCCTAATATTAGAAATGTGCTCTTTATTCAAACCTCATTTGAAGAAATGTGTAAAACAATAGAGAGAAATGGAGTAAAGCACATTTTACCAGACCCATTTATGAGGATGAGCTGTAATGGGGATATAACTGGAATTACAGAGGATCTGAGCCTGGAAATGTGAGATCTCACATGTAGGAAAAGTGACTGTGCTTGTCATGTGATATTAGACTGATTCAGGAGCGTCTACTTCTTATAGCTTAAAGCAGGCGAAGTGATTAAACATTCCCTTACACTTCATTAATCTTACAGCTTTGATGTGCAACATTTTTTCTCTTGTGTTTGAGAATTTTTGACTATGTTTTATTTAATGTCAAGTGTGTGATTGCAAGCAATTAAACAGCTGAGGTTCTGCAGAATGTGGTCGTGAGAGTACTCTCACATCAGTACGCCTCAGGACATATAAAATCCAAGTTCACTGCCTTTATGGAAGATGCTCGTTCACAAATGGGTGTCAGCACTGGGTGGGGCTGCACGGCATCCTGAACCTACGTCCCTCGGGCGGCTTCGGGACTTCCCAGCTAGCTTCCCGTCTCCCAGCAGTGGTCAGTGCTCCTGCACTTGCAGACCAGCCCCCCCACTGCCGTGCCCTCCCCCGCCTACCCCTGCACAAAGGCTCCCTGGGCTCACATTCCCGTCACGAAGGCGCCTACACTGCTGGAGCTTGAGCTGAAGCCATTGCACCAGGTGTCTGGTGAGAAGCCTCTTCCGCCTTCTCCCACAGCTCATGTCATAGGGACATTCGGTCTCTCCCGGGAGTGACTAAAATGATCAGATGATGGATATTGTTCACTTCTCTTGGTCTCATCATAACCTGGTCCCCAAACTTGGCCATGGTGGTTTTTCAGACAGTCTTTGTGGGTGCAGGAGTTCCTAGGGAGGCTGGGATTCCCACAGCAGAAATACTGGTCGCTCCGTGGACACGCACATGGACCTGGTCTTGGCCATGTGGCTTCCTCCACACTCAGGTGTCTCTCCCACCTCTTCCCTTGCCCAGAGCCCGGGCTCTGGCCCTGTGTGATGTTTTGCTGGCATTCTTCTGGCTGCCCATGGCTGAAAGGCCCTTTCTGGACCCGAGGCCTCCGGCCACGCCCGCTCCGTGGCAGCGTGGTGCTGTTCCTCCTAGCCACTACAGGCGTCCTGTGGGCCTGGAGATGCAACGGAACCTATTCCAGAAGAGGGTGAGGCCGAGCTTTGCACTGCCAAGTGTGGACGGGAACAGGGGTATTTATTCCCAAGCTGAATTATTTGGTTGAGTAAATCAAAGCGGTTTCACAAGAACTTGGGTGGTTTGAGACCACTGAACACTCACCGCAAAATCGGCTTTGCCGGCCCACTTTTCACAAAGTCTGGTAAGACGATTTCCCAGATACAAAATGCACTGGCATCAGGTCTACCAGGAAAACCATTTCAGGATCAATATTTCTGGAGCAATTGTTAGTTCAGGTATGCACAGGAATTCTCTCTCATCCAACCCCCAGAACGACTCTCTCAGATAGAATCAGTTATAAGTGCAGGTGTAGGCATATGCATAGACATAGACAGGCAGAGGCACACACAGGTATAAGGATAGCTACAGGTAAATGATTAGTATAAGTATATGAGGGTATTTCATAAAGTTCACAGAAAATGTATTTAAAATATATTTATCATGGTGCAGAAACTTTTATTGAAATTCATGCACGTAAGAGATTGTCAAGGATCCGGCACTGTGGCGCAGCAGGTAAAGCCGCTGCCTGCAGTTCCAGCATCCCATATGGGCTCTGGTTCTAGTCCCGGCTGCTCCTCTTCCCATCCAGCTCTCTGCTGTGGCCTGGGAAAGCAGTAGAAAATGGTCCAAGTCCTTGGGCTCCTGTACCCACGTGGGAGACTCGGAAAAAGCTCCTGGCTCCTGGCTTCAGATTGGCGCAGCTTCAGCTGTTGCTGTCATCTGGGGTGTGAACCAGCGGATGGAAGGCCTCTCTCTCTGTCTCTGCCTCTCACTGTAACTCTGCCTGTCAAGTGGATAAAATAAATCTTTAAAAAAAGAGAGAGAGATCTTCAAAAAAAACTCATGGAAATTGTGTGCTATGAAAAAATATGCATAAATTAAAAAAACCCTTTAATACCCAAATAGAAATCTTTTAACTCCAAATTTCACGAACTTTTTGAAGTATGCTCATACGTATAGATATAGATAGAGGTGTAGATAGATGTCTAGGTGTAGGTATAGGAAGAGACAGGCATGGGTGTAGTTGTAGGTTTATCTACGTCCAGGAATGAACATTGTTACAGGCGAAGGCACAGGTGAAGATTCACATACATGGACAGCCACAGGCACAGGTGTAGATGGAGGTACTAGTATAGGTGTAAGGAAGGTAGGAAACTCATTGAAACGTTCTCAGAGAGCTGAAATACCCGCCTCGAGTTCAGCTCTCCTGAGTAGAACATCCATGACTACGCACTTGGACGTGGCCTGCTGGCTTTGTGCTGGAGGCTGCATCTCCAAACCAGGCGCTCTGCTTTGATGAGGAAGCCGGGGTGAGTGAGAAACTATGCCATTCACGTGGGATGTGGGGAAGCACAGTCCCCCGTGTGAACAGACACACCTTCTCTCACCAGGAGAAAAGCACCCTTCTCATAGTGGTTACAAATTAGTCCTCGCAAGGAACCCGTTTACTCGGAGTGGCTGCGACTGAATTATCAACCTCCACCCCAGTCGCTGCTCCCTGGGATACTCTGCCCAGGTCCTGTCTGCTCCCGGGCGACGGCTGTCGTCGTTTTCTTTTTGTGTGTGGGCCATTGCTGGGCGCAGCGGGCTAAGCAAGTTCTCCCACTCCTGCACTTTAGCAGGTTGAGGCTGATGTGTTCATAGAGTGGAATCAGGAATTTTAGATGGTTTCTGGAAGAGAAGGCTAAAAAAGCTGTTTCCTTTTGACTTGTAACTCTGGACATAAATACTAGTGTTCGACAAACTCCTTGTGATTTATATAGTGAAAACAGATTGGCTGAAAGATGTCATATAATTTTGAAGCCAACATTGTCCCAAGAATTGTACCTAATCTTGTGTTCAGAATGAAAAATTACTGTTAGACCACAGGGGTGGTCAAAATGAAAAGTTGCAAAATACCCAGCTTAGGGTTTCTAATGGAATATTAAATGCTGTTTTTAATAGTGTTCATAGAATATCACATTTACATTTTAACATTTTTCATTAATTCTTAATAATATGAATTTTTAGCATTTGAGCATTCTTTGCAACCATGTCAGGCATTCAGTCTGAGGGACTGGGGAATTAGGTTTATACAGCCCACATTAATTCTAAGGCACATGCTGACATTTTCATGTTTCTGAACATGGAGAACCTAAATTACACTCAATCCATGTAATTCGCATTTCTCGTAGTGAAGAACTGTTATTAAACTGAGTGTTATGGTCAAATGACATGTGGAATGCTTTCCCTAGTGAGCAATGTGTTAGATGCGGACTATTTTAGAAAGATTACATCTAAGTTCCCTTAGATTCGTGATGCCGTGAGAAAAGACGGGACTGGGATTAACAGTGATGCAGCAGCATACCTTCAGAACCCCATGCTGTCTTGAACACCGCTCATCACCACCCTCATCGATTGTTGGGCATGGCCTTACTGAATCCACCCCTCCCCTTGTCAAGTGACTTTGCGGCACCTTCTCCCTGTGGAAGGGGTGAACCTCTGTGCCTTCTGGGCTCCTCCACATGGCGTGCTTTGGTCCATAGAATGTGGTGAAAGAGGTCTTACTTCGGTCTTCGTTCTAGACCTTAGGAGGAGGCCCACGTTTCTGCTGGCCTCCACCGTAACTATGAGCAAACTATGCCTGGTCTGGCCCGTTAGTTCCGGGATGAAGCTGAGTGCTTCCGGGACAAGCCGAGCCAAGCCCAGCAGAGGTGAGCCCCGTGCCCAGATCACAAGACATGTGAGGAAGTCATCAAATACCAATGGAACCACCCAGACCAGCCAACGCTAATGTCTGCAGTGCTCTGAGCCAAATCAATGTTTCTTGTTGCATTCCAGTCATGTTTTTATGATTATGTATTAGTCAGCATTATTGTGACAATTGACAACTAGTATATGGAATGCTCACCCTTAACCACACCCACTGAAAAATTAACAGATCATCCAGATTTTATTTAATAGTGTTACCCTAAAAGTTCTTTGTCTGTTTTTCCTTATCAAGCATTATAAAACTAGAAGAGAAGTACGTCAATTCTCTATTGCTGCCTAACAAATTGCCCAAAACTTGGCAACTTAAAACACCCATTTACTGGCTTGTAGTTATTAGATCAGAAGCCTGGGCGTGATGTGGCTGGCTTCTCCTCCCAGGGTTTTATGGGGCTGGAATCAGGGAGTCAGTTGCACTGTGTTCCTTTCTAGATTCTCTGGGGGAGAATTTGCATCCAAGCCTCTTCAGGTTGTTGGCAGAATCCAGTTCAAACGGGTTGCAGGACTGCGGTTTCTGTTTTTGCTGGATGCCACCCGGAGCCATTCTCAGCTCCAGGAAGCTGCATCTTCCTTGCCACGTGGCCCTCTGCTTCTTCAAAGTCAACGCCGGAAGATCTCCCTGCCCTCACTTTCTCTCATCCTCTGAAATCTCTGTGGTCATGAAGAGCTCCGTTCCTTTTAGGTTGGCCCTGATTCTGTCCATCTTACCGAAGGCCAGCTCTCTTTCTTAAAGTCAACTGATTTAGGACCTTAATCATATATGAGAAGGATCCTTTCACGGCAGTGCCTAGATGAACGCGCCGTGGAAGAACTGGGAGGAGATATATAAACACTGGATTTTTATAAAGCAATGACTTTTAAGGCCCAACTTGGAATTCTACCTACCTCAAAAGAGCAAGAATTACCACGTAAATTATACGCTTACCACCTGTTCCAGTTAGCACACTGCTGTTGGTTATCTTTCACACATCGACCAACATTGGCCGTCAGCGGACTCATTACGCGTTTATGAGTTCACCACATTTCACGGGCAAGGGACAATTAATGCTGAGATGGCAGGAGATGTTATGTCTGTTAAGTATATACTATTAATTATAAAGCACTGAGTTAGCAGAAACAAAATCGTTTCTTAGTGAAGCATCAAGGAAAGGAAACCAAAAGGTGGTTGCTAAGAAAGGCCATGGGAGGGGTCCATGGTGTCTGACAACTGCGAGCCAGTGTCTGAAGCGAAGCAGGCAACTAGGAGTGGGAATACAGGGAAAAGGACAGAGTGGGGGGAGATAATCAATCCACAATTCTACATGTTAGCTTTGAAATTCCAAGGGGAGGGGCAGGCGCTGTGGCATAGAGGGTAAAGCCGCCACCTGCGGTGCTGGCATCCCATATGAGCACCGGTTCTTGTCCTGGCTACTCCTCTTCTGATCCAGCTCTCTGCTGTGGCCTGGGAAAGCAGTAGAAGATGGCCCAAGTCCTTGGGCCCCTGCACCCACGTGGGAGACCTGGAGGAGGTTCCTGGCTCCTAGCTTCAGGTCTGCACATCTCGGGCCATTATGGCCAACTGTGGAGTGAACGTGCAGAAATGGAAAGTCTCCCTCTCTTTCTGCCTCTCCTCTCTCTCTGTGCAACTCTGGCTTTCAAATAAATAACTTTTTATTAAAAGAAATTCCAAGGGGACATCCAGGAGGACAATTTTCTCCAGCAGTCCTAGCACTCAAGAGAAATTTGGATGGTGAGATGTTGGTGCCACCATGCTCCCATGGGAGCGGAATCATGGCTGAAGACGAGAAAGTCTGGCTGGATAGAATGTGTAGATGAAACAGAAGATCGGGGGGAAATTCGAGACAAGACCCCTATTTTCTCGAAACTTGAATATCATGGCAGTTTGTTTTGGTCTCCAACTTAAAGTTTCCTGAGGCTCCCATTGTCACGATATCGTGTTCTCCCTTCCGTAGCTTCCTGCAAGTCACACGAAGCCCAGTAGAGTGATTGGCCTACAGTAGCTATCCAGTGAATGTTTGTTGACGGGTTAATGATAGACTTGTAAATCAGAGTTCCCCAGATGGTTACTTATGCCTAACAACAGTGCCAAATCCTTAGGCCAGATGAGATAATGTATTTGAAAACACTGTAAACTCGAGAGTTCTAATAATACAAGTTATTGCAAATAGTAGAAGCCAACGGAACTAGTTCAGACAAAACAGTAAAAGAAGGGAGTCTATGAGCTCCCAAGGGCTTGACAGTTATGGCTCCAGTTTTAAGTCAATGTAAGCTTTGGAAATATACGCCAGTCTATTAACGGGATGGAGATATCACAGCTCGGGGCACCAGATGTTAGTAAAAGTCATTGCCCCATAAAAAGAAGAATCTTTGGAGAGATTTCCACTGTCTCTTGTCAGGAAGCTCTCAAGAGTACCCTGAAAATTTTCAAACAAAATTAGGATGGCACCCTAGGATTACTCTATTAGGAAGATTCTAGTATTGGCAAAGATCTAAATGCAAATCTAAAATCTTCATTATAGGCTCCCAGGCATGAAGCTTTGTCCAGTCTTTGGAATGATTGGTTTCCCTAAATCAGCCATCACTTTGCCGTCTCCATGCAAATCAACGCGTGCTGCAGCTCTGCTGAGAATGGGCACTTTGGGCTCAGCACCAGTCTATCCTCAAGGAGACCTTCGGTCAGCCACGCCACCTGCTCGGGCTACTGCCCACCCAGGCTTTCACCTCTGCTGGCCCTAACAGTCCGATCACACGGCCCTGCACTGACTGCCTGGAATGGATAATTCAGCCCACCCAATACTGAGCATGTCCTTGCGTGTTTTTTTGAAATCTATCACAATGTTATGGATCGCTCAGCACCTCACAAATTCTTCAAAATCAAATGTCGCTTTGAGCTGGGGGTCATCCTGGATATGAAGGTCTCAAGTGAAGTGCGCACGGGGAGCTTTCTGTGTCAGAGAAGATGGGACTCGTAGTCAAAGAACGGATCCCAAGTGATCAATGCATTTGTAAATTAATGCAGCACAGTGATCATTTATGCACTTACATTTAGGCATTCATGATTTTTTAAAAAAAATTAGTGCAGGTTTCTGTTCTTAAATAATTTGATTTATATGGGAAAATTCAGCTGGAACTTAGGGGATAATAACCGCTGTCCATGAAAGTACAGCTTCTGCACGTCTCTGTCTTTTCTGTTCATCAGGCAAAGGAGACACTCTGTCCACGGGTTTCACTGGTGCACCTGCCACCAAATACTGCTGATTCTCTCATTCCAGTTTCTTCCGGCTTTGTCTTTCCCTGCTGTCTCTGCCATCTCCCGAGGTCAGGTACTCACCACCTCATTTCTGGTCATCACTTCAGTGAGGACAAAACTGACTGCAGAGGAAAATTAAGCCACAGAATAGAATGGCAAAGAGTAGTTATAAGACCTACCTCAGTCCACTTCTCTCTCCCCCCTCCTTTCCTCTCTCTATCTCTTCCCTCCGTCAGCAGACAGCTGTTGGACGACACCATTGTGTCCTAACCACTGAGCTCTCAGAAACAAACAGTGTAGTTTCCACCCTCAGAGGAGCGGATTGCAAAACACTGTTGCCCATGTCATGGCAGAGAAAAGGAACCACTGAGGCGGGCTGGGAGCCAGGGCCTTCGGGAAATCTTCCTGGAGAAGGAGTCGCAGCCTGAGCTGAGCATCAGGCCCTGAGCCACTGGCGGACAAGGCAGCAGGAGGAGGGGCATCTACTCTAGCCGTGCTGGGAGGAGCAGTGTACACAGTGGGGGAAAACACACGTGTTCAGGAGAACACATGCCTTTCAGTGTGAGCGGAGACTGGATTCGAGAGACAGGACAAGGAGGTGGCACAGGGAGGCGGGAGGGAGGAGCGTCCTTGCTATGCCAAGGAGTTCAGATTTCCCACCAGGTAAAACGACCAGTGATTGGAAGATTTGAAACAAGGAGAGACATAAGGGGACTATTCCATTCTTGTTTGATCCTCTGACAGTGCAGGTTTCTAAACAACAAGGAATGCGTTTTTCTCTTAGGATCAAGGAGAATATCAGGTACATATGTGAAATATGTGTTGAATAAGTGAACAGATGTGCATTTTAAAATGTCTCAAGTAGAGGGGCCAGAGGTGTAGGTTAGTCCTCTGCCTGTGGTGCGGGGACCCCATACTGGCACTGGTTAGGGCCCCAGCTCCTCCCCTTCCAATCTCACTCTCTGCTGTGGCCTGGGAAAGCAGTGGAAGATGGCCCAAGTCCTTGGGCCCCTGCACCCATGTGGGAGACCTGGAAGAAGCTCCCAGCTCCTGGCTTTGGATAGGCCCAGCCCCAGCAGTTACAGCCATTTGGGGAGTGAACCAGTGGGTGGAAGACCTCTCTCTCTATCTCTCCCTCTCTGTAACTCTGCCTCTCCAATAAATAAATAAATAAATAAATCTTCCTTAAGGAAAAAGTCTCAAGTAGGAGGGACTACTGTAGTCCAGAGCCTTTGTGGATTTTGGGAAACAGTGCTAGGAGGCATCTGTGCAGAGAAGTGACACATACTACATAAGAAGCAATCTAACTTGCGACACACAGACATTCTCGTCATTTGTAGGCTGTGTAACAGGAACGCGGCCCCTGGGATGAATGCTCACCTTGGAGAGACCTCACTAGCAAGGCAGAAGTCCCCAGCTGTATGGAGGAAAAAATAAAAACAAGGCATGGAAATGGATAATGGCTGTGCAAACTGGCGCGACGCAGTAGGCTTTGTGACTTCCCAAGCTGCGTTACGTGTAATGGAACAGGCCGCCTCGGTTGTCATCACAGCAGTCCACTGCAGCCGTCCCGTGAGACAGCTTTCTGGTTCTCATGTCCACTCCCACACTCGTGGTCCAACCAGCTTGCACTCTGTCAGACGGATGCTCCCCAAGCACCCATTTCATCATGACACTGCCTGGGTCAAACAGCTACAGCCTAGACAGCAATCATCCAACAACTATTTATGATCTGGCAGTCTGGGCTGCTGGGCTACAGCAAGGAGCGCTGAATAAGCCACTTCTGCCGGCCTCACGACACTCGGAGCCTGGCGAAGTGCTGGGGTCACGGCAGCACCGTGCTGGGGTCACGGCAGCACCGTGGTGGGGTACCCAGGCTCCTGCTCTGCTCAGGAAAGGGCTGATGCTCTCCCCAGATGCATGAGTGTGGCCAGCTGGCTCCATCTCGGGGTCCTCCGTTTTTCTCATCTACCAGACAGAAACCATGCCTGCCCCTCAAAGTGGAGCTGTGAGGGTTACATGCAAGAAGCCATGCAGGGGCCGGTGCTGTCGGTAGCAGGTAAAGCCGCCACCTGCAGTGTCAGCATCCCATATGGGCACTGGCTCGAGTCCTGGCTGCTCCATTTCCGATCCAGCTCTCTGGTATGGCCTGGGAAAGCAGTGGAGGATGGCTCAGGTGGGCCCCTGCACCTGCATGGGAGACCCGGAGGAGGCTCCTGGATCCTGGCTTTGGATCGGCACAGCTCCAGCCATTGCGGCCAGTTGGGGAGTGAACCAGCAGATGGAAGACCTCTCTTTCTGTCTCTGTGTAACTTTGACTTTCAAATAAATGGATAAATCTTAAAAAAAAGTCATGTAAAGAACAAGGTACTCGGAGTTCGGTAGTTATCAGCAGTGCTTATGTTTTTTTTTTTTTTTTTTTTTTGACAGGCAGAGTGGACAGTGAGAGAGAGAGACAGAGAGAAAGGTCTTCCTTTGCCGTTGGTTCACCCTCCAATGGCCGCCGCGGCCGGCGCGCTGCGGCCGGCGCACCGCGCTGATCCGATGGCAGGAGCCAGGAGCCAGGTGCTTTTTCCTGGTCTCCCATGGGGTGCAGGGCCCAAGCACCTGGGCCATCCTCCACTGCACTCCCTGGCCACAGCAGAGGGCTGGCCTGGAAGAGGGGCAACCGGGACAGAATCCGGCACCCCGACCGGGACTAGAACCCGGTGTGCCGGCGCCGCAAGGCGGAGGATTAGCCTAGTGAGCCGCGGCGCCGGCGCTTATGTTATATCATCCAGATGACAGATCCTATTGAAGACATTCTTTGGTCTGGTTCTTGGTTATCTTGCAAACTTTGCATGCGGTTACTCCAACAAATCACATTCTCACTCAAGGTATCTTCCTCCCACAAATGATTCTTACAATTAGTACCGTGACATCAATCAGTTACTAATGTTCAACTACATCTAATCCCATCCCAATGCTGTGGAAAGCAATAGATAAATAAATAAAGCTATCGTCTGCCTTGTTGAGCACATTGTGATAGTTGAATAAGCCAGTGCCTGTCCCTTTTAACATCATTCTACAGAATGCAGGTTAGCACACTGCATTTTTGGGTAAGAAAATTGAGATCATGGAAGTGAAATGATTTCGTTCCTCAGTTAGCAAGTACCAGAGTCACCTTTGGCATCTCACCCCCAAATCCATTTTTCCCTCATACTCTTCCTGCCTCTCAGATGAACATAAGATTTTTTTGGGGGGGCTGGCGCCGCGGCTCACTAGGCTAATCCTCCGCCTAGCGGCACCGGCACACCAGGTTCTAGTCCCGGTCGGGGCGCCGGATTCTGTCCCGGTTGCCCCTCTTCCAGGCCAGCTCTCTGCTGTGGCCAGGGAGTGCAGTGGAGGATGGCCCAGGTGCTTGGGCCCTGCACCCCATGGGAGACCAGGAAAAGCACCTGGATCCTGGCTCCTGACATCGGATCAGCGCGGTGTGCCGGCCGCAGCGCGCCGGCCGCGGCGGCCATTGGAGGGTGAACCAACGGCAAAGGAAGACCTTTCTCTCTGTCTCTCTCTCTCACTGTCCACTCTGCCTTCAAAAAAAAAAAAAGATTTTTTTTTTGGACTGGCTCCTTGAGCAAACAGCTTTCTGGAGTTTGAGAGATGAGACCGGCCTTTTCTGGATGGTTCACTGTCAGTCTGGGACGATGGCCTTCCCATCCTGCAGAACCTTGACAAGCAGGCTAGCAGGTACTGCTTAGAAATTCTTTTCAAGTAGAAGCAGTCTGCTAGTTATTAAGAGTCTGGAAGCTATTTCCCCGATTTTAAGTAGCCAGGATTTGCTGCTAATATAGTCAGAGTCAGCATTACACCCACTGCTCATAAATGACTTATTTAGAAAGAGGCAAGACATGTTGTGACTTGGCTGTTTTCTGGTCTTTGGAGATAAGGTAAAAGTTCCTAGTAACAGAACAGGGAAACAAACACATCACGATCCGTTAACATGTTACAAGTAAATAACTGAAGAATGCACATTTGCTTCTCCTCCCTTGCCTTTTACTGTTTCCTTTGAACTAGCACCTTCCCCAGCTGCCAAACACGTGTTTGTGCGGGTGATGGACCGGGAGGAGCAGCCCGGCGCGGTTCTCTTCCGCTCCCCTGCCCTGCGCTTCAGTCCTGCACGATTGAGACGATGCTCACATGCACCTGTGTACAACACGTGTCCTCCCTGTGCTGGTCATTGATCCACTTCCAGCTCGTCGGTTGCCACAGCACAAAAATGAAATATTTGGTCCAATCCCCTGGATCCTCAGGCTCCCTCAGTGTCAGGATGGGGTCACGTCTGAGCCAGGCTGCCCGTGGCAGGAAGAATCGACAGTGACCAGCAGCTTGCATTCTGTGACGGGACAGGTGAGGATGAACCCTGGCTGCATCACCCGCAAACTGTGCTGCTGAACAGTTCCCTGAGCTTCCTCTTGAGAGGTAACACTTAGCGTGCTTTAAGGCATGAAGAGGATCCGTTATGCAAAGCGCTGTTCCCAGTGCTCTTCTCTGTCATGCTGACAATGATAAGGATCCCAGGCCGATCCTGGTTGTCATGACGACAATGACTAAAAAGCCATACAAGCAATAATCAGAGGTGCATTAATACAGAGTTAACATAAAGGGATAAAGATGGTTGTATGGTCTGTCTTATTATTTATTGAATTTAATAATCAATGAGCTGTGTATGTCTAAATAGGATAAACCTAACGAGAGATTTAAGATGTCATCTTTCTACTTGTCACTTCATTTTGGAAGCAAAACGTTTCACATGTTCAACTCACTTTGGTTTGATTGTTGAAAATTACATGTGTAACAACAAAATCTTTCGTCTCCTCTCTTAATAATCAAATTCAAATTTTACATGAGTCTCTTTCTACTGAAAGGATCCAGTATTCTAAGTCACCAGTGACATCGCTTTTTGTCTTGTTGCAAGGACAGTCTTCTTCCAAGGTACTTCAGTCTCTGTGGGGCAAGCATCCAGATCTTCAGGACTGTCCATGCCTCCAATTTAAAGAAATGCCGGGAAGGTGGACACAGCTTTTGCCATCCTCAACATCTTGTGTTAGGTTGGGACATGGGCTGATGAGCTCACACCCAGGCATGAGTGTGAAGTGGAGGGCTTATTCAGAATGCTTTGTTTTTTTTTTTTTTTTTTTTTTTTTTTTTTTTTTTTTCCTTTTTATACTCCAGGATTCCATCCCACATATGATATTTGTTTTAGCCACATCTCCGTCTTCTCTCGGCTGGGACAATTCCTCTGGCCTCTCTGGGTTTTGATGAATTGACGGTTTTGTAGGTTTCTGGCCAGATATTTTGTAGGCTGTCCATCCCAGCAGGGTCTTTCTGGTGTTTTTCTCCTGAGTAGATGGGGGGACGGGGGCTGCATGGCAGACCACGGAGATGGAGTACTGTTTCCTCCGATGCTATCCAGCGTGGGTGTCACCAGCATGGCTGGCCGGTGCTGAGCTGGTCCTGGCTGCAGGCTCATTTGCCGAGTTTCTCTGCTGCGAAGTTGCCCTCCACTTTGCTCCTTCCTGCACTCTGGCGGAAGTCAGTATGCAGAGCCACACTCTCAGAATGGAGTCTGCACCTTCAAGGAGGGAGCGGGCACACAGATTGTGTGGGGCTCTTCTCATGGGACTGGCTCTTTTTCAGCATTACCTATTTATTTAATCACCTGTTCACATCGGAATGAGCTCAGGGATAGTTATTCCACACTTTGGATTACAACCTAATACTACTTTATTTTGCTGGTTTTACTGTTTTCAGCCTTGGTTGTGTGGGACTCTCCTAGCTGGCTTCCAGATCTCCTTGACCTGCTGACATCTTTATTTTTGTTTGTTTTCTTGCTTGTTTGTGAGCAAATCCTTATTTTCTGGCTCTGCAAAGTGCTCCCATCTTACCTTGCATAACTACGATCTCAATCAGAGCCAGTCACTTCTCTAAGGCTCTCTGGCTGCTTTATCAGAGACTGAATTTAGAAACCAAAATTTGGGGTGTCGTTGCTTTTTGATCCTCTTAGCTGACATAGCAAAAATCAATAGTCCCAAGATGACCACAATGGCTGGAGCTGGGCCAGGCCAGAGCCAGGAGTCTGGAGCTTCTTCTGGGTCTCCCACATGGATGCAGGGCCCCAAGCACTTGGGCTATCTTTTGCTGCTTTCCCAGGCCATAGCAGGGAGCTGGATCGGAAGTGGAGCAGCTGGGTCTCAAACTGGCACCCATGTGGGATGCTGGCATCATAGAGGGAGCTTTAACCTGCTACTCTACAAGGCCAGCCCTTGTAGAAATTCTTCATCAAGAAGAATGCAAGCTGTAATTTATCCCTAGTTTGCTGAGAGATTTTTTTTTATCATGAATGGGTTTTGGATTTTGGCAAATTACTTTATAAATAATGTTACCTAATATGTTTTCCTTAAGTCTGTTGATGTAGTGGATTAAATTGCCTAGTATTTTAATCTTGAACTAGAATAGACTCCACTTTGTTGTGAATTTTTAAATAGAATGTTGGATTTATTTTGCTAATACTTGTTAAGGAGTTTTATGTCTATGTGCATGCGAGATACTGTCTGTAGCTCTCTGTTCTTACAATGTCTTTATTTGGCTTGGTATTAGGGTAATGCTGGCCTCTGAGGAGGAGATGGGAAGTGTTCCATTTGGTTTAATGATCTAGAAGAGAGAGTAGAACAGCAGCATTCTTTCTAAATTTTTGATAAAATTTGCCTGTTAAATGATTGAATACTTTCTTTTTTTAAAAAAACATATTCCTGTGGCTGGCACTGTGGCTCACTGGGTTAAGCTGCTGTCTGCAGTGCTGGCATCCCGTAGGAGCACTGGTTTGTGTCCCGGCTGCTCCACTTCTGATGCAGCTTCCTGCTAATGTGCCTGTGCTGCAGCAGAGGATGGCCCAAGTGCTTGGGACCCTGCACCCACATGGGAGACCCAGAAGAAGCTCCTGGCTTTGGCCTGGCCTAGCCCTGGTCATCAAAGCCATTTGGGGAGTGAACCAGCAGATGGAAGACTTCTCTCTCTCTCTCTGTCTCTTCTTGCCTCCCTGTAACTCTGACTTTCAAATAAATAAAGAAAAAGAACCTTAAACATATCTATAGTTTTTAATTCATTAATGATATGGTTCTATTCAGGTTATCTGCTTCTCTTTGCATGGGCTTTGATATTTTTTGCTTCAAGTTACCGATTTATTTAATCTATTCACAGCACACTTTGCGTAACCTTTTAATGACCATAGGATCAGCAGTGATGATGTCTCTTTCATTATTGATATCAGTAATTTGTATCCTTTATTCGTTTGTTAGTCTGTCTGGAATTTATAAGCTTTACTGACCTTTTAAGAGAATCAGATTTGGTTTTTGGGTTTGTATCCATTGCTTTCCTAATTCATTTTTCAAATTAATTCTTGCTCGATTTTTGTTTTGTTTTGTTTTGTTTTCTGCTTGCTTTAGACTTTCAAGGGTCTTCCTTATCATTCATAAAATATAAACTTGTATTGTCAATATTATGCCTTTTTTCTATTCTTTTTTTAAAAGATTTATTTATTTATTTATTTGAAAGGCAGAGTTACAGAGAGGCAGAGGCAGAGAGAGAGAGAGAGAGAGAGAGAGAGGTCTTCCACCTGCTGGTTCACTTCCAAGATGGCTGCAATGGCCAGAGCTGAGCTGATCTGAAGCCAGGAGTCAGGAGCTTCCTCTGGGTTTCCCATGGGGGTGCAGGGGCCCAAGGACTTGCACCATCTTCTACTGCTTTTCCAGGCCACAGCAGAGAGCTGGATCAGAAGTGGGAACAGCTGGGACTCGAACTGACGCCCATATGGAATGCCAGAAACTACTGGCAGCTGCTTTACCTGCTACACCACAGCACCGACCCCTCTTTTCTAACATTTGCATTTGATGGTAAAAGTTGCTTTATAAGCACCTATTTTTATTACAACCTATAAATTTGGTTGTTATATTATAATTTTAATTTAGTGCAAAAATATCTTAAAATTTCTCTTGGGACTTCATCTTTTTTTAAGATTTATTTATTTATTTGAAAGTCAGAGTTACACAGAGAGAGAAGAGGCAGAGAGAGAGAGAGAGAGAGAGAGAGAGAGAGAGGTCTTTCATCCGCTGGTTCACTCCCAGATGGCTGCAATGGCCAGAGCTGTGCCTATCCGAAGCCAGGAGCCAGGAGCTTCTTCTGGGTCTCCCACGTGGGTGCAGGAGCCCAAGGACTTGGGCCATCTTCTACTGCTTTCCCAGGCCATAGCAGAGAGCTGGACAGGAAGTGGGTCTCGAACCAGTGACCATATGGGATGCTGGTGCTTCAGGCCAGGGCGTTAACCCACTGTGCCACAGCGCCGGCCCCGGGACTTCATCTTTGACCCATGTGTGTTTAGAAATGTGTTGTTAAATTTAAGTATATTATGGAATTCTCCAGTTATCCAGTCACCTGGGGAACAGGGTTTACAATCGCATGGGACTGACAAGGACTCTCTTTTGACCAAGACTCCAGTCGGGCTTCCGAGTCCCTTCTGATGAGGCTTCCTGCACTGTCCTTGTGGAATCCAGCTGAACAGAAATCCTACCAGTGTACCTGCTATGTGACCACTCTCAATATCTCACCCTGTCTTTATCACTGGTCTGAGAAACACTGACCGTCAGAGATCACTGCTCCCTGCCTCAGTTTTACTGAGCCTGGGATTCCTGCCGACTGGCCTCACTGGAAAGTGCTGGCAGGCCATGGCGTCAACAACCTATCTCACCCTCTTATGGGCAATGCCGGAAAATGCAGCAAGGGGATGTTCACGTATCAGCATACCCCAGCCCCTCAACAGCACTGTCCGGAGAGGTGAGTCTGGACCTGGGCCGAAAGCACAGTCCTCTCACCCCTTGCACTCTGACGTGCATTTCCCAGCCTGTGAACGTCAGTGCATCAGAGCACCACCCTGGCATCCCAGGAAGATAACCCGGGAGACAGCTCGCTTTCCCAAGTCACCACCCCGAGGGGGAGGCAGAGAGGAGAAGCACTTGGTAATGGATAAGCAGATCCAGCAGAAGGAGTCCAAGGTCAGCTTCATTCCTGGGAACTTGAACTTTGCCCCCAACACAAGAGCAAGCGAGAATAGGAGCAAGGGGAGTGGGCATGTTCTCCTGAGACAGGGGTGTGCAGAGGAAGGCTTCCCTCTAAGGAGATGAGTCCAGACGACCACCGTCCCCTTGTCCATGCCAACAGTCCATGGTCCTCTCTGCCCACTTCCTCTCCTGTGCTCAGACAGAACCTCAGGACACAAAGGCTCCACAGGACCCCTGTGCTGGAGCTCCGGCCGCCTTGCTCATGGTCCTTCCTCACCCTGGCGATGGAAGCAACCCCACCTCGGGCAGTTCGGCTGCTTAGCTTCCCCACACACCATGGCTGGGTGCTGCTGAGACATCACACACAACCGTCCCGTGGGCTGGTGCCTATGAGGATCAGTCACACGTGACCGTCCCGTGGGCTGGAGCCTATGAAGATCCTGTCTGTTACATCTTCAGTACTGATCACAGACTCCTTCAGCATGCATCCTTTATCAATGCCTTCTCCCATGGGTGCAAAGCCTGTTCCCAGTTCTCACGGGTCCAGCAGCCGCTGCTGCTCCTTGAAGGTGACCTTCCACCTTACTCCACAAGAATGCACAGGTGCTCGGGATCGGGGGAGCCTTCAGGCTATTGTCTCCTGTGACACTGTCCTCTGCCTGTTCCTGTTACCGTCTCCCACTCACTCTCAAGGCTGTTCTACAAAACCTCTCCCTTGCAGGTCCATTACTTTGCTTCTCTGTCTCCATCCTTTAGATGTCACTTTCCATTGCATTCTTCCCATCAGACCAATGTTTACATCTGTATTAAAAGCAATAAGCTTGCAAGAACACCCCAAACCATCTTCTTGGGCTTGGTTCTACTTTCAGATACCATTCGGAAGCCCTTGTTTTCACGATTCTGTTTCTAGAAACACAGGTCTTCACTTCTTGTCTGTACCTCCTCACCTTGAACTCAGTGCTGCCCTGAGGTGCTCTGTCTCCTATCCAAAACTCTACCGAAGTCACTCCCAACAAGACCTGCAGCAAGTGGCCAGTTATCCGACCAACTGGCCTGCCCCGTGGTTGCTGGTGTCTTTATGCATTTGACACGGTTGACCTTGGAATGCTCTTCTGCCTCGATCTCTGTTTCTCTCTGCTGTCTTCTCAACTGTTTTGCAGGTTCTTTCTACTCACATGAGGCTGGTGGTCTTTCAGGCCCACTCTTGACTCTCTTCTGCTGCCTCACCCTCTCCCTAGGCGATTTAACCCTTACTGCTTAACCCTTCACCTCTCTTCTGATCATCCTTAACCATTCTTTATCTCTTTTCTTCCTCTTTATCTGCATTTAGACTTTCTTCTAACATCTAAACTTATGCCGCTACTCGGCTTCTTGACACCTCTGCCTGGATGCCCTTGGGCTGGGTCCTGTGTGGAGAGCACTCTCCCAGGGCGCCCGTCCTGTGCCGACGGGGAGCTGCTCCCCACACTTCCTGCACCAGAGGAAAGGCTGTGTGTCAGATCGCCAGGCTCTCAGCCAGCAGAGGAGCAGCCGTTATAGCCGCTTCATTCTGTGGTTCTCGAGTTCATTCTGCCTGAAGTCATGCGTTGAAGTGCGCGGAACTCCTCAGTGAGTGTGAGTGCTGTCTTTGAGGACCTCATCCTGGAGCTCCCGGTTCTGACTCATAACCAACCGGTGCACGGTCTCAGAGGCCCCCTCGTGTGCGCCCACAAGACACCTACTGCACCTACTACAGTAGAGTGACCTGCCGCCTGGCATGGCTGGAGACCTCACCTCCTCTGGTTGCCACTTCCTCACATGCCCCAACCTCAGCTGTTGACATTCACGGCAGTGTCCCCCGTCTTAACTTTGGAGGTGCGACAGGGAACAAGACAGACCAGCACTGAGTGCGAGTTCAGCTTGATGAGCCAGGGATCGCCTGTGGTCTGCAGGTGCACATCCACACTGTGCCAGGCTGTCCCATGGGGATGGGGACCCCCAGGGCAGGGCTGCTTGGTATGCTGGGAACTCTGTTCTTTGCTTACTGTGAGTGGGCTTTTGTTTTCTTATTTTTTTCTTTTTCCTTTGTGCAGTTTTAAATAGTCTCTTAAATGCTTAGTTCCCAACTTGTCCAAGGTGGCCTTAGGATTCTCAGAGCTTGACTACACTGCAGACACCTCCTTCTCACCCTTAGTCCCTGCGTTCCCTTTCTTCTCAGCATTTTCCCTTTAAAAAGATTTATTTATTCATTTATTTGAAAGGCAAAGTTATAGAGAGAGGGGAGAGACAGAGACAGACACTGGGCGAGGGGAGAGAATGTTCCAATCGACCACAGCAACCAGGACTGGGCCAATCTGAAGCCAGGAGTCTGGAGCTTGAGCCAGTCTCCCACTTAGGTGGCAGGAATCCAAGTACCTTGGCCATCCTCCGCTGATTTCCCAACATGCACTAGCAGGAGGCTGGATCAGAAGGGGAGCAGCCAGGACTTGACCGGTACTCAGATGGGGCGCCAGCGTCACAGGCCGCGGCTTAACCTGCAGCATCACCACGCTGGCCCCTGCCCATTTCATTTTTTTAACAAACCTTTTTTCATAAATACTTTCTCTGCACCATTGAGGCACACATACATCACGTTAAAATCCTCTGAGAGTTTTACAAGCAAGAATGTCTTTCTGGAGGACCTGGGAGCCATGCCTTTGAAAGACAACCGTCAAGGAAGACAGCCCCGCCCCGCCCCCGTCTCCCAGTTTCTGTAGGTGCAGAAGTCTCACTTCCATGAGGGACAGTAAACGCAGATGACCTCGGCACGAGGAAAAGTGTTTGTAAAGTCAGCAGAAGCTCAGTGTGCTGGACACACCCATCGATCAACCTCTCTCCTCCGATACTTTGCCTCTAGATAACCCCCACACGAAAAACCCAGCAAAGAGATGAGTTCCGGCTGGGTCGTGGTCCCTCTCCCCCTGTGGCAACAGCCTTGCATGAAGTCTTCTTGGCCCACTTCACCTTGTCTGCTATGATTTTTGCTTTGACAGATGATTCCAAGTGCCATGCATTCCCCCCCTTCCCCAGCTGTATCAGATCACCAGGGCCACCACGAAGTGCTAAGACAGAGTCTAATGAAGGGAAATGATAGCGCCCACAGCTAATCAACTGCTGGGCACGCAAGCTTCGTGGACGCCCTGATAACCCGCAGCAAGACTCAAAAGCCCATCGCAGGCAGGAAGGGGCCCTGTTTTCTCCCTGGACATCAGAGGACTCAGCATTTGCGCCCAGCAGTGTCCAGGCTGCCCCCGCGCCTCAGAGCTCTGTGGTTCCATGTCTCTCAAGATCCTGCCCGTCTGGACCTTGGCCAAGGATACAGGTTATCTCTGGTTTGCCGGCAAAGAAGCGCTGCTTCTCTGCTTCCTCCCGTGGGAGGCAGCCCTCCTGTGGTCACCCCTGGAGTTCATGTTCAGTGTTTGAGTCCCTGGAGAGGGTGTGGGGCTTCACATGTTGGACGGACACGGCTGAGCTCCTGCAGGACCTGCCAGCGTCCTTGATTTCCATGTTCCCCCCAATCAGCTACCTCTTCAAGACTTTCCCTGGGCACCCCCTTCCACCTGATCCCCAAAAGTCCTTGTCTCTGTGATGGGCTTTCTACAAGGCTGTGTTTCAGGATCTGCTGGAGAGAAAATTCTGCCATCAGATGTCCTGTGTTTTCCACGAAGATCACTTGTACTCTTGGAAACTGTATATTAATTCTGTTATTTCCATCACCAATTTATGCTAAATCACATATGGCAAACTTGTCATGACACGGCGTGATAAGGATCCCCAGTAAGAATTTTAAAAAGCGCTTTGAACGTTTCGGAGTATGCTTGCATCTGGACTTCCCCTTGGACTCGTCTGGCTGCACTTTATCAGATTAGGTAATGCTGAAGAAGAAAACCATCCCCACCTCTAACAGCATACCTCAGGGGCTTTGGTTGTGGTGAGAGAAGCATTTGTTAAATCAAATACACTTGCGATTTTTGACCAGCGACAGCATTAAAGTTTGGTAATTAGAAGAATCAGCATGAAAAAATTGTGCATCATGCAATCCAATTTCCCTTGTGAGTCCTTGTGATTGGAACTGCATCAAGCAACTTGATTAATTGAATAAAGTGGGTCCATCAGGGCTATTAGTGTTATCAGTGATTTATGCTTAAAGTAGCGAAATATTGCAGATGACTTCTGAGATCAGTTGAAACAGCTAAAAGCAAGTGCTACATCTGAGCGGGTGGTGCATTGCTCTAAGAGCTAAAACAGCCCCCTCCCTTACAGTAACGCACAGATGCATGATATACATGCGTCAGGACCATCTGTTGTTTTCCTGGGAAAGAACGTGGGTCCACTAGATTTTAACAGGAACAGGCATTCTCAAGCTTTTGGTTTCCAGTTCCCCTTTCGCTTGTTTTTCACCTGAGAGTTATCTCTTGAGGTCTGAATGGGCCACGTACTTAATGGCTCATTTTGAACATTGTGTGCTTTAAGCCTACATGAACTAAGATGTTTAACCAATGGGATTTTCCAGTGAAAAGTGACATCTGAAGTCGAGTAGGAGTTATCCCGATTGTGTGGGTTATTCCCAGTGCAGCACAAAGTGGATCTTTTTAGCAGTTCTTTGGCCACATTCCTATTTTCATGTAGACGTGGCAGAGAGTTCAAACCAGATTGAAGGCTGGAAGGAGAGAGGGTGGATGGAGCGCCCCGTGAAGCAGCGACATGTGCCATCTTCATGAACTCACTCTCAGCGGGCGTAGAGGCAGCACAGGCAGAAACGTCTCGTTGCCTGCCCTCAGCAAAACCTACGACTACTGGGATAACTTCAGGTGGACGCACAGTCACTGCATGCAAGCTTTGCAAGCGTCTCTTGCTGCTATGTTCCATCTGTCCTCAGCATGTGCACTGGGGCAGGTGGGCTTGGTCCTCCCTGAGGTGAGGGTATTCCTCTAGTTTAGATGTCTTGGCCCTTGGTCCCAGGATGGCGCTGTGGGGAGGTAGTGTGCTGTTGGTAAGGCAGAACCTAGGAGCACTCCTTAGGTCTCTGCGGGCACTGCCCTGGGAAGGCAAGCTCATGAGCTGGCTGACACCAAGCTCTGGGTTCAGGCCCAGCCTCTTTTTTTCGTTCCTTCTCTCTCCCTCTCCCCCTCTCCCTCTCTCCTTCTCTCCCTCTCCCTCTCCCCCTCTTCCTCTCCCTCTCCCCCTCTCCCTCTCTCTCCCCCTCTCCCTCTCTCTCCCTCTCTCCTCCTCTCCCCCTCTCCCTCTCCCTCTCTCCCTCTCTCCCTCTCTCCCTCTCTCCTTCTCTCCCTCTTTCCCTCCCTCTCCCATATGCCAAAGCCTGCATCTTACTCTTTCGGCCTCCAAGCATGCAGCCACTTCTTCCCTGAGTGGCTCGTCTCCGGTGTTTTGTAGTTGTGATGAAAAGTGGACTAACGCATCTGTGTAGGTTCTGGATACAGAAGTGATGTCTAGGACACAACCACTATCAAAAAGAAAAAAAAAAAAACGCTCACAAGGAGGGATTTTCAGTTACTGAGTTGTAGTGAAATGGGCCAAGTCTGAGTGTGTGGAACCTATTTGTTTTGAAACTGCAGGGGTAAGAACAACACAAAAATGAACTTTCTGTTTTTGTTTTAAACAGAGCCCCTTGAGGTAAATAGTGAAAACAATCATATGTCTGCCTACCTACTACCAAGGAGAATGGTAAAAAAATAGTAACAAAATAGAAGAGTGTTCTGAACGTTCTCATCAATGGTGTGTTGAATGCTCTTGTCTTGTTTTCTGAATTTTGAACTCTAAAATTTCATTTTTGAATGACAAGTGGGATACAGAAATGGGCTTAACTAGAAGTCCTTTGAAGTGGCCCCAGCACTACTGTTGTCAGCCTCCCCAGTGTGGCAATTAGCATTTTTCCTTGGCTCTGTACTTTCTGAATCACCCAGTTTCCAAGTTGCCAAACTTTTCCAACCAGTTAAGCCCCGTGGATCACTGCCACCATAGCCTTGGGATGTTCCTCCTCCATGATCGAGACACAGCAGTTAGTGTTTATGTTTTTTCTCTTAAACGAAATGCTTGCCTTGACTTACTCAGAAAATATTTATTTTTAGCTAAATCAAAGGAACCTTCACACACACACACACACACACTCCACCTCCATTTCTTTTCTACACCTAGGGCAGCCTTTGAAACCTTCCTTCTAGGTGCATTTTGGCCTGTAGGCCAATGCCACTCACAACTGGCACTGATACAGAATTTTAAGGCTGGGAATCGTTCTCTTGCAGTCTCTGATAACAGTTAATATCTTTTTAAAAGACTTATTTTATTTATCTGAAAGGTAGAGTTACAGAGAGAAACAAAGAGAGAGAGAGAGGAGAGAGATTGATCTTCCATTCGCTGATTTACTCCTCAGGTGGCCACAATAGCTGGGACTGGGCAGGTCCGAAGCCAGGAGATAGGAGCTTCCTCTGGGTCTCCCACATGGGTGCAGGGCATCCTCTGATGCTTTCCCAGGTCCATTAGCAGAGAACTGGATTAGAAGTGGAACAGCTGGGACTCAAACAGGCACCCGTATGGGATACCAGTGTTGCAGGCAGTGGCTTAACGTGCTGTGCCACGATGCTGGCCCCAACAGTTAATATCTTATTCTATGGCCCAGGGGATGTGTGGAGAAAGTTGGGTGCCACATTCCCTGGAGATACAAAAGGGCCCCTACAACACTGATGATTCTAGAAATTCTAAACTTGAAATAAAATAGTCTTTTTGTAACTTAGTGTTCCCAAATTGTTTTTCACTAAATAACATAAGCAAACCTACTTAATCTTTCTGTCATACTTGTTAACTTGAAGTAAAACTGCTATTTTGATGACATTTAGAAAACAATACAATTTTGCATGAGATTGAGAAATATAATGAAAAAATCAATGAAAAATTCATCTGCATTGTTGCAGTTAGAGACACACAAAGTGAAAGATGCTATCATCAATGTAATACAAAAAGAAGTTTTTAATTTTTCTAGAATTGGAAAAGCCTTGCTTTCTAGAATTCACAATACATTCTAATTAAAGTAGAGATTAAAATTTTTAGAAATACAAATAGACATCGGTTTCCACCATTGCATTACTTAGAAGACTCCCATCTTTAGTTAATGTTTTTGGTTTGGGTGAAATTATCTAGTTATTTAGGAGAAAATCTTTGTCCCCAAAAGCTCTTTAGGTTGTGCCTAAGACAAATTGTGCCTGGCCAAACAGCAGCAAGCACTCTGGGGTCAGCAGGAATTCTGGGATCGCTGTACCTCATCAGCCCAGGGTGTCAACGGCCTTTTAGGAATTCTTGAACACTTCCTGATTCATGCATTTTCCATTTCACTAAGCTCTAGAAAGCTCAGCCCAGTTTGTATTGTAAAACCCAAACTTGACAACTCTCCGTGCTCAGAGCTGCCTTCTTTTACACTTGCTATTCATGGCTCAGACAACCAACTGGAAGCAGGTGGTGACCTCACTCCCGTCGAGAACAGCACCATCGATTTATCCCTTTAACAGCTCAGAGATGTCATGGATGACATTTCTGAAGACGTGCGTGGATGAAAAGCAAAGCATTTTAGCTAAAAAGAGTTTGTTTTTCTGCTCTGTACTCTCAGGAAAAATAGCAATAAAAGAGAAATTGTTATGAATAAGTACATTAGTCTACTTGAGTTACTAAAAAAAAAAAATAAAGAAAAAAGAAAAACAAACGACTGTATTAGTCTACTTGAGTCATCCAACAAAACAAAACAAAAACAAAACCAAACCAGAGCCTGGGTGGCTTAAACAACAGACCCTGATTTCTCACCATTCTGGGTGCTGGAGGCTCAGCTCAGGGTGTCCAAGAGTCAGGCTCCGAGGAGGGCTCTGTGTCTGGCCTACACACAGCGGCCTCCTTGCTCTGTCGGCCTCAGCTTTACGCAGTAACTGATACTCACATCAAGCCTCAGGGGAAAAATATCAATGCCAAAGTCCCCCCTAAAGACTGCTTTTCCATGTTTACAGCTCCCGAGGCCTCGCTTGCTAGTTATGCAGTCAACTATACACCCGATTCACATTCATAGTCAAGCCTTAATGTTCGTGTGAATATTTGGAGATATGGATTTTTTAAAAAGATTTATTTAATTTATTTGAAGGACAGAGTTCTAGAGAGAGGTAGAGACAGAGAGAGAGAGAGGTCTTCCATCCAATGGTTCACTCCCCAGATGGCCGCAATGGCCAGAGCTGAGCTGATCTGAAACCAGGAGCCAGGAGCTTCTTCCAGGTCTCCCACGTGGGTGCAGGGCCATCTTCTACTGCCTTCCCAGGTCACAGCAGAGAGCTGGATCAGAAGAGGAGCAGCCGGGACTAGAAGTAGGGCCCATATGGGATGCCGGCGTTTCAGGCCAGGGCGTTAACCCACCGCGCCATAGTGCCAGCCCCTGGAGAGATGGCTTTTAAACAAGGACCTATGGTTATGGGGATCACGACAATGAGGTTCTTATCAAAGGGATCCCATAAGGCTGGTGTCCTCACGAGAGAAGGAGAAGCAGCAAGGGTGTGCACGCACATGGGAGAAGCTGTCCAAGGACACAGCGAGGAGACAGCCGTGGGCAAGGCAGGAACTGAGGCCACAGAAGAGGTTAAGCCTGCTGATCTCCTGAGCCTGGGCTTCCAGCGTCCAGAAGAGTGAGGAACGGACGTCTGTTGAAGGTCCGATCCGGCTGTCTGTGTGTGCTAACATATCCTTTCTCCAGCAAACGCTGTTGATGCTGCCTTCCTGGGGACCCTTGACCCTTGGACCTCACTTTGGAGCTGTAAAATCCCTACTCCTAAGTGACACCATCAGAAGGCTGAACCTTCCTGCCGAGGCAGGGCCTGGTCTCCCTCAGCTGTCTACAGGGACTTTGCAAAGATGTCCGAGACCCCCAGGGACATCTACTGACCGTATCCAGTTGCTTGCAAGCCGAGAACAGTACAGAAGAAAACCAGAGCAGAATTTGCCTCTGAAGAGCTCAGAGACTGGTCTAGCAACAGTCGGAGGACTGGATTTGAGGTGGGTCAATCTGGGTGATGTTTAGTGTTCTGCGAATGCCTTTCCAGTCTTCGTTTTCTAGAACAGCAACAAATACCCGTGTAAGCTCGTGGGCCCAGGTCACGGGGAGAGCTTCCCTCCCCCAGCTGGCAGTTTGAGCTTCTCTCCATTTAGAGATTCCAAGTCTCTGTGTCCCTTTCCACAGGCCTGGCCAGGCAGGGCTGGTGGTAGCCTCACATTCCTAGAGCTGGGAAGAGCGGTCCTTCTAATCACGCACTGGAGACGCCTTTGGAAAGCCCTGCTCCTGCGAACACCCCTCAGTGGCCACGCAGGACTTACGTCCATGCTCGTAACTCCCCGGCTCGAGTCTACCAGGCTTCAGTGTTTGCTGATGTGGAGGGCGATCTCCGTCCGCTGCCACGTGGTAGCCATTAGACCTCACAGGTGCTGCCTGTCCACCGATGACTGCATTTCCCCCTGTTCTAACAGCTACAGTATGCTTCACATGGTTTGCTGGTGTGTTCACCTCCCATCATAAAACATGTGCCATGCAATGACAAGACGATACGGCTCACTTTGCATTGGCTGGTGCTCATGGGGAAGTAGGCTGAGCCAGCAGGAGACAGCGCTCTCTGAGAGATGAGTATGAGCTCATGGCACAGAGCCACGGCGCCAGTGACCCTACTGCAGTGGGCTCGGGCTTGCTAGAAACATGCGCTCCTTCTGTTTGCACACCACAAAGCATTTCTTCACCCCTGGCTTTAATAAACTAAAATGTTCTGAGCTGTGCAATCCAGGAAGCTGAGGGTTTGACCAAATCTTAGTCTACTTATTTCTAAAAGGAAACCATTCAAAATTCTGCACTATACAGTGTGAAATTGAACAAGAAAGTATGGGAGAGAGCTTAGGAAATGCAAGATCCATAGACTTTTTTCTATTGTGCATCTGGGTGATTTTCTGTCCTGTTCTAGGAGGTGCCACAAATTCTGCCCTGCATCCAGCCCCACCCTACCCCTGCCACTTGGCCCAGGAGTGAGAGCGTGAGTTTGCCCCGACCAGTTGTAGAACTCTGCTCCTCTCCTCCTCCCTCCCTGACCCTGTTCATTTATCCAGGTTTGATTTCCACACAAGGTCAAGGACAATTTCCGTGGGGTGCTTGGAACCAGGGAGAGAAAGCAAGCTGGCTCTGTCACTGGTGGGTTAAGTCTGGCGTATGCTGACAGTCATACAGTGGGGAATGTCAAGCCAGCAGACAGAAGAATTGAGAGGACTTTCTAGGTTCAAGTTCCAGGCTCCCCCAGAAGGCCAATTGTCGTGTCTCAGCCTCTCTTGGTCTTGGTAGACAGTGACTGCAGTTCTAGGAGCCAAAGTCCCTCTTACACAGATTCTTGAGTCACCCTTGCAATACCTGCAACCAAAACCTAATTAGTACAGTAACAGCTAGTACGAAATCTCACAGTGCACCAGCCTGCGGACAGACAGACAAAACCCCAACTGTACTGTTTTATTAAAACCAAGAATTTCTAGTCGAGCTATAGACTTCAGTGAGATCATTATTATTTTATAGTTTACGGATGATACCAGCATCACTTCTGGACACTTTGTCTCTTTCTGTGGAACTGAGTATATGGCTATTCAGAGCCTCTGAGAGCAGTAACTCGGAGTTCAAGATCTCAACGACACAGTCGTTATAACACAGTCATTATAACACAGTCATTATAACACAGTCATTACATTATCTCACACAGTGAGGAATTCACCAGGCCTGTGGGTTTGCATCAAGAGAACCTTGATTTGTTCACCCAGGTTACTCCCTCTGCCCCTGGGGATTTTCTCCTCCCGTCCTCTCATCTGGGCCGTGGACCCCGGGTTCTGCAGGTTGCCCTCCAAGAAGCAGCTAGAGTGGAGACATAAACCACTCAGACTCTGTGAGGTTGTGGAGAGGATCGCTGATGTGTTCCAGAAGGATCCATCAGTGGAGGACACTGAGTTATTAAGCGAAGGGCAGCTTCTTATTCTATCACGAGTTTGTGTTGAATTCTTGACAAGTGACTAAATTAAGTTTTTGACTCACTGCTGGCAAATTAAGATGTTTTACAAAGCAGCACCTCTTCATGCCAAATACATCTTTGCAACCAAACATGTTGTGTTTTCAATAGCAGAAGAGCTCGCTGTCCTTGTGGACTGACCTAAGGTGCTGACCACGTTGGAACATTCCTGTTCATCTCATAAAGTTGGAGCTCACGACGCTAAATGTGCTTGTCATTTCTTCATTAGCGGATGAAAAATAGCTGAGAATGTGTTCTGGGGCAGAGCAGCATTACTCGTCTCTTGGGGAACTTCTCGGGATCGGCTTGCAGTTGTGGGACTGGGGACACTGCGCTCAGAGCACTAGCTTGGCTCTTGGCCTTTCAGAAGTCAGAGTACAAGCCATAAAACAGAGAGGGTCGAACTGTTCCTCAGGACGGGGGAGAAAAGTGTATTTTAGATCAGCTTACGCGGCGCCAAAACCAATACATCACTTTGGATGATGCGAAATGAGATTCTCGGTAATGGAGTTCGTGCTGTGGGAGCCCGGGGACTCAAGTTGTTGTTGAAGGAGGGGCTCCCTGACACTCGATGCCCCCTGGGGACTGGCGGTCCCTTCCTGTGCAGTGAGGCGGCCTTGGGGTGTAAGTCAAGGCCTGGGCAGGGTGGGGGACGTGGTCTCAGCACAGGAGGCCGTGGCGTCCTGTCCACGTGGATGGCCACGTTCGGGATTAGAAAGCTTCACCTCCCGTGTCATCTACAAAGACTCCTTGAGGAGGAGAGAGGGGCTTTGCTTTAAAAGTCCCGTGGAATCTGTGCTGCCTCCCCTGGCCACCTTCCCCTCTCTCCTGAGACATACACACACACACACACACACACACACACCTGGCCTTCACCTGCTAGCGAGCGTGTTCACAGGCAGCGACTGCTGCAGTGGGGGTGGTGTGAGGTCCATGGCATTTGAACTGCAGGAGAGGGTGGGCTCCTGCCCTGCGGCTGGGAAAGAAGGAGGTGGGTGGGGCAGGGACCCTAGGGATGGCTTGGGAAGGCAGATCTTGAACAAGGCTCGTCCCTTAATGGGCAGAGGCCCCCAGAGCCATTGCTGTCTGCAGTTGGTGAGCAGCTCGTGTGGGTTTGCATCAGGCTACAGGTGTGTGATGTGATAGCTAGAGACAGAGGACGCGCGTCTATTCCTCCCCCAGGCAGAGGCTGAGACTCCAGGGCTTGCAGGGGCTGATCCGAGACCAGGCTGAGGAATCCCCAGGGACAGCCAGACCCCGGCTCAGCTCGAACGATGGAGGGGAAAATGCCAACAGACAGTAATTCCAGAGCAGCCAAACGCACAGAGACAGAGGTGATCCCCCTGGAGACCACCCCAGCGTGCCCGCCTCGGATGCTCCAGCCTGACGGTGCTCCCCAGGCTCCTGCGGAGGTCTCTACTTCCCTTCTCCTCTGTGGCAGGGACATGGGAGCCTGCAGCCTGGTGGCCTCTCCAGCACTGCCCATGTGTTTTTGACCACTCCTCAGCAGGTCCCTGCCCACCACTGCCCACCGTTTGCCTCCTCTAGGGATCTTGGCTGTGCAGCACAACCTGGGAAACGCCCTTCTGATTGCATGAGGGAGCCCAGCTGTGGTGGCCAGCCTTGCTGGGGCCACAGGGCCAGGCCAGTGATAGGAGGGCCCGGCCTGTGTATTCTAGCAGACCTTGAGTTGATGCTCCCCTGCATACCTGGGCCCCTGGACTAAGCTCCATGCTCGGTGTTGCTCAAGGTTGCTGCATATGAATGGCTGCGGGAAGGAGAGAAAGCAGCAAACAAATGGGTGCTGTCCCCCAGGAGAGTCAGCTTGCTAGGTGACAGATACACTGCTTCCACAAGTGATGAGCCCACAGGTGCAGGACAGCACCGATGGGCCAGGAGGACGAAGCCATCCTCGGCTGAGAGTGCCCCGGGTGTGGGAGCCTCTGGCAGCGTCCCCAGAGGGGCCGGGACCTTGTGTGCCACCCCTGGCTCTGGGACGGCCTCTGGCTCCTGGACAAAGTGATGGCTGTGGGAACAGGGCTTGTGTTTGGTGCAACCGGGGCAGTTCAAGGAGGCTGTTCAGGAGCGCCAGGAGCTAGAGCTAGGGAAGGAGAAGGAACTATGGTCCTGAGTCAGGGCTCGGCCTCATGGGAGGTGCTGTAGTCCCTGCCAGGGAAGGTGGGGCCTGAAGTTGGGCTGTCAGCTGCCTTGGGGCTGGGGGAGAGGAAGGGCAGATCAAGGTGTCCCCCAGTTGCTGCACCCAAGATGCCCAGGGAGGCACCACAGCCCTTGACGCACAATTTAGTGCAGAGGAGGGGTCGCCATGGAAACGGGCTTTACTACATGGTCCTGCCCTTCCCCCCCCCTTTGCTTCCCAAGGGATGCATCACCGCTTCTACTCAGTGATGGATCTTGAGTTCGGAATGTATCTGATACCCTTCCTTTAAGAACCCTACAAAGCACAAACTGGTTTTCAAAGTGAGAGAAAACACGCGATGACTGCTGCGTGCGCGTTCACTAAGGCGCGCAGCCTTGATTTCACTCGTGGTGTACGTGGTGAATTGCTGTGCACTTGGCCTTCTCGACAGTTTGCAGGGCTGTCTTCGCTCGCTCAGCTGCTGTGTCTGGGGCTCATGGCATGTGGCACCCTGTCTCCTATAATATGAAGTCTGTGAGTGATTCCTAAATTGAGTTCAAACCGAGTGTGGAAGTCGATTGCCTTTCCAAAACTTGGTGCAACAATTAATCTGAAACTCCTTTGCAGGGTCCCCCAACAGCTCGGTGCTCAGCTGTGAGGCACAGGAAGTCACACAAGGCACTAACTTGGGAGGGAGGGTGAGCTTCCCCAGAAACAGGGTAGCAAGTCCATCCCGGCACAGAAAACCGGGCTTGGTGTCAGCTCTCCTGCTCCAGAAATCTGATTCTGTCTGCATCTGCAAAAAACATGTTCTGTGCAAGTTGCAGGAAAACTCTACCCCAATCAGACTACTACAGTGTTCCTTCCACGAGCGATGCCCTCCATCCCTGAACTAAGGGCACTGTCCACCGCACCCAGGGAGCAAGTCCCCTGCACAGCCCTGGGAAGCCGGACGGGGTCTCCATGGATTGCACTCTCACGGTTCCCTTCCTGTTCGGACCTGTGCACGCTGAGTTTTTGAAGAGAGGAAAAGCACTGCCCTCTTGTTACCTCGCTTTGTTCCAACTTCTTTGAGCCTTCTTCAACTTTTTACTGACTAACAGGTTGTTTTGTATTAGCGAGTCCTGAATTCTGACGTTGTGACAAACCTGTATGTGTGTACATGTCATTCAGAAAGCAGGGCAGAAACAGCGCTACACAACTCAGAAACATGACGTAGGCTCCGTCACGGTGCTTGTGGCCGAGGGTTGAAGGAATCCAGTGCATTATTGATTGTCATACAAAAATCTCTGTGATTTGATCGGAGAAGGAAACAGAATTTCCTCAGCCCGTCCTCTAGGGTCTTGCGAATGGGAATGCTCTGGGGTTGCAGGCGTCACTCGCACCACATTGCTGGGTATTCAGGCTGTGACTTACCTGCTACCTTGCACTGAAACAAGACCTGTGTACTATCCTGGCGGTCAGCAGAGCTGCCCTCTGCTCTGGGAGGAGACAGTTCCTCTCGTTCTCCAGCTCTCTGCTGTACCGATGTCTTAGAAAAGACAGTTTGCAACAAAGGGCAGGCAGTGTCTCCAGTGTGCAGAAACACAAGGCTGGTGGAGTGCCCTCCGCTCGCCCAGTGCTCCCTGCAAGAGTCACTGGCACTTTGGAGATGGTTGCTAAATTCTTCTGAATGTGGGTCGCCAGGGATCAGAGGCCAGAGGGGATGGAGACCCAGGACGGCAGCCTGCCAGGACTGCAGCCTGCCAGGTGGGCAGCCTCGTGCGGAGCTGCTGCTCCCTCTTCCCAGAGCTGCACACTGAGAACAAGCTTGAGACTCACTATGAGTCAGCTGCCGGGACATCTGGCGGCCCCCACGCACTGGGCATTTACAAGCTTGGTGTGTAGCATTGGAGAGGGCCTGTGCACGCATGCCCGGGGCACTGTTAGTTCTTGCTACTGAACCCAGGGAGAAGCTCCTGGCTCCTGGCTTCAGCCTGGCCCAGTGCTGGCCACTGAGGCCATTTGGAGAGTGGAGAAGCAGACAGAAGATCTCTCTCTCTCTGTAATTCGCCTTTCAAATAAATAAATCTTTAAAAAAGGAACCTTAATGCCAGAAAATCTGTCGCGTGGGTTAAAATAGAAGTGGCACGCTTTCTGCTTACAAAGAAAAGCAGTAGGGCCATCGCTGCTTTGAAGCAGTTTCAAAACACATAGTGTAGCGTCCCAGAAAACGGCTCAGAATCACGACTGAAGCAGCTTTGCAACACCATGTGTCAGTGAACCGCTTGGTAGAAGAGTACAGGGCACACGTGTGTGGAGGAAGACAGCAGATGTGCCGAATGCCACTTCACCTTCGTGCGGATGGCAGGTACTGGGAAAAATGATAGTTTTTCAAGAATTACTTTTAATTTATTTATTTGAAAGGCAGAGTTATATAGAGAGAGGGAGAAGAGAGAGATCTTCCATCTGCTGGTTCACTTCCCAAATGACTGCAATGACCAGGGCTCAGCCAGGCTAAAACCAGGAGCCTGCACCTCTCTTGGGTAATAGGGGCCCAAGCACTCGGGCCGTCTTTCACTGCCTTTTCAGGTGCATCAGTAGGGCGCTGGATTGGAAGTGGAGCAGCCGGGACTTGAACCCGTGGTCAGATGGGATGCCGGTGTTACGGATGGCAGCTTCACCATGTCTGTCAGAGCTCCAGGCCAAGATAAATGATGTTGACAGTGGGATTCTGTGTGGGACTGTAGCTCAGCAGAAGGAGTCCTAAAGCTCACAGCTGAACCCAGTGCAGATTCCTATGTAAAGCCAGAGCAAGCAGGAACGGCACCGGGACAGACGCAACATTCCTAACGCAGGTTTGGCAGGCGAAGGGGCACTGACGTTCAAGCTGAGGTCTGAAGAATGCCTGGCATTCAGGAGGGAAGAGGGCACGAAAGGCATCAGCCAGGGTGGAGCATGGCATCGATGCCTCCGACCCTACCTGCACCCGGAATGTGGACAAGTCACTAAACACAGAAGCTGCTCTCCTGACAGCGCTGGTCTCCACTCCAGGAAATGAGCGTTGCACAGCGGAAGTAAGAGAGAATGAAGGTGGGGCCCCAGCTGCCTGCCACCGTCTACCCCGTATTCGAGCTCCAGTTGGAGTCCTGGCTGCTCTGCTTCCTGTCCAGCTTCCTGCCAATGCACCTGGGCAGGCAGCAGCAGGTGCCCCATGTACTCGGGCCCCCCCACCCACATAGGAGACCTGGGAGGAGGAGCTGGCTCCGGCTTCGGCTTGGCCCAGATTGGGCCGTTCTGAGCATCTGGGGAGTGAACCAGTGGGGGGAAGATCTCCCTCAGTCTCTCCCTTTGTCTCTGTTTCTCTGCCTTTCCAATAAGTAAGGCTTTTTTTCTTTTTTTAAATGAAGACAGACCATAGAGGAAAGAGGTTTATGCTGGACCTCCTGAACCTCAGGACTGCTCGGCATCATCAGAGCTGTGCCGTGGACTCGACACACGCCCACCCGATGCTCGAGTGCTGGCTGGTGTGTTTCAGAAGGAACTCGGCCTTGCTCTGGCACAGGCGCAATTCAGTCCCACGGTGAGGATGAAGGCAAGCCAAGGAGCCCCTCTTGCCTCCAGGGCACCCACGCCGTGGGAGCTGATTTCCCAGTGGCTCAGGGACAGGAGCCATCCCCTTTGAGTGTCTAGGACCTCCAGTGTCGCCCCAGAAAGGGACAGTGCCCAGAGGACCCTGGGGGGAGGAGGGGAGCCACATGACCGACCTCCTATCAGACTGCACCCGCCACGCACTGCGCAGGACCTGGCCTCAAGGCTGTGGCCACACGGAGCCGCCGGAGGGGGCAGGTGGGGCCCAGCCGTACGAGGGCTTTAACCAACCAGGCCTGCCATGGTTTTACACACTAGTCGCAGAAACAGAGATTTTCTTTCCTTCTTTTTATGATATCACCATAAAAAAGCAAATAAAACAAAGTAAGGTTATTAAATATATTCATAAAAAACGGGAGATGTGTTTTCATAACCCAGGAAAAAACGTCCATGGGCTGGTTAATTGTTTTTCGCCTGGATTCTACTGTGACTGCCAGCCAACCACCTGCTGATATGGGAGTTGTCAGAAAATTCAAGCTGCTCGTAAGGAAAATAGGGGCCCATATGTCTCTGCGTGGACACGGAATTAAGGCCACACACTTTTCTATTACATTTTTACTAAAAAAATAAAATGTGTGCGGAACGACTTCCCAGCGTCTTTAGGAGCCTTTGTGTACGAGGAGGCGTGCAGCTGAGCCTGGCACTCAGGGCGACGTCTTGGGCAGTGAGCGTGAGGACCCGGAGGCTTTCCAGGGTGCTGATCTCGTGCACACGGAGGGCGCGAGGACAGGGGCAAGGGCGTTGTGCTCCCAACCAGCCTGGACAAGGAAGTCCCAAAATGCCTATGGCTGCTTTGAAATAAAAACTGTGAAAAAAAAAAAAAAAAAAAGGCAACCAGCGGTGAGGGAAGGGAGAACTGCATTGGCTGCCGCGGAGTTCAGAGCTGGAGCCCTGATTGGCCACAGCCCACATGGCCTCCTGGGGGGGCCCTCGCCAGGCCCCTGGGGCTCCATGATGCCCCACAAGGAATTCCTAGGGTAGTCCACGGTCTGTGAGGCCACAGAGCTTCCTAGAACAGCTTCCACCACTCGCCTCCTCAACGCTCAAGTCTCTCCTGGTTGCCAGTCCCTAACCTCCCGCGAGAAGGAGAGCTGGGCCACGTTGGGGACGGCTCGGGCCCTGCACGCCCCTCCCATCTTGCTGGGTTTCCCCGAGGATGTCGCTGACCCACAAGGAGCAAACAACAACAACAAAGGAAGACAAGCTTTTATGCTGAAAACACACAAAACCCATCTTCTAGGTTTGTTGTAGTAGGGAAAACCAAAGAAATGCTGAATGTTTGAGGAGATAGATCTATTTACCCTGATTAGACATCATTAGATATTATACAAAGTATTGAAACATCTCATAGTACCTCATTAATCTATACAATGTTTAATTCTGCTAATTAAGACAAAGCATAATAATTATTCCTCAAAAAGGGCTTGCTACTTTGCCCAAGGTCTTCCAGGTTCATTCGCATTGGCTGGATAATACTTCCTTGTGAGTGGATGTGCTTCAGGTTTCATAGAAACATATATATTGAACAAATATGCATGGGCTTTAAGTTGTTTTTGCACCAAAAGAAATCTATCTTTCAATTCTGCTTTTCCATGAACTTTTTGTGGAATTATGTGTTCATAGTTTTTGATTCACTCATCCACTGGTAGACTTAGGTTTATTCTGTATCTTGGCTGTTGTGCGCAATGCTGCAGTGACTATGGGAATGTTGAAATCCCATTGATGCTGGTTTCCATTCCTTTATACACAACCGAAATGCAGTTGCCGGATCACATGGTGGTGTTATTCTTAAGTTTTTGAGAACAGGCACAGAAATACTGTGTGATCTCACCTGTATGTGGACTCAGAGAAGAGAGAAGAATGAAGGTTAACAGGGGCTGGGCAGGGAGAGGCAGTGAGGAGTTGTAAGTCAACGGGTACCCAGTTTTGCTAGACCAAAGGAATATTGAGATCTATTGTGCAGCAGAGCGACTGTAGTCGATAAAAATACATTGCACAGGGTCGAGAACTGCATTGTGACATTGTAGCCAGTGATGGGCCGGGTATGCTACGTAGTCTCAGGGGATCACGGCAGAGCTGGGATTCGCCTGGCATCTGATGATGTCACAGCTGCTGTCACCTTGAAGTTCATCGCGCTGCTTAGTATCCGCATGTTTGTGATGATGCTGGTGTAAACAACTGCATTGCACAGCCAGTGCAGCGTACACTGTTATTACTGACTATGGTCCCCAGGCCGGGCATTAAAGCTTCATGTATTTAAATTATTTGGAAGTGAGGTGGGATGGAGGGAAGGGGCGAGAGAGAGAAAGAGGGAGGGAGAGAGACAGATCACCTCTCATCCACTGGTTTACTCCCCAAATACCCACAAGAGCCAGGGCTGGACCAGGGCGAAGCTGGGATCTGGGAACTCAGTCGCTGTCTCCCCCACAGGTGGCAGGGATCCAGCTGTCACCTGCTGCCTCCCAGAGTGTGCACGAAGAGAAAGCTGGAACTGAGAGTGGAGCCGGGAGTCCAGCGCGAGCACTCCGATGTGGAACGTGGCATCCCTAGGGGTGGCTTAGCACGCTGTGCTACAGATCTCCACAACTTCCGTCCATTTCTTAACCCTGCCGCCAGTGACAAGCGCTCTCTCTGTTTTCATGACGGAAACGTGGTTCTCCCTGCATTCTTCATATGTAGGTGATGCGGTATTTGTATTTTTATGTCTGTCTTCCACTTTGCATCATGCCCTCTAGGTCCATGTGTGTTGTGTCAAATGGTAGGATTTCCTTCCATTAAAGTCAAGGAACGTTTTATTATCTGTGTAATCCAAAGTTCCCATATGCATGGTCCACTGAGGGACGCTTAGGTGGATCCCTTGGCTTGTGGACGGGGCTGCATGGAGTGTGGGAGCAGACATCTCTGCCAGGATGGCCACGTCGTTTCTGCCGGACAGACCAGCGGAAGGATTTTGAGTCACATGATACTTCTATTTTTAGCTATTTGGGGAATCCTCATATTGTCCTCCTTAATGACTGTGTCAATCTTTATTAAATTCTAATGATATTTTGAACAGATATTTTTAGAAAGCTAAAATTCATATAGCACTAAAAGACCTCCAAACAGCCAAAGCCATGTTGAGAAAGAAAAATAAACTTGTAGGCATCACAGTTCTTGTTTAAATGTGTACTACAAAGCATTAGGAGCAAAGTAACAGTTTGACATAAAACAGACATAGAGACCAGTGCAATAGTATAGAGAACACAGAAGTAAGCCCCCCCCGCCCCGCCCAGTGAACTCAATCTTGACCAGGCCACCATGAAGAAGCCATGGAGAAAGGGCGGTATCTTCGACAATGGTGTAGGAGAAACTGGATATCCACGTATGGAGCAATTAAACTGGACCCCTATCTCACACCACATGCAAAGTAAACTCTAAGAAGACTACAGACCTAAACATTAACAGCAAATCTATAAAACTCTTAGAAGAAAACATAATGGAGGAACCTCTTGACATTGACCTTGCAATTACTTATTTATCTGTTTATTTGTTTATTTGGAAGGCAGAGAGACAGACAGAGCTCCCATCTGCTGGTTCACTCTCCAAATGCCCACTACAGCTGAGGCTGGGCCAGACCAAAGCCAGGGCCAGGAACTCAATGCAGGCATCCCACGTGGCTGAGAGGAATCCAAGTAGTTGCACAGCGCCACTGCCTCCCAGGGTGTGCACTAACAGGGCCGGAACCAGGAACTGAATCCCGATACCCTGATGCAGCCGGTGGACCCAATGCCAGGGCAGCCTACAGACTGGGAGAAAATAAAAGAAACACACAATTCCTGAAGACTAACTGAATACTTCGGTGTCTCTCAGCGAGAAACACAAAGCAGTCAACTCTGACAGTGGAGCTGTGGCATTGGTTGGAAGTCAGAAACCCACCTCTCCCAGGCCCCGCAGTTCTGAAGTCTTCTCACCCCGAGAGTGGCCTCTGCCCTTGGCACGGCTGCCTGTGCTGCTGTGGCTGTTGGAGCCGTGCGTGGAGAGGTCTGGGTTCGGAGGTGGGCATCCCTGTTCCTGGCATAGAGGCTGAGTGAGATCAGGGCAGTATTTCCAGCGCTTGTGCTAAAATCAAAATTCCTCACCCCGGCTGGGGAGCAGAGCATGGTGAGGGGGACTCACCCTTGCGCTCTGGTTCCTTTCACTGCCAGGCTGGCTGTTGATTGGACTCGATGTTTCCCAGATGTTCGCGCCCGCACAAGGCCCTCGCCAAGCTCATGGGAGAAGACGAGTCACAGTCCAGGGCTCTTCTCCCCACCTGGCAAGCGAGAGGCTGCCTCCCTGTAGGATTCGGCCTCACACGAATCTAAATTGATTGGTTTATCCTCAGATCTGCTGCAGAAATTTCGGCGGACTTCTACATTTCTTTAGATCCTAAGGAACCCCGCTCAACCCCTGGGAACAGTGTTGTGAGCCAGGAGACACACAGATGGCACTGAGAGGGAGGGTGACCCGGGCTGCTTCCTCGGGAACCTGTACCGCTGAGAGCTAGGGCACCCTGCAGGTTACAGCACCGTAGGACCTCCACACCGGGCTCCAGTCACAGCCCACGGTACAGCAGGACACACGGCTTCTTCATGGGACAGCTGCCCCTGGAAACTCAACACCTCCTTTGCCTCCCATGAAGGCTGAATGCCGGACACAAGCCGTATCTTCTGATAGATGCTGTTACATCTTTAACTTATTCAGCTGTATTCCTAGTGTGCTGTGCCGGATTCTCCAGTTTCTGCATTTGTGTGTCTTGAACACACCTGGCATGGGTTGTGCAAGGAATCAGTGGGCCTCAGCATCCCCATGTGTGGTGTAGGAATGTTAGTGACACCAACCAGCATTAGTCTGTGGATCTCAGGAAGACACTGAGTTTGACGCACTTGGAGGAGCACCTGTTGGATGAACTATCACCAATGCCCTTTTTCATGATGAGGTTGTTCATGAGTTGTGGTGCAGCCGTTCTTGGCTGGGCCTGCTCTTGCCCCCTGAGGGATGTCGGCAATATCTGGAGACACTTCCAGTTGTCACATTGATGAGGGGGTGCCTGGCGCTTAGTAGGTGCTGTTAACCCTGTGCAATGCACAGGCAGACCCTCAACACAGAAGTTTCAGGTCAAAATCTCCATAGTGCCAAGGCTGAGAAACTGTCCTCTAGAGAGACAAGCGAGGATCAAGGAGAATACCATGTGAGACGCCGACGGTCTCGGAGACTGTGGTTTCTAGAACAATCTTTCATCGTTCTGGTAAGCAGAGCTGCACCTTCACTTCACGGTCTCTGAAAATCATGAACGCTGAGCTTCCTACTCAGCCATTAATGGTTCTGAAACAGCGCCTGTGTTAGGGGAGGGTCTGTCTGTCTTTATGGTACAACCAAGAGCAGGGGCACAGGGGACAGGAGAGGCATCACGATGGTTTGTGGAGAATTCCCCACCAGTAAACGCCTACTCCCAGGGCCCCGAAGGCCAGAACCATTTCCTCTTCCACCTTATGCCTCTGAGCTGCAAGAAGCTCTGGGCTGCGTTGAAGCCTCCATTTCCTAGGCAAAGCCTTTTCATACTGAGAATGTGCAGGCAGGTACGAGAAACATAGTGAGATGTTCCCTACAAAATAGCCCGTCCAATCCATGGTCCCTCCTAAGTGCCACCCCCATGATGGTACGTGATTTCAACATCAGTGTTTGGAAATGTGACAAAAACGACAGAGCAGCCGCTGGTCTTCCGGGTTGTCGCCACAAGCAGGGACCATTGCTGAAGCACCAGTGTCCCCAGTGGCTTCGCCTTATGCAGCAAGCCCGTGAAATTCTGCAGGGAAGAAGTGCTCCTGGTTTATAGCACAGCAAATAGCTAGATGCCTCAGACATGGAGGCACACACTAACGTGCCCTCCTACTCATTGGCACGCAGCAGCTCCTGTGTAACATGATCTTGGGGAGAGAGAGGAAGCTCGTGGAACAAAGCGGAGCCCTGGTTCCTGGGCAGCTTGCCTGGGGAGGGACACGTGATATTACAACCCAGCCTGCTGCAGAATGAGCATCAACACCATGTGCGTGACATCAAAGCAAGCAGGGCAGGGCAGGAGGCTTGCGAGCACACAGCAGACGTCAGCTCGCCTCGCGGCTCTGCTCCCCTTCATTTCCACCCCCTTCCCCTGCATCGCAGCAGGTGCCACACAGGCAGCGAATGCCTGCGTGGGTCCTCTCTGCTCCTGCCAGCTGGGCCTGCCTTCCAGAACCAGGATTCATCACTGGAGCCCCCGAGGCGGCTAACGCTGTCTCAATGTCTAGAGCTTCAAAGGTAGGATACCCAGAGGTCCTGAAAAGTACCACATTTTGGCTCAAGGAAAATAAAATTCAATGGTCCTGCTGGAGCACTGTTGGACTTTGTCCCCCAAAGTCATCTGAGAACTCAGTCTCTTCTTCCATACATAGCTTCAAAAGTTGTTATTTCTTTTAAAAAAGATTCATTTATTTATTTGAAAGGCAGAGTTACAGAGAGAGTGAGGGGGAGGCAGAGGGAGGTCTTCCACCTGTTGGTTCACTCCCAAATGGCTGCAATGGCCAGGGCTGAGCCAGACCAAAGTCAGAAGCCAGGAGCTTCATCTGGGTCTCCCATGTGGGTGCAGGGGCCCAAGCACTCGGGCCATCTTCTACTGCTTTCCCAGATGCATTAGCAGGGAGCTGGATCAGAAGTGGAGCAGCCAGGACATAAATGGGAGGCTGGCGCTTCAGGAAGAGTCTTAACCTACAGAGGCCACAGCGCCGGCCTCTCCAGGAGAGTTCTTATGCTAATTACACCACTGTGACAATCCAAATGCAAGTCAGAAAACACGGTTTTATCATTGCCTGCAGTGTACATCTCTACAGCACCTGACTCTAAACAGCATCTGATTGGCTCACCAACATTTCTCAGTGTGTGGAGGGCAGTCTACCCAGCTGCTGTCTGGCATCAGCATGGGACTTTTCCTGTGGGTTCACTCCACTTCCTGTGTCATCTCAAGCCTGAGGAACAACGGACCAGAGCAGCAGGTGCGCAGATGGGGCAGAAACGGCCCTGTACTTGTTCTCATCCGTGCAGACTGGCTTTAGAAACACCTGTGATGCCAAAGAGTTGTAAGTTGCTCTCAGCTGGTTTCTCTGTCCAGATTGCCAAGGCCTTCACACCAAAGAAAAGCAAACAGCCCATCTTGTAACAGGACATCTGGGGGGCTTACTCCTCGTCTGGGCGCATGAAGGCTGACGCTGTCTGAGCACACTATGGCAAAAGGCCAATCGACGCAGCCTGCGTCCTGGAGAACACGGCTATGAATAGGAGCAGCTCAGCCACATGCCGCCGGTCACGCCACATGGGTTTGGGCAATCTTTGTTGAGATAGCCTATTCCCCAGGTTCTAATGCTCCAAGCTGACCCAGCATGAGACGGCGAGGTGAACCCAGAGTCCCTTCGCACCAGCACACACTGCTGCTTGTGTGCCACCACTGCCTGGAAACTGTTATTCGGGTGCCCAGACGAGCGAGGCTGACATCATCTCCACGTTAAGGTGTGAGCTAAGCAAGCCTGGTTCCAATGAGCCGCCTCGCAGAGATGGCTCACCAGGCGTCTCGGCAGTGCGGGCTTCTTTGCAGTTTGGATTCTCTTGGTTGCTACCTGCTGCTGGTGACCCCTCCCACCTGCGATGCAGACCTCCCACCTGGGCTGCCTGTCCCTGTCTGTGCACTTCTGCCTCTTGCCTCGCGTTCTTCCTAGCTCTTCCTTCTCAGGACTGCAAGGCCAGCATCTGGAGGGAAGCCCATGCTGTGCGCTGCTCCCACGCAGCCCTGGTAACAGTTAACTCCAAGGCCCAGTACTCTTGTCTCTGCCTCCCACTCTCCCTCCTCACCTGCCATCCACCTGCATTGGTCAGGGTTCTCCAGAGAAGCAGAGCAAGCCTACCTATCATATACCCGTCTAATTATCTCCTTCCTATCTCTCTATCTATCTACCTACCTACCTACCTACCTACCTATCTATCTACTTCTATCTACCAAGTCTTCTGAAAGTTCATGAAAATGCATTTTAGGATAAAACTATGCGTGGATCCTAAAATTACTTACACTAACATAAACTTAATTCCACTGTTCAATGAACTTTTTGAAGCTCCCCTGTGTGTGTGTGCATAGAGAGAGATTATAAGAAATCAGGGACCAGCATGGTGGTGCAGTGTTAAGTGGCTGCCTACAATTCCAGCGTCTCATACAGGCACTTGTTCTAGTCCTGGCTTCTCCACTTCTGTCCAGCTCCTTGCTAATGTCCCTGGGAAAGCAGTGGAAGATAGCCCAAGTGCTTGGGTCCCTGTGCCCATGTGGGAGAGCCAGATGGAGTTCCAGGGTCCTGGTTTTGGTCTGGCATAGCCCTGGCTGTTGCAGCCATTTGGGGAGTGAACCAGCAGATGGAAGACATTCTCTCTCTCTCTCTCTCTCTCTCTCCCTCCCTCCCTCTCTCCCTCCCTCCCTCCCTCCTTCCTCTGTGTATGTGTTTGTGTGTGTGTGTGTGTGTGTGTATGTCTATGACTCCCCTTATCTCTGTAACACTCCCTTTCAAATAAATAAAATAAACCTTTGAGAGGAATGCCTCACCTGGTTAAGAAGGCCGAGAGGCCTCACCACCTGCTGAGAACCCACGAATGCTGGTCGTGTAACTTCAGCCTGGATCCAAAGGCTTAGGGACGAGAGGAGCCAGAGTGAGGGCGGGGAAGAGCTGCACCCCGTCCTGCACACTGCACACTGCACTCTGCTCGTGGCTCTGTTTTGTCACGTTCAGGCCTTCGGCAGGCCGGAAGAGAGCTGTGCACGTGGGGATGCCTTCGGCTGCACTCAGCTCCCAGACTACAAACACGTCGAGTAGCATTTGGCCAAGTGTCTGGGGGCCTTGTGCTCGGCCCAGTTGGTCCACACGGCCCGCCATCACAGAGGCCACCTGTGGCACTGTGCTCACTCTCCAGTCCCCGTGGCGCATCTCTCTTCTCCCCCTAGTTCTGAAATGCCCTCCCTCCCTGAGCCCTGTCTGTGTGCCCTGCAGATGTATTCCAGCCAGGGTTCCCTCCTCCAAGCCTGCTGGGTCTTCCTGCCTGCGATGGGACCCCTGTCCTCTTAGCTCCCACAATTCTTTACTCTCTTGGGTGCTTTGGCGTCTGAACCTTTAGCTATCATGACTTGTGCTCAGGTCTCTTTCTGAGCAAGAAGCTCTTGGGAACTGAGCCTTTGTATTTTCTGTAGGACTCCAGCTCCCCAAGGCACAAGACATGCAGAGGAGAAAGCTGCACCACCCCAGCGCCTTGCTCCCAAGCAGCCTCTCTTCCTCTCACCATCTTGGGATTCAGCACACTGTGGAGCCACGGGTCCCATGCTGCCTTGTGTTCGCCCCCTTGGTGGGGTCTGGTATCTCAGATCACTTCTAAGCCTGGGTGCGGGCTGGCAGTGTTTGGCAGCTGTGGGAGAGAGGTTTCCACTTCTTGAAGGCTGTTGGACAGCACCTGCCCGGAGCTTCTGATAGCCTCCCAGGTCCCTGGATTCGGTCCTCCCCTGGGCCTCCCAGTGTGGCTCCTTGCTTCTCTGCATGGCCTGTGGGAGAGCCTCTGGCTTCTGGCTGCTGGCGGGGCTTCCTGCATATCTTCTCCAGTGTCCTGTGCCGACACCTCATCACCTTGCTCACATCCTGGCAACGGCAGCCAGCTCGTGTGCCCCACCTCTCTGAGGGAGAGGGTCTTGCTGCTGCCAGGTCTGGTCACAGATGCCCTCCACCTGCCGCACGCTGACAGAGGAGGCTGTGTCGCATCACTCATGTCTAAGCTTGCTTGTCACCTCCTGACTACCACAGGAAGCATCTGCGCCACAGAATATTTCAAAAAGCCCGTGGAAGGTGGAGTCAGGCAACAGGTTCTTATGGGGGCTTGCGTGCTTGGTGTAGTGGTCAAGACACTGCTCAGGGTCATCGGAACGCCTGTTTCAGTCCTGGCTCCACTGTCAGCTCCAGTTTCCTGCTAATATGCACACTGCGGGGCAGAGGCTGGCTCCGCCCCCCCCCCCCATGTCAGGTAGGCAACCCAGATGAGGTCCTCCTTCCAGGCATTTGGGAAATGAATAAAGAGAAGGGTTTCTCTCTCTCTCTCTCTCTCCCTCTCTCCCTCTCCCTCTCCCTCTCCCTCTTTCTCACTTGCTCTCGCTCTTGCTCTCTCTCTCCTCTCAAATTAAATACATTTTTAAAAGATAAGGTCATCTGAGTGAAAAAATTCATGAAACTTAGCATACAAAGAGTATTCAAGAAGTTCATGAATTATGTGTATTATGAACAAACTACCCATGGAGTCCAAAAATGGTTCACATCAAAATAAACTCGGATTTGAACTCCACTTCCCCATGAACTCCTTGAATTAATCTTGAAGGTACCATGTCAGACGGTGAACGCAAAGCACCTGGCAGGAAAACAGAGTAAGAGGGTGTTGATGCTTCTCCACATCTCTAACCTGTGTGTGTGTGTGTGTGTGTGTGTGTGTGTGTGTGTGACAAACCCTGTGTCTGCATTCTTCAGTTAGCAATAGCAAAATGCAACAGCAACAAAGCTGGTCTCTCTCCTGCTACCGAGGCATGGGTCACACATTCAGGGCAGTGCAATCTGTCCGCACCCGAGAGGTGTCTAATCAGATCGGGGTTCAATGGGGATGCAGAAAAGGAAAGCTGTGGAATTCCCCCTTTCTAATCATCCAGAAAATATACCCCAACATAACAGCATAGAAGCCACCCCTGCTTAAATAATGCTTTTTAGTTTTATAGGGAAAAAAACACGCGGCCCTACCTAGAACCATTACTCTCAAGGTGTAGCTAATCTTTGAGGCAATACATTTATTTGCCTAAGAATTTGGGGTTTCTTGGAGGCACTGGTACTGCTTTACTGGGACGAATCTTGGATGATAAGGTCCCTTATCTCGGGCTCGTGTCTCCTGCAATCTTCGGGGCTTTGCTGGAGGCTCAGAGGAGGGCAGAGCCTCCGGGTTTGGGAGCCGGGGGTGACATGACTCCGGGGGCGCAGCTGGATGATGGTTTTGTTCCTGGGCACGGTGGGTAATGCACCTTGACGCTCGGCCACCTTCAGAGCCACGGCAGACGCTCTCCTGCGTTCAGGGGCGCACGTGCTATGTACTACTTACTGCTCCTACGCAATGTGCTTTCATATTTTATTGTAAACAGCTACAGCAATGAGGCGTCGCTGCGTGGGAGGGGACCCTCTGAGTTCTACTCCACTTCCACAGTGGAAGAGATAAGCACTGGTCCTCACAGGCAGGCTTGGCTCCCCACTGACCATAACACAAAGAGTCCAGCATCCTGTAACGTGCCTCAAGTTGTGAGTGCATTTTCCAGTCTTGCGTCTGATGTGCGCTCCACGTTCCTGTCCAAGGAAACAACTGAGAAGTCCCCGCAGTTCAACCCTTATTCTGTGCTGCCTTAACAGGAACAGGCAGTGTCGTTTTCAAAACTCGAGGATTTAAATTGGCGTTGCGACTTCCAGACATTGCCAAGAACAAGTTGGGAGGTTGAACACATAACTGAAGAGCCCTCTGTTCTGGGTTTCTCTCCCTGGAAGGTGGATTGTTAGTGGGAAAACCTCACCCTTAAAAACTTCCCACACTGCCCAGCCCCTGGAAAGCTCTGTTCTGTCGGCTGTCACCGTGGCTTAGCTTGTGTTTTCCAGAATTTGTGTCAATGGAACGATACACTGCGCATCCTTGCACACTATTGCTCTCATCACACAGCATCAGGTTGACTCTGTCACGGGTGTCGCGTGTGCGAATAGTTTATTCCTTTCCATCGCTGAGCAGTGTCTCACTGCTGTGTGGATGTCCTGCGGCGTGGTTATCCCGCCGACCTAGAGAATGATCAAAGAGAGGTTCTCCGAAGAATAACGCTGTTCATTTGGGAAGAAGAGAGCCTTGCAATGGGAGTGTGTGTGCCATAGTAAACCGTGAGCACAGGCAAAGGTGCCGAGGCCAAGAGAAGCTTTGAAAGGCAGATGTGGCGGATGCCATGGCTCAATAGGCTAATCCTCCACCTGTGGCACCGGCACCCCGGGTTCTAGTCCCGGTCAGGGCACCGGATTCTGTCCTGGTTGCCCCTCTTCAGGCCAGCTCTCTGCTGTGACCTGGGAGGGCAGTGGAGGATTGCCCCAGTGCTTGGGCCCTGCACCTGCATGGGAGACCAGGAGAAGCACCTGGCTCCTGGCTTCGGATCAGCGCAATACGCCGGCTGTAGTGGCCATTGGAGGGTGAACCAACAGCAAAGGAAGACCTTTCTCTCTGTCTCTCTCTCTCACTGTCCACTCTGCCTGTCAAAAAAAAAAAAAAAAGAAAGAAAGGCAGACTTGGCTGGCGCCGCGGTTCAATAGGCTAATCCTCCACCTGTGGCGCCGGCAACCCGGGTTCTAGTCCCGGTCGGGGCGCTGGATTCTGTTGCAGTTGCCCCTCTTCCAGTCCAGCTCTCTTCTGTGGCCCGGGAAGGCAGTGGAGGATGGCCCAGGTCCTGGGGCCCTGCACCCGCATGGGAGACCAGTAGAAGCAACTGGCTCCTGGCTTTGGATCGTGCAGTGCGCTGGCCGCAATGGCCACTTGGGGGGTGAACCAAGGAAAAAGGAAGACCTTTCTCTCTGTCTCTCTCTCTCTCACTGTCTAACTCTGCCTGTCAAAAAAAAAAAAAAAAAAAGAAAGAAAGAAATAAAAAAGAAAGGCAGACGTGAAGAGGACAAGACACTGTGAAATCTCAATCCTTGGCCCCAGGGATCAACAGTGAGGGCGACACCAACCTGAAGCTGAACACACAGTTTCTGGGTGGATGTCTTTGCAGAAATATTTTTAAAAGAAGTTGGAGTGGACTTTGTGCAAGTTGGTCCTGGCAGTGTTTTGTGGCAGTTTCTATCAGGGAACTATATATGACAGCCTGGCTAGCTGCATTTATGTATAGTTTCTCTTAGGGTTGATGTGAGAGACTGCATTCCAATTGAAAACCTTCAAAACCCATGAACCTGCTGATGGACATTTGGGTTGTTCCTCATTTTTGAATAATAAAAATAAAGTAGACACGAACATCTGCATACAAGGCTTTCTATGGATGTATACTTTTATTTCTCTTGGGAAAGTGCTGATGAGTGGAACCATCAGATCGTAAGACAGGTCCAAGTCTAATCTTTTGAAAGAAAAAGACAAATTACTTCCCAAAATGGCTGTGACATTTTATAGTCCAATCAGCTCTGCATGATATCCATATACTGCGTCTCAAAATTTGTGTATTTAGTTAGTTAGCTTGCCATTCACTGGTTTGCTCCCCAAATGCCTACAAATGCCTGGAGCAAGAGGGACGGATGCAAACCCAGGAGCAAGGACCTCGGTCCAGGTCTTGCATGCAAATGGCAGAGAGACAACCACTTGACCTCTCACTACTGCTTCCCAGGGTCTGTGTTATCAGGAAGCCGGAGTTGCGAGCTGAAACTTCAGACTGAACCCAAGTACGCTGAGGTGGGATGTGGCAGTCGACCACTGGGCCAAATGCCCTCCCCTCACTTTTTATCTTGATGGGCAAGCATTTCGTCTTTCGCTGTAATTAAGGTCTTACCTGCACTGTGGCTTTTCCATAGACGTCTGTCGTCAAGATGAGGCCGCAGCCTTCTGCTATGGTTATGTGCTAGAAACATTATCTCCAATGCAGTGGTGTTGAGAGGTGGGCCCTTTAAGAGGTGATTAGACCATGAGCCCTTATGAGTTCATGAATGCTGTTGCTTGGGGGGTGGGTTCGTCAGTACAAGAGTGGGTTCATGAAGGAAAGATGAGTTGGGCCCTTCCCCCTCTCTCACATGTTTGTTCTTACCCTTCTACCTTCCGCCAGGGGATGAAGCACACAGTACCAAGGCTCTGGTGGATGTGGTCCCTCGGGCTTGGAGGTCTCAGCCTGGGGCACTGTAGGAAACACACTTCTTTTGTTCATAACCATCAGCTGTGGTGACTGACGACTGTGGCACGAAATGGACTATGACACCTGTTTCTAGCTTTCTCGAAGTTGTTAAGGAAAAATACATGTTGGATTTTGAGAAATTCTTCTTTTGCTTTAATTCAGATGTTCATCTGGTTTTTCACTTATAATTGGTTGCATTTACTGAGTGTGAAATTCACTTTGCATCCCTGGGGTAGGTCTCATCTGGCCAAGATACAGTATAATATTGTTGAATTTAACTAATAAGATTTTGTTTAAAATTTTTATTCTTTTATAGTTATAAAGTCTATGGTTTTTCTTTTAATATCATTCTTCAAGATCTACTCACAGCTTGCTAACTGGTTCACACATCAGTCTATCAAGTACTAAAAGCCGCACCAAAAACACGGTAACGTTTTGCACACTGTGCTGAGCCGTAAGGAGACTCAGTGGAAGAACACAGGAGCCCTGGTTGCACGGGGGTCACGTTTATGGTGGGGGTCACGTTTATGGTGGGGGGTCATGTTTATGGTGGGGGTCATGTTTATGGTGGGGGTCACGTTTATGGTGGGGGTCACGTTTATGGTGGGGGTCACGTTACCCACCTGGAGTTGCACACTTTGTATCAAAGGTAGGTGTGCATGACCATGAGTCTCCTGGACAGCGGGGCTCAGGTGTAGCAATGATAAGGGATTTTATCCAAGAACCGAAGTTGGAGATGGGCTTCCTGCTGTCACATTCGAGGTCCTTCAGTGCCGGGTCCCCTGATGCCTTGCTGTGGTCCTGGCTCACTCCTCCGCTCCCTGAGCCCAGCAGGTGAGAAGGCACGGATTCAGGGACATCATCTGTGCTTGTTTAAGGAGCAGAAGGAATGTGACGCTAATGAAGCCACAGATGTTAATGAGCCCTAATTGCCGAGTTCCCCAGCCTTGATGCGTGGTCGAGACTTGGCTGAGGTGGGCGGGGGGTTGCAGAATGCCAGGGCACTGGTGACCTGTTTGCACCCTAAGAGGAAATCCGAGTGGGGCTTCAGGCGGGGTGGCTGAGGGGGAGGGCGCTCCAAGCCAGCCTTGGAGGCTGGCTGGTTTCAGACGTGGCCCATAGCCTGTCATCCTCCCCTCTCCTTGGGCTCAGAGCCTGGACACAGAAACAAAGAGCGGTGTCATCACTTTATTTATTTTGTGGAGGAGGAGGATGGGTGTGGTGCCAGGCTAAGGGCCGAATCCCCGACGAAGAGCAGCCCTGGGCTGGATCTGCAGACCCACCCCAGCCTCCCCCTCCTCAGAGCTCAGAGCTGCCCCCACCCCCGGGGGGGGGGCTTCCCTGGAGGAAGCTGAGACATTCCCGCTGTCCTGGTGCCCGGTGAGAGGCTGGTGTTTCTGTGGGGGCGCTTTCGCAGAGGCTGGCACACAGCGGGGACCCACGAGCCCTGAGCCCCCATCAACCGCCTGCAGGCAATGGAGGAAAGACGGTGCCCATGGCAACCAGCAGGTGGGGCTGGCAGGGACAACAGGAAATCCAGCTCTGCGCCCTGCTGCCCGACAGATGACAAAACCGCCGTCTCCCTGTGGGAGAAAAACGGGCAATGGCCATTCCGACCCCACCCAGGAAAGGACCCCTCCTTCCCGACAACGCAGCGAGGGTCTGCAGGTGAGGGTGGGCACCTCATAGTGTACAGGAGATATTGCGAGTGCCACAGAGAGCCTGGTCCCCTCCAGATGCCAGTGGCTGCAGGGGGAGCAGGTGTCACGGTCGCCAGCGCTTCAGTCTGTGCCGCGCGCCCTTGTCTGCACGCATTTCTAATCAGCCAAGGGAGTCAAGTGACATCTGCAGCTTCCAATCTCTCTTACCCTCGGCACGCAGTGGCCAGCCCCTTCTCGCCCATAGATGCTGTGTGGTTTCTAAGAAGAGCAGGAGGCTGGAGCCACAGGGCCTGGACCCCGGAGCTGCAGCTCACGGGAGGGAGTGTGTGACGTCACTGACAGTGTGAGACATGAGCCTGGATCAAGGTGTAACTATTTCAATCAGGCCTCCATCTTGTAACTTGGGCCTGACCAGGCCCTGAACTCTGAGCCAGCAGCTCCTAAAAGTAAACACAGGAACTCCCCTTACAATAGCCGATTAACAGAGAACTGAGAAATACCTGGAGTTCCTGGTGTCTTCTCAGGGCAGATAAGGTGATTGATAGCTACCCGAGACGCTGCAGTTCGGCACGTACACCCCATCAGCTTGGACCCTATGCCTCGGCCAATCAATTCAAAAGGCATCAACCCCAAAGCCATCCAACCACCTTTAGTAGGTCCGTTCCCGCCGCTGGATGCACTAATCAATTCTAGGAGATGTCCTTTGAATTTCCCGCGGGATGAGATGATTTGCTAAATGGTACCATGATGTACAGAATGTCTCTGAAAACCCTATAAAAACCCTGTTAACTGAAGGGTCGGGGCTCTCAATTCAGACCCGCTGCGCTGGTGTTGATTAAGAGTCCAGGCCCGGACCTGCAATAAAACTCTCGTGTGCTTCACAGCGGTACCGGCTCCTTGGTGGTCTTTGGGGATGACTGAACTGGGCATAACAACAGCATCCTGGGTGTCCGCCCCTCTGTGCCCACACCTGACGTTGTTCCCTGATCCCCAGGGCTCCAACCGAGCAGGCCTGAGCAGCCCGCCTCTCGTTCCCTCTCCTCCTCCAGAGCGCGCATGCATCTCCTGACTCCGTCTCCCTGTGCCCAGGAGTTCCTTGGCCCGGGAACGAGAGACCTGGACTCAGGCTGCGGTGCCCGCCACGTCCACAGAGACTCCTGTGCCTCAGGCCTGGGAGCAGGTGTCCGGCCGGCCGTCCACCACCCTCCTGCCTGAGCCATAGGCTTGAGGGTGGCCGGTTTTGCTGGGTTTGTGGACGCAGTGCCGGTAGGGAAGGGTCTGGTGTCCGCGCTGTGGCCCGTTACCCTTCGGTACTGATTTTGCTCAGGAACAGCCAGGGTTAGGGCAGTGCGGCGGCTGAAGCCAGACCTCCAACCCCAGCAAAATGGGGATTCCAGTTGAATCCCGATGGCCGCCCTCAGCTCTCTCCTGGACGGAGGTGAGAGTCCCTGGCAGAGAGGAGCGAGGCAGCAATGATGCCGCCCACGCAGGCCGAGATGCCCTCGCGTCCGCAGCAGCGGGCTTGTGGCTTCTAGGTCTTCCTCAGAGCTCGGCTTTTACGGTCCACGATCTACCTCCTGAGCCCAGCTGTGTGCTTTCCTGGGAAGGAGGACCACCCTTTCCACGCAGCATTCCCAACACGCGTGGCCTCGGGAATTCTCCAGTCCTCGCTCAGCGCTGTGTCGGGGGCATTGCGTGATGGATAGCACGTGTGTGACATACGCCAGGCCTCTTTGGTTCCATGACTCAACAAGTCCTGAGGCTGTGACTTACACATCTGACATGGCTGTAGGAAACGGTTCCAGGTGCTGAGAAAGGAAGTCCTTTCTCTGACCTTGAGTCAAGGGCGGCTGTTGTCTGATGCACGGCAGGTGCTGTGACCACGTGGAGTTCCTCTGCGTTCTGACTGGACTGTCCACTGACCCTGCCCAGTGCTCCTGGTCAGAGCGGCCCTGGCCAGCCGTGGAGACCAGACTCTCTAAGAGTATGAGGGCTCAGCTTCCATGTTGCTTGCCCCGTGCCCGGGGCTCTGAGGATTTTTACTGTGAAGGGCCACACGGTTGATCTTTTCCACCTCATGGGCACCGTGGTCTCTGTTGGAGCTGCATGGCGCTGCGCCTGGTGTGGAAGCCGCCACCCCCAGTGGTCAAGGAAGGGCGGGTCTGTGTGCCAATAAAACTTTATTTATGGGCTCTGAAACTTGACTTTCATGCTATTTCCACTTGTTACAAAATCTTATTTGTTTATTTGTTGGGAAGAGTTACAAAGAGAGAAGGAGAGAGAGGGAGAGGGAGATAGGGAGAGAGGGAGAGAGGGAAAGAGGGGAGGGGGGGAGAGATCTTCTATCTGGTTCACTACCCAAATGGCCACAACAGCTGGAGCTGGGCCCATCTGAAGCCAGGAGTTTCTTCCAGGTCTCCCATGTGGGTGCAGGGGCCCACGCACTTGGATCGTCTTCTGCTGCTTTCCCAGGAGCATTAGCAGGGAGCTGGATCAGAAGTGGAGCAGCCAGGACTCGAACCGGCACACACATGGGACGCTGGCTTCCCAGGTAGTGGCCTAACCCGCTACACATAACGTCAACCCCCTCTTCTTTCGATTTTTAAAAATCATTTAAAAATGTAAAACCAATTCTTTCCTTGAGGGCCCTGCACATGTACATCCTTTTCCGATCTCTGCCGGAGACGAACCGTGAGAAGGAAATGGCAGGCCTGCTGCGTGCACACCTTCGGCCTTGCTTCTCTCCCTGGGGCTGGGGTCTCAGCTTGCTCGGCACTGAGCAGCAGACACCGTAATTTGAGAACTGCAACTTTGATTGATAAAAGCAAGTTAGGCCGGCGCTGCGGCTCACTAGGCTAATCCTCTGCCTGCGGGGCCAGTACCCCAGGTTCTAGTCCCGGTCGGGGCGCCGGATTCTGTCCCGGTTGCCCCTCTTTCAGTCCAGCTCTCTGCTGTGGCCCGGGAGTGCAGTGGAGGATGGCCCAAGTGCTTGGGCCCTGCACCCCATGGGAGACCAGGAGAAGCACCTGGCTCCTGGCTTCAGATCAGCCCAGCGTCGGCCGTAGCGGCCATTGAGGGGGTGAACCAACGGAAAGAAGAGCTTTCTCTCTCTCTCTCACTCACTGTCTTACTCTGCCTGTCAAAATAAATAAATAAATAAATAAAAAGCAAGTATACTCCTATAAGCATTTTAGCCTTAGGAGTGACCGGACACTTATCCTGCGTGAGAGGTCTACACCTTCCAGGAGCGTGGTGCACAGTGCATGCTTTTTACATACAACTTTTTGTGTTGCTGCTGTTTCCGATGACTAAATGGTTCTGCCTCCAGATTAGGTCGGTTTGCTTGAAGGCACGTGAATGTAATTATTAATCGTCAAAAGGACACCTTGCGGTGCACCCGTGCTCCGTTTAGATGGATTGATCTGTTCCTCTGGAGTCTGGGTCTTGTTTCCCTGCCTTTTATGTGCACTAAATCTCATGCATTGTGCTCTTGCTGCCCATCCCAGGTTTGGCCCTTTTCCATTGCTTAGTGGAGAACGCATTTTCGGAGAATAATTCACTATTCTGAACACGTTCCAGCGTGGAGCAGGGGGAGAAAGGTCCCTTCTTTAGCTTTCTGTCCAGCTGAGTTTTCAAAAGCCTTGAGTCTCCTCGGTCGGGACCGCCAGCTGCTTCTCGGACTCCTGAAGTTTTGGTTTCCTTAAAGACTTTTGGGGAACGGCAGGCCACAGCTCTAATTCCGTTTGCTGCCTTTGTAATAAAAGATGCAGGGGGTGCAGATTCCGGATACAGCTCGGCCGGCAGTTTCTGTGGGTCACTTCTGCGCTGACCGCCTTGATTACAAGAAGACGCGCATGTCTCCGTATGGAGGAGTTTGCGTTAAGCTGTGTTTTACTCCGAGGTCTGGCCTGCACGGCTGACAGCAGAATCAGGCCCAGCTTCGGAAGGGGGCCTCCTGGGAACTGCACACCCCTTGCCTGGCAGTCAGTCTTACCCGGCCGTGTCCCCGTGGTCCTCGATCCCAGGGTGGGTGTGGCGGGGTCTTCCCGGGCCTCGGTGGGCACAGCACCCATGGCGCCCTCTTCCCTCAGGCCCCAGGCAGGCACCTGGCAGCTCCGGGGGTCACAGCACACGCCGACGAGGCCGCGGCTTGGCGTCCACCACCGCGCTGGCCTCTTTGTCTTTCTCAGTTCCGTGATCCCAGTCCCACCCTTGACAATATCCAGCTCCCTCCCAAACACACGCCTTTGGTCACAGAAGGGATTGGGTGGGGGGCTGCGGCCAGCCCAGTTCAAATCCATCACCCCCAGTGGGAGACAACTCAAACCACATGGCCTGGTGGCCGGCAGCCACCCGGGCTCCCCTGTGGACACACACCAGGCTGCCAGGACCGGCCTAAGCCTGGGCCACCATGTGTACTCCTTTCCATTACTTATGCATCATTTTAAGCCTCATTAAGAAATGGGCAAAATCTGCTTATCACTTGACATTGCACAATTCTGAAGCAATCGCTCAACATCTGGATTCGCTAAAATACAGCTATCCTAGGGACGAATAATTGCAGTCCACGATGTTTACATTCGTTTGTTCTACGGTGAGTATTCATTTACACATAGCTGCAGCCATTTTTTACGGAGAGGACAAGCTCCAAATAATTATTTATTGAAAGAGGTAATTTTTGAAGCGTGGCTTAAATAGGCCAAGCTGTTTGTATGAATGCAATTTCCCTTAATAAACAAGCTCTAGTGATCTGAATCGAACTTAATTCTTCGCTACAATTTCTTTTCCTATCTTGTTACTGCTTCTATTTCTCCCAGGAGTCTTTAATCGAAGTTTACAGCTTTTCCAATGACCTCTGTTCTATGCATTTCTCCAGGCGTCTGCCCTTCGGATGTTCGCGTCTTTACGGCCTTCTGCGTTCGCGGCGAGAGAGGCAGAGGGTGGCCTCCCCCACTGCCAGGAGACTTGTGGGGTCTTCTCTCCTGCTCTCCAGGCTCAGCCCTGGACTATGTCTCCTGGGGACGTGGTCAGCCAAGGCCGGTGCGGCTTCTGAGCACGGCACATGCAAGTGTCCTGTGACCCTCCACGTGCCACGCCTTCAGTGGCTGTGTGCACAGGCTCCTGGGAGGCTGCCAATGACCTCGGGGGCAGGGCTGCCCCCAGGCAGAAGGGTCCCAGGACCATGACACCTTGTGGGGAGGCCACCTCCCTGAGGCAGGGTGGCCCGGCGAGCATCCTCCACTAGGGGGCACGCAGGCCTGCTTGCTGAGGACAACTCGCTCAGGTGGGAGCTGCTTGGAAGGTGCTTCCCTCACCCCCTCCGGCCCCCGCAAGGAAGCCTGATCATCCTGACGCTGCCCTGCCCGCCCCACGGCAGCCAGTGTCCGGCTGGCTGGCTCCCAGCCTGCAGAACCCAAGGACAGGCAGCGGCGGCTGTCCTCACTGCTGTCTGCATTGACCGGGATGCCGCACCTGCCTGCCTCACTGGCAGCCCTTCCTTCTCCCATCCTGAGAGTCTAGCAGCAGGACCAGGTGCAAATGTGCACTGGAAGCTACTGCTTCCTTATCCCGGTGCCCCAGCAGGTGTTGCAAGGACCCTCATTCTCCCCCAGGGACACACGGGGAGGGTCCTTACAAAGAGGTTCCAGTGGCTCCCAGGTGAAACCGAACTTCAGCCAGGTGGGTTCCCCAAAGCCACAGAAAAGCCACTGACTCACTGTGTAGGAGCGAGCAAGCCCTTCATTTAACCTGCTGCTCTGGTTGTCACGGCAGCCGGCCGACACCTGCACCACTACTGATGGAGCAGGTGGAGAAGATGCAGGCCCGCAAACAGCCGAGGATGGAGCCTGGGGGGCACGCACAGTGCAGTCCAGAGGGAGGGCTTGGAGGGGAGAGGGAGGGGACCAACCCATAGAGACAGGCCGGCTCCTCCGCTGTGTACAGTTTAGAGGGGACCCCTTGTCCTGAACCCCAAGAAGAGCTGTGACAGGATCCAATTAGACTCTCAGTCCAAGCTCCGATTTCAAGGAGAGGCACAGTGTGTGTGAGTGTGTGGGCGTGCAAATGAGTGTGTGTGTGTGCGTTTGCAAATGACTGTTTCCAATGTGTGTTTTTCTAGATGCGTGCGTGGAAATGTGGGTGTAAGTGAGTGTGTTCCTGGGTGTGTGCACAAGTGAGTGTGTCTGTATGTATGCAAATGAGTGTGTGGGTTCTTGGATGTGTACATGTCTCTGTGTGTAGTGAGTATATAGTTCTATTGTATGCATGTGTGTGCATATACAAATGAGTGTGTGTGTTCCTGGTGTGTGCGTGTGTGTGTGTGTGTGTGTGTGGAGGAGGAGTGGTGGTGCTTTGGTACAGCCCATTTAGTTAGGAGAAGAAGAAAAAGTAAGTAGATTTCATTTCAAGCCACCGATTTTAATGGATGCTCTCGCGTTTTCAGCACTGGGGTGGACGGGTTTCACCTTGGAGAGCCTGTTCTGCCTGTATGCAGAGCGAGAGCCATTAAACCTGTGGGATGCATTCAATGAGGAGAGGATGACTTTGAACAAACGTGAGATCCAGCACATACGACATCCCTCTTGCTTGTGCTCCACATCTGTAGCGTGTACATCCTCACCTGCACCAGCTCCAGTGTGGGAGCCTTCCTCTGCAAACGCCCCTTTGACCCCGGGCTTGCTGGCGACTTGGAGACCTGTGTCATGAAGGGTCTGCCATGGAGTTGCCCAGGGTGAAAAGCAGGTGTCTCAGGGTGACCGGGGTGCTCCGAGGAGCCGTGTCCACTTCCACTGGGACACCATGACGTCCTCGACAGCGAGTCACTGACCCTTCTCTCCCTGAACACTGGCGTTGGTGCTGCCCTGGGAACCTTTGCACCGTGTGGGTCCTGATTGTTCCTTCCGGGGAGGAGCATTGACACTGGGATGAAGACGGGCTCCAAACTCCCTCCTCCTTCTACAGACACTTGTGAAACAGTCAAGGCAAGCCATCCCCACGGTCTATGAGAAAAGACAGAAAGCAACCAGCAGGCACAGGAACCAGCCCTCCACCCTCCAGCCCCAGGGAAGAGAAAGGGCTTTCCGAAGGCATTCTAACCTGAACACACTCTGCGTGAACAAGACCGTGTTCTTGGCGTGCAGGAAAGCCTGGGCTCATGAATCCCCACAGTCCCCTTCCCCGCACTGCCGTGTGCGCAGAATCTAATCACCGCCAAACACGGCCCCCTGTCCTCCAACAACCAGCATTTCTCATCCACGCGGATCACGCTTAAATCCAGGCTAATCCTCTGCTCTGTGCAGCCCCAGCCACCACATCTTCCAGTGAGAAAGTCAACTCCAGTGTCCCTGAGGTTGCTGGAGACTGGTGGGAGGGTAACCCCCAGACGGGAGCTAGCGGCTGATGTGTGCGAATGCAGGGAGAGTGACATCAGTGTCCCAGCCGGAGACCTTGGGGACTGTGTGGGTCTGGGTGGGGCTGTGTTTGTCGGGCTGCTGTGGCTAGGGAGCCCCAGGAGCGAGGCGTGGTTCTCCTTTGCTTTGAGAGGGACGGTACTCCTGCTGTGCCAGGTGGAATGACTGTGGTCTGCAGCATAGTGCGACAAAGGACTGTGTTTATGGAGACAGGAAATTGAGAAACCTGGGAGAGCAGATCCCAAGTGTGGAGCTGCGATGGGCTGGAAGGAGACCTAAGATTGGAGCAGAACTGAGCGTGCAGAAAGACAATAGCCAAGATTGGGGTGAAGGCCCAGAAGCAGTGGCCAGGTTTGCGAGGCAGTGTGAAAAAATTACCCTAAGAAAATGTGTCCTCCCAGAAACCGTCAGTTCTGGGCATAAACAAAGCCTTGGGCACTTAGAATTGGTGGGCAAAACATGCATCTTTGTCTGCCCGCAACCTGGCTACCTGGTCACGACACAGAAAGAGAGTCTGAGTACTAAGTCCCCCCAAAATGTGGGTGTTCCACCTGCTCCACTACCTGGACAGAAGTTGCACTCCCAGGCTTTGGGATCTGAGCTTGGAGGTGGACCCAGTGATGCTGCCGTCCCAGAGCCACAGAGGGCCCGACCCTGATGAGGACGGCCCTCGGACCGCGGAGGTCCCAGGCTGAGCCGAGGGGGTGAACTTGCCAGATTTGCACATGGAAGATGTCGTCGGGCTGCAGGGAGTGAAGTGGGCGGAGAAAGCAACTGAGTTCTGCAGGGAAGCCGAACGCTAGCCTGGGAGCGGCGGGGGCGGCCACAGCACGGGCTTCGGCCATCAGTCAGGACAGGGGAGGAAGCAGCAGGCTGACCTCCTCCCGAGCAGGGAGAGGCCACACAGCCACAGAGAGAAGTGAGAGCAGAGCAGAGAGGCAGGGGAGACAGACACAGCACCTAGAGCCCGGCAGGACAGGACACAGCACCTGGAGCCCGGCAGGACAGGACACAGCACCTAGAGCCTGGCAGGACAGGACACAGCACCCAGAGCCCAGCAGGGGAGCACCTGGAGCCCCGCAAGACAGGACGCAGGGGCGGGGGGAGAGCTCGCATGGCCCTGGTACCCAAGTAGGTGGCTGCAGGCATCCTGACGCCATCCTCACCCAGGGGCCCGAGGCCTGTTTTAAGAACTCAGAACAAGGCCGGTGTCGTGGCTCACTAGGCTAGTCCTCCACCTGCGGCACCAGTACTCCAGGTTCTAGTCCCGGCTGGGGCACCGGATTCTGTCCCGGTTGCCCCTCTTTCAGTCCAGCTCTCCGCTGTGGCCCGGGAGTGCAGTGGAGGATGGCCCAGGTCCTTGGGCCCTGCACCCGCGTGGGAGACCAGGAGAAGCACCTGGCTCCTGGCTTCGGATCAGCACGGTGCGCCGGCCATAGCGGCCATTTGGGGGGTGAACCAACAGAAGGAAGACCTTTCTCTCTGTCTCTCTCCCTCACTGTCTAACTCTGCCTGTCAAAAAAAAAAAAAAAAAGAAAAAAAAAGAAAAGAACTCAGAACATAAGAATATCAATTTTGAATGACAACATAAATCATAATACACAAAAAAGTAAAGGGAGGGGCTGGCACTGTGGCCAAGTGGGATAAGCCTACACCTGAGGCGTCCGCATCCCATATGGGCGCCTGTTTGTATCCCAGCTGCTCCACTTCCGGTCCAGCTCTCTGTTGTGGCCTGGGAAAGCAATAGAAGATGGCCCCCAAGTGCTTGGGACCCTGCACCCATGTGGGGGATCCAGAAGAAGCTCCTGGCTCCTGGCTTCAGATCGGCCCAGCTCCGGCCATTGCAGCCATTTGAGGAGTGAACCAGCAGATGGAAAACCTCTCTCTCTGTGTCTCTCCCTTTCTCTATCTGTAACTCCGCCTCCCAAATAAATAATTAAAATCTTTAAAGAAAATGTAAAGGGAAGCATACGCACATAAATGATTACTGAAGTGCCAGACCTCTGCAGTTATATTTTACTACAATTTGGGGCACGTGTTTTTCTCTTTTGCGTATTTTTGATAAAACGCTCCTGGGTTTTATGTTTTATTTTTAAAATTGTTTTTATTTTCAAACAATATGGATTAGCATTAGTAACTGTACAATATTTCAACACATACGTGCAGGGCATCAGACAATTACGCCAGGCAATTAGCTCGTCTCCCATCTCCCTTCTCACAAGGTGCAGCTACCCAGCTGTTCTGTGGAATGGCAGATCTGCTCCTGGTGTACACATTATACAGTCCCTGGCACCCCACCCCACAATCCCTGCCACCCCACCCTTCTCGGTCTTTGGCAATCACTGTTTTAGATTCATGGATTCATATCCATCCATACATACATACATACATATGTGTGTGTGTACTTTCCTCACATATGAGAGGAAAGCCTGTGGTATTTGTCTTTCTGGGTCTGGTTTATTTCACTTGATCTCTGGTTCTTATCCATTTTGCTGCAAATGTCACAACTTCATTCCATTTTATGGCTGAGTAATGTTCCATTTTATCCATCATGTTTTCCTTGTTCGACCATCCATGTACAGGCACTGGGTTGGTAGCTGTTATATAAGCAGGGAGCACAGATATCTCTTTGAAGGGTTGATTTCTTTTTTTTTTATTATTTTATTTATTTTTTTACAGGCAGAGTGGACAGTGAGAGAGAGAGAGACAGAGAGAAAGGTCTTCCTTTTGCTGTTGGTTCACCCTCCAATGGCCGCCACGGCCAGCGCACCGCGCTGATCCGAAGGCAGGAGCCAGGTGCTTCTCCTGGTCTCCCATGGGGTGCAGGGCCCAAGCACTTGGGCCATCCTCCACTGCACTCCCAGGCCACAGCAGAGAGCTGGCCTGGAAGAGGGGCAACCGGGACAGAATCCGGCGCCCCGACCGGGACTAGAACCTGGTGTGCCGGCGCCGCAAGGCGGAGGATTAGCCTAGTGAGCCGCGGCGCCGGCACATGCTGGGTTGATTTCATTTCCTTCTGATACATTCCCGGAAGTGGAATAGCGGTGTCTATGGGAGATCTATTTTTAGTGCTTTGAGGAGCGCCCTACTGTTTTCCTTAATGGCTTTAATAACTTGCATTCCCACCCACAGTGCTTTCTGCTTGCTTTTCTCCAAATCCTTGTTACTCTTTTGTTTTTTGATAACAGCCTTTCTAACTGAAGTGAAGTGGCATAACCTTACCATGATTTTTATTTGCATTTCCTGATGGCTAGTGATACTGAGGATTTTCTCACCTATTTGCTGGCCATCTATATTTCTTCTCTTTGACAAATGTCTATTTAGATTCTCTTGCTGATTTCTTAACTGAACTTTGTTGCTGTGGTTGAAGGTTTTCGAGCTACTTATACATTCTGGATGTTAAGCTTGTCACATGCAATTTACTTATCTTTTCTCCCTTTTGTTGGGCATCTCCACTCCAGGGGTCATTTTTCCTCGCTTGTTGGCTTGTTCTTGCCGTCACGCCATTTACCTATGAATCCCACTTGTCTGTTCTTACTTGTGTTGCCTGTTCTTTGAGATCTCATTCAAGAACTTGTGGTCTATGTCAATGTCTTGAGGGGTTTCCACTAAGCTTTCCTCCAGTGGGTTCATGGCTTCGTGTCTTACCTTTAGATCTTGGATCCATTTCGAGAGGATCTGGTACAGGGTGAGAGCCAGGAGTCTTTTCAGACTTCTGCATGGAGAAATCCAGTTTCCCTTGCACTATGTGTTGAAGGGATTGTCTTTCCCAGGGGAATTGTTCTGGCAAATTTTACAAACCTAATTTGACTATAGATGTGTGGGTTTATTCCAGGGATTTCTGCTCTGTCCCATTGGTCAATGTGTTTGTTTTTGTGCCAATACCATGCTTTTTCGGTTACATTAGCTCTGCATTGTGTCTTTAAAACTGGTATTCTGGTGATTCCAGGCTTTTTCGTTTTGTTCAAGATTGCTTTTGTCATTCCATGTGAATTTTATGATTAGTTTTGATAATCCTGTGAGGAATTCCATGATATTTCGATGGATATTGTATTAATGGGTAATGTGCAAATCACTCCTCATAATATGGACATTTTATTTATTTTTTTAAGACTTTATTTATTTATTTGAGAGGCAGAGCTACAGAGAGAGGGAGAGACAAAGAGAAAGCTCTTCCACCTGCTGGTTCACTCCCCAAATGACCACAACGACCCAGGGCTGGGCTGATCCAAAGCCAGGAGCCAGGAGCTTCTTCCAGGTCTCCCACACAGGTGCAGGGGCCCAAGGACTTGACACATCTTCCACTGCTTTCTCAAGCCACAGCAGAGAGCTGGGTCAGAAGAGGAGCAGCTGAGACACGAACCAGTGACCATATGGACTGTGGGTGCCTCAGGCAGAGGCTTAGCCTGCCAAGCCACAATGCCGGACCCGATATAGACATTTTAATAATATTATTTCTTCCCATCCGTGAATATGTTAGATTTTTTCATTGTGTTGTGTCTTTCTCAATTTCTTTCATGAACGTTTAGTAATTTCATCATAGAGATCCTTCACAACCGTGGGTATATGTATCTCAAGGGTTTTTTGTTTCTGTGGTGATAGTGGTGCTGGTGGTAGTGGTTGTAGGGGAGTATGGTAAATGGAATTGCTCTTAGAGCTCTCTCTCAGTAAGTCCATTGTTTGATAAGAATGGGAATGGCTCTCAGATTCCATCTGGGGAGGTACCCACCAGTTCTGACAGAAGCCCTACCCCATTAGACCTTTCTACCTTGCTTGCTACTAAAAAAAAAAAAAAAAAAAAAAAAAAAAAAAAAAAAAAAACCAAAAGCCGCTGATTTTTGTGCGTGGATTTTGTATCTTGCACACTTACTGAGTTTATTAGTTCTAGGAATCTCTGGGGGGAGTCTTTTAGTTCCCTGCAAAGACAATCTTGTCACCTACAAAGAGAGATGATTTGGCTTCTCCTTTCCTATTTGCATGGATGTTTTTCTTCCTCTTGCCTAACAGCTCTGGCTGATACTTCCAGTACTACACTGAAGAAGAGGCGTAGGGTGGATTTTCTTATCCGTTTACAGGTCTCTGTAGAGATGCTGTCGCCATCTCCCCATTCGATGACTATGGCTGGGTGTTTGTCCTCTATTGCCTTCATTGCACTGAGATGTTCTTTCTAAAAATGTGCTCGAGATTTTTTTAAACCATGAATGCAAATTGACTTTTTATTGATTTCTTTCTGATACCTTGAGATGGTCGTATGATTTCTGTGCTTCAGTTCATTGGTGTGGCGTATTACTTTTATTGATCTGCTTATGTTGGATCATCCCTGAATCCCTACAGTAGATCCCACGTCTCAGGGTGAATGATGCTTTTCCTGTATTGTTGGGTTTCATCTGCTAGCGTGTTGTTGAGCAGTTTGAATCTATGTTTATGCGACACGTGTCTTTTTGTTGGCTTCTGATTTTGGATAATGCAGGCATCATAGAACGAGTCTGAAATGGTTTCCTCACTTTCAGCTTTTTGGAGTGGTTTTAGGAGAATTGATATCAGTTCTTCCTTTAAAGTCTGATGCAATTCAACAGTGGGGCCATTTTTTCTGGACTTTTCTTTGTTGGGGGACGTTATTGATTGAATCACGTTACCAGTCTGCTCAGGTTGTCTACGTCTTGGTGAGTCAGCTTTGGCTAGTATTCAGAAACTTATCACACGTTCTCTAATTGGCAGGTGCATAGTTCATAACAGTTCATGCTGATCCTCTGAACGTCTGTGATGTCAGTTGTAATAACTACCTTTTCATCTCTGATTCAACTGATTTGAATCTTCTAACGTTTTCTCTGTTAGTCTAGCTCTTGTAAGGTTTCCAAAGAAAGTGACTGTCCAATAATTAATCTTTTGTATTGTCCAAAAATTTGATACCATTTATTCTGTTCTAGCTTTTTTTCCTTTCCTTCTAATAACTTGGTGTTTCTTTTATTCGTATTTTTCTAAATGCATGAGATGCATGGTTAGGTTTATTTGATATCTCTTTTTATTTAAGTGCTCATTGCTATAAATGGCCCTCTGAGGACTGATTTGTTGTATCTCATAAGTTTTGCTCTGTTGTGTTTCCATTTTCATTAGTTTCAAGGAATTTTTAAAATTCCCTTTCGACTTCTTCCCTGACTCATTGTTCATTCAGGAGCACGTTGTTCAGCGTTTATGTTGCTCTGTGATTTCCAGAGTTTCTTTTGTTGTTGGTTTCCAGTTTTAGCCTTTTGTGGTTAGAAAACATAGACATGATTTAGATTTTTTAATTTGTCCTCTATCCTAGAGAATGGTCCCTCTGCTTCTGGAAACAGCATGCACTCGCGGCTATGGAGGATGGGATGGGATGGTCTGTAAACGTCAGCCAGGCCATTGTATCTATGGTGCAGTTCGATGTGTCACTTTGTCTGAAGTATCTGTCCACTGGTGGAACTGGGGTGTTGAAGTCCTGCAATGTTGTTACACTGGAGCAGAGGCCACTTTGTAAAGCTGATCACACTTGTTTTATAGAATTGAGTGCTCTAGCATTAGGTGCCCATCCACTTACGATGGTCAGATCTTATCGTAGAAGCAATCGACCTCTTGACGAATCCCTGTCTCTTATCACAGGTCTTGTATTATAATCCATCTTGCCTGATGTTAAGTACAGCTGCTGTGGCTTATTTTTGGTTTCTGTTTGCGTGGAATATCTTTTTTCATCCTCTTGCTTTCCATCTTTGTGTGTCTTTACTGCTGAAATGAGTTTTTGGTGGGTAGCATATTGTTAGGTCTTATTTGTTTCTAATCGATTCAGCCATTCTTTTAATGGGATAATTCAGGCCATTTACATTCAATGTAATCAGTAAGTAATGGCTTGGTCCTGCCAATTTTTAAAATCATTACTTTTTCTGTTTATTTTAAATAGTCTTTGTTCTTTCTCTTGTGGATTTTATACTTTAATGTATTTTCATGAAGGGAAAGGGTTCATTCTTTGTATGCAAATGCCCTTGTAAGACTGGTCAGGACCCCGAATATCTAAAGCACTCTTAAACACTAAAAACACAGCCAGAGGCATCACAATACCAGATTTCAGACACACAACAAAGCAGTTTAATCAAAGCATCCTGGTACTGGCACAGAAACTGACATGTGGACCAATGGAACAGAATAGAAACTCCAGAAATTAACTCACACATCTACAACCAACTAATCTTTGACTAATGAGCCAAAATCATTCCCTGGGAAAAGGACAATCTCCTCATCAAATAGTGTTGGCAGAATTGAATCTGCACATGCAGAAGTATGAACCAGGACCCCTACAAAATCAGCTCACTGTGGATCAAGGACCTAAACCTAAGACCTGAGACCACCAAATTACTAGAGGAAAACACTGCAAGGCGTTGGCCTGTGCAAAAACTTCTTGGATGAGAACTCAGAACAGGCAATACGAGCAAAAATAGACAAATGAAATTACACCCAACTAAGAAACTACTGCCCAGCAAAGGAAACACTCAGCAAAGCTAGGAGGTGACCGATAGAATGGGAGAAAATATTTGCAAATGCAACTGATAAAGGATGAATACCCAGGATCTATAAAGAGCTCAAAGAGTCAACAACAACAAAACAAATAATCTAGTTAAGAAAAGAGAAAAGGATATGAACAGGAATTTTCAAAGGATGAAATACAAATGGCCAACAGACATGAAAAGATGCTTGGCCAGCGCCGTGGCTCACTAGGCTAATCCTCCGCCTTGCAGCACCGGCACACCGGGTTCTAGTCCTGGTCTGGGAGCCGGATTCTGTCCCGGTTGCCCCTCTTTCAGGCCAGCTCTCTGCTGTGGCCCGGGAGTGCAGTGGAGGATGGCGCAAGTGCTTGGGCCCTGCACCCCAAGAGAGACCAGGAGAAGCACCTGGCTCCTGCCATCGGATCAGTGTGGTGCACTGGCCACAGCGGCCATTGGAGAGTGAACCAACGGCAAAGGAAGACCTTTCTCTCTGTCTCTCTCTCTCACTGTCCACTCTGCCTGTCAAAAAAAAAAAAAAAAAAAAAAAAAAGGAAAGAAAGAAAAGAAAAGATGTTCAAGATCATTAACCAACAAAGAAATGCAAATGAAAACCACAACGAGGTCTCACCTCACCCCAGTTAGAATGTCTATCATCCTAAAATAAAATTTTAAAAAACCTATAAATGCTGGCAATGACGTGGAGAAAAAGGTACCCAAATACTGTTGGTGGTAATGTAAACCAATACGACCATTACTGAATGATGTGTGGAGATCTCTCAGAAATCTGAAAGTAGATCTACTACATGATCCAGCCATCCCACTCTTGGGAATTTACCCAAAGGAAATGAAATTAGCAAGTTTATAGCAGCTCAATTCACAATAGCTAAGATTCAGAGTCAACCCAGATGTCCATTAACTGATGACTGGATAAAGAACATGTGGTATGTATACATGATGGAATACTACTCAGCCATAAAGAAGGTGGAAATCTTGTCTTTTGAAACAAACTGATGCAAGTGGAGACTGTTATGCTTAGTGAAATAAACCAGACCCACAAAGACAAATATCATATGTTTTCTCTGATTGGTTGTAATTAATATATAGGGTACAAAAAACCTTAATGTATACTGAGCTAAGCTGACATCTTGTGAGTTGATGGCTGTCTATAACCCTTGTATATTCCCCTGTGGAACATGGTGTATCTACCTTTTTCTTTCAGAGTTCTTTGTTTAGAGAAGCCTTGAGCTTGTGATTTTAAATTAAATTAAAAATATGATATCATAAAAATTCAAGAAAAAAGGAAGGAGGAAGGAGTGAAGGAGGGAGGAAAGTGTCACTGTATTCTTGGAATCATATGGAATTTATGAAACCTGTTCTCTTATTAATAAATAATAAAGATGACAGTTTCAAAAAGAATAAAGTATTACTAAGTTGAAAAAAAGTATGGTCAGGTGGTTAGAAATTCCGTCAGTTTTTGCTTGTTTTAGAAAGTTTCATTTCTCCTTTTTTGAATGAAAGATCACTTTCCTGGGTAAAGTATTCAGAGTGAGCAAACTGCTTCTCCCAGAAGTGGGAACGTGTCTGTCTACTCCCTCCTAATACGTTGAGGTTCTGCTGAAAATCCACTGTTAATCTAACGGCAGAGCCCCAGAGAGTATCTTGGTGCTTTTCCCTTGCAAAATCTAAAAATTCACTCTATTGTACTTTTAGAGTTGATATCGTGTTTTGTATGAAACTTTTTTTTCCAGTGGTCCTTTGAGTTCCTATACTTGGGTGTCCCATTTGTCACCAGCTTGGGTAAGTTCTGGGCTATTATTTCATCGAATAAATTTTCTGTTTTCTTTTCTTTTTTTTTTTTTGACAGGCAGTGTTAGACAGTGAGAGAGAGAGAGAGACAGAGACAGAGAGAAAGGTCTTCCTTTTTCCGTTGGTTCACCCCCCAAATGGCTGCTACGGCTGGCCTGCTGTGCGGATCTGAAGCCAGGAGTCAGGTGCTTCCTCCTGGTCTCCCATGCGGGTGCAGGGGCCCAAGCACTCAGGCCATCCTCCACTGCCTTCCGGGGCCACAGCAGAGAGCTGGACTGGAAAAGGAGCAACCGGGACAGAATCTGGCGCCCCAACTGGGACTAGAACCCGGGGTGTTGGCACCGCAGGCGGAGGATTAGCCTAGTGAGCCGTGGCGCCGGCCTCAAATAGGTTTTCTAAGCCTCTCCTCTCTGGGGTGACCTAAAACCCAAATACTGGTTCGTCTAATGGTGTCCCAAAGATTGAGGAGGTTTTCATTTTTTATGTTTTTTTTTTCTTGTATTGTTTGCATATTTCAAAATACCTGTCTCCAAATTTGGATATTCTTTATTGTGCGTGATCAAGTTTTTTGCTGAGGTTTTCAACTGTACTTTTATTTGACTTACTGAGTTCTTCATTTTTAAAACTTCTGCTTGATTCTTTTACAAGGCCTCTTTTTGCTAAATTTCTCATTCATATCATACCTTGATTTTCTAATTTCATTTGATTTAACATGTATATTTCTTGTATGTCTTTGAGTTTTCTTATAATGGTTCCTTTGAGGACTTTAACAGGTATTTTAGTCGATATCTCTTGTTTTGTAGCCTGATCCTAGCTACATTCTTACGTTATCTGGGGGCATGAGTTTCCTTGTATTTCCATATTTCTTGTGACCATATATTGATTTTCTGCACATCTGGGGTTTCAGTTGTTTCTTCTCTTAAAGAGTGCCTTTAGGGGATGGCCTTACAGCACAGAGGGTTAAGCTGCCACTCATCATGCTGGCATCCCCCATGAGCACTGTTTTGGGTCCTGGCTGCTCCACTTCCGATCCAGGTCCCTGCTAATGCACTTGGGAAAGCAGTGGAAGATGTGGGAGACCTGAGGGAGTTCCAGGCTCCTGGCTTCTGGCTCTCACATGTGCCATCCCTGGCACTTGCAGGCATTTGGGAAGTGAACCCGTGGACAGCAGGTGTGTGTGTGTGTGTGTGTGTGTGTGTGTGTCTCCCCTCTCTCTGCAACTCTGTCTTTCAAATAAATTTTTGCAAAATAAATGAAGAGCGCCTTTGCTGGGATGAAGTCTTTGCCTGAAGATGCACTTTGGGATGTCGGTTTGGTAGGCTACCTTGACTTTGGTTCCAGTTGGAAGTCACTGGGAGTCCACCTGTGCCTTCTCTTGCTACAGGCAATGGTAGCAGGAGAAGGACTCTGGGGGTCTCCGGGGCCCCGTGGGGCTATGCACCGCCTTGTTACCTCCCCAAGTCACCTCCTGCGGGGGGCGTCACTGGTGCTGGTAGCAGATCCCATTGGCACTGCAGGTGGACCAGGCACGCAGGCTCTGGTCACTACTGAAGTGGAGCCGGAGCCGCATGAATGGTTCTGGTGCTGAGCTCAGGCTGTGCCAGGAGCAGGCTGGGCCCACAGACTCACAGCCATGCCCCTGTCTGGAGCCCCAGAGCAGCATGGGTGCCGGGCCAGGCAGGCAGGAACCTCCACTGCTGCCTGAGGGAGAAGCTGGGGTCAGGGTGGCTTTGCCTCTGGGATGGCTGGAGGGTGCGAATCTGGGCTGCTGTTCACGGGAGTGCCTGGGAGCCCTGCACTGGGGTTTGGATCGTGGGGCATGGGATTCCCACCTGCTAGCTGGGTCGGGGCTGCACCTGGTCGTTCAGAATGTGGGCTCTTTGCTGCGGGAGCAAGCTGGCATGATTCGGGCTTTGGGAACAGGCTGGGTGTGCGAACGGTGCCACGTGTTGGCATGTCCCTCATGTGCACACAGGCACGCGGTTCTGAGCGGTGATAGACAGACCAGACCAGGTGGGGCCATGGGACACCTGCCCTGCGGTACCAGCAGGCATGGGTCCCAGAGGAGAGCGATGCCTGCAGTGGTGGCTGGAGGGATGGTGTAGGGGTGAGGCTGGTCCCCAGGTCTGAGGTGCCCTTGCTTCCAGGGTCCTCCAGGACTGGACACGCCTGCTGCACTACAGCCCGCACCCCCTGTATTGTGTGGCTCTTTGGGGTCCAGCCAGGCCTGGGAGGTTGGATGTTCCTTGGCAGTGCTGTGGAATGTCTGTGGGGCTCCAGGGGTGGAGGTGTGCACGGGCCTCCATTCCCTGGAGCAGCGTGGATCCCGACAGGCACTCCGACTCAAGAAGGGGCCGCAGCATGGCAGCCTATGCAGGGAGTGGAGAGGAGACGCTGTCCAACTCCGAGGCAGCGTGGTCCTGGGTCAGCAGCCGCTCTCCTTGCTGGGCTCCTGGTCTCTGCACCCGAGCTTCTCTCAGATCAGCGCCGCCTGCTCAGTGTGCTCATACAGCTGGGGTCTCCTTTCTCCTGAAGTGAGGACCCCGTTCATGGTGCCCAGGGCCCCGTGGTCTGCAGCACCGGGTGGCCTTGTTCCTCTTTCTGTGCTGTGCCCCTGGCCTCATGCCCTACAGCGTTCCGGTCACCACTCCATGGGGCACCTGTGTTCTTTCTGTCACTCACTGGAGACTCAGCGGCTGGGTTCTTGCTCTGGTTTTCCTCTGGGGAGGAGGCGGGTGCGGGGCACCTCCAGTTGCTCACCCTGACTGTTTTTTTAAATCCTTATCTCTTCCTACCATAGTAGGGATCTTCAAAAAGTTCATGGAAATGCATATTAGTTAAAAATGATGAACCGATTTCAAAATTTTTTGCACCAAGATAAACTTATCTTTAATTTCACTTTTCCTCGAACTTTGCAAGTGTCCTCATATCTAGAAAGATAACTAAGTCTTTGCTTTAACTTGCTCGTTTAAAATTCACTTTTATCGTTGACAATGGGCATGTATAAAATACACTCTTGCCATTTGTAGTTTTGATGTGGGTGTGTGCCCTGCAAACACAGGGATCCTGGAGAACTGTTTTGATGAGATTTTCACTAAACGTGAGAAAACAAGATCAATCTAACAGCAAACATCAATGCTGCCTCATTAAGTATTTCCCCTATAAGACAGAGTATCATTCTCAATGAGGGAATCTGCCCTAGCTTCTACCATCTCTTCTACCACAGACTCCAAACCGCTTTCTCTGTCACCCAGGACTTGGAGCCAAGACCTGTGGGACACTTCCCCATCACAGGACCCTGGTCTGTCCCATTGCATATGTCCTATCTGTCCATAAGACAATGTCTTAATTATGTGAGAAATGACTGCAAATCTGTCAGCTGTGCCTGGCAAATGCCAGGTTCCTTATATCATGTGCACGTACGAGGTCTCTAAACTATCCAAGGCCGTTCAGTATGACCAGCCACGAGGGGAAGGTGGGCAAGGGGTCACTGGAAAGCCGTGGACCCCACAGCAGCCCGGTTCTTACTTTGACAAACTTTACCGAATATTTGGCCACATGAACTTGATGCAAGCCCACTGCAGGGGTCTGTGCATCCCCCTCATCCCTGCACCTGACTCAGCACTTTGCAAGTCTCCAGCCTCAACAGCGATTCCCTGGCTGAACTAACGCACACAAGATGACACGCATGAAGGGGACTGTGCAGGAAGATCCCGCCCACGCCAGGTGGGCGTCTTTGGAACATTTCCTGCAGGGACAACTGCCATGCCTCTTCTCCGTCACCACGAGGTCATTCAGGTGAAAATGCACACACACACACACACACAGATATCGTGCCAACTTTGTTTTCTATTCACTTTCCAGTGAAACGTGAGAAACGCGAATTTTACTGTTTCAGCAGCACGGGTCTGGGTTTTATCACGACACGCTGCTCTGCTCAGGGCCCTCAACTGTCTCTGATTCTGTTCGGATCATGGGTCCTCTCTGCTTCCGTGCTGTCACTGCTTGCGATGGTTTTCTATCTACAACCTTGTGTGTTGTCGTGGCTGAATAATTCCAACCACAAAGATGTATTTGAGGGATGAAAATTTTCCCAGCTGAAAGCAGGTGCATCTACACAACCCAGAATAAGTCCTTGGAGATGAGATGCTTAAGCTTTGGCCACTAAATTCAGCAGTAGGAGGCGCCATCAGGGGGCCCAGTTCACGGACAAGATGGAACGCAACCCTTGGAATAGGCATGGTTGGATTGAAACAATCTGTTGCCGGAGACTCCACTTCAGAATGAATGAAAAAGCACCTTCACGGGGCTCTGTCTGGCAGCTCCAGTTCTAAACAGTGGCCCGAGGGCAGTCGTGCTCATCGGGATGGGTGTGGCCTTTTCCAAAGAAGAAACTAAAAAGAAATCGCACGTGACAGATTTACAAGTCTCACGAGCACACACAGTACACTCTCAAACGCACTAAATCACACTTGCTCCAACCTGGGAACTGCCCCACGACAGCGCAACATCCTGGCGCAGGGGAGCTCGCGGAGAGACCGACTTCCTGACGGATGATGGCAGCGAGAAAGTTGTGCACAGGGACGGCCCGAGCCGGTGGAAAACAGGCCGTTATTTGCCTGCAGTGACGTAACTGCACTGAGGGAATCTGCAAAGAGCAACACGTGTTTGTCCGAACTATCTGACCGACAAGAACAATGGCTGCCTCTGGGAATATTACCGCTGACAATCACATTCTTTCTTAAGATGGAAATTTTGAGAGTGTGTCAATGAGAACAGAAAAAACAATTGAGAGGTCAGAAAGAAAGGCGTAATGAGCAGAGGCCAGCTGACTTGTGATGGCCAAGCTGAGAAGGAAGCATCACTCTGAATGGGCTAATTTGGGGAGTGGGCCTGGCAAATTCTACGTTAGGAGCAGAGACGACCTAAGTGATAAATGACGGGTTAAGCCACCACCTGTGACGCGAGCATCCCATTCCGCTGCTGATCTAACTCCCTGCTAAGGAGCCTGGGAAAGCAGCAGAAGATGGCCCAAGCGTTAGGGCCCCTGCACCCACTTGGGAGACTCAGATGGAGTTTCAGGCTCCTGGCTTCAGCCTGGCCGAGCCTCAGCCAATTTGGCCATGTGGGGAGGGACCAGCAGATGGAAGATCTGTAGCTCCCTCTCTCTGTAACTGTGCCTTTCAGATAAGTAAGTCTTTAAACAAAACATATAATAAAAAAAGAAATAATGTATCTCTCTCTGTAGCTCCCTCTCTCTGTAACTGTGCCTTTCAGATAAATAAGTAAGTCTTTAAACAAAACGTATAATAAAGAAGAAATAATGGTTTTTTCTAGAAGGAGAAAAGACCTCAGAACTCTCAGTTGGAGGTGCCACCTGAGCCGCCGATTGGACTTCCTGGGGTCCTCAAACATCCTCGGTGAGTGCACGGACCTTCCCAATGGACCACTGAATCCCTCCCTGTTCTCCGAGTGCAGAAGGAGTTAAGGTAGCTAAGTTGAAAAAGGTCCAGGGTCTCTGCTTCATGAGAGGCCGGGATCGTTCTCTGCGGATTCTGGAGCTTCAGTTCCGCACATCATGGAGAACCCCCCCCTCCCCGTCTCCTCCGTGGTGGAGACCAGGATGCCGCTGCAGCCATTGTGGTCGCCGTAAATCGGAGGCTCCGTGCACTCGCGCTCGTCAGGGAGGGCTCGCCCAGGCTGGAGGCTTCATTGCAATCAGGAAGGCTGCGTGCTCGTTATTCCCTCCGGACTTGGCTCTGTGCTTTGATTGCTCTCTTCAGAGACTTTTAAACTCAGCAAGAAGCGCCCCTGTCACATGAGACAGCTTCAATTTGCCAGATTCCTCCCCTGTCGTCCTTATCAGCCACAGCACTTGGGAAGCACCTACTTCCCCATAATGGCATGCTTGGCACCGAGAGCCGCACACAGTCGCTGGAGCGGCCGCTGTTTGTTGTGCTTCCCGGCACTCGAGATGAGTTTTGAAATTGCATTCTGAACAGTTATACAATCATCATTCTTGTCTTAGTACATGTTGGTTTCTATCGCTAACATTTCAAAGGTGCTCCCCATATGCCTCTGTGGGTTCAGAAAGGTGGAAAGTTATGGGAAACACTTGGAAGCCATCCACTCACTCAGCTTGGTAATGACTGGACTCAGAACAAGTACGGACTCCTCCACGTTCCCAGGAACCACTTACAAAACAAAGGAAGCAGGAGAAACTGTTTCCACTTCGCAAGCTGACGGTTCTGCCGCAGAGAAGCACTGTTCTATTTCCCCATTTCCTAGCAAACCACTTCTTACCTATTCACTATTCCAGGGTGCTGACCCAGCTACCCATCGATTCACTCTAATCATTTTACTTTATTCTATTCACTTTGAAAGGCAGAGAGCAGGGGGCAACACTCTCATCCACTCAGTCATTCTCCAAATGCCTGCAACAACCACGGTTAAGCTAGGCTGAAGCCAGGATCCAGAAACTCAGTCCAAGTCTCCCAGAGGGGTGGCAGGGTTCCAACTACTTGAGCCCTCACCTGTGCCTCCAGGAATTCCTATCCAGAAGCTAGAATCGGAGCAGGGCTGAGACTGGAACCCAGGTACTCCAATATGGGATGCAAGAGTCCCAGGTGAGGTCTTAACTGTTGCACCAAATGCACATGCCTTAAGCCCAACTTTGCCTCAGACTTATCACTACCTCTGCTACGTGCTGGCTGAGAACTCATGACCAAGCCACTCACACCTTTGGTTCTTGGTTTTCTCCCCCAATAAAGTGCGAGTTCCTACTCCAAAGTGTCCTTGTAAGAGTAAAAGGACTCAAGAGGGGGCTGGCACTGTCGCGTAGCAGATTAAGTCACCACCTGCGATGTTATCATACATATAAGTGGCAGTTCAGGTCCCAGTTGCTCCGGTTCCAATCCTGCTTCCTGCTGAGATGCCTGGGCAGGCAGAAGATGGCCCGTGCACTTGGATTCCTGCTACCCATGTTGGACTTTCAGGTTCCTGTCTTTGACCTGCCTCAGCCAGGCCACTGTGGCTATTTGGAGAGTCTCTCTCTCTCTCTCTCTCTCTCTCTCTCTCTCCCCGCCCCCCCATTCCCTATCCCTCTCTCCCTCTCTTTGTCTTTCAAATAAATAAATCATTTTTGAAAACTGAGTCAAGTGGCATTTCTCAATAAATGTTGATTTTGTTGTTTTTCTTTTTAATATTTTTTGACAGGCAGAGTGGACAATGAGAGAGAGAGAGACAGAGAGAAAGGTCTTCCTTTTCCGTTGGTTCACCCCCCCAATGGCCACTGCTGCCAGCGCACTGCACTGATCCGAAGGCAGGAGCCAGGTGCTTCTCCTGGTCTCCCATGGGGTGCAGGGCCCAAGCACTCGGGCCATCCTCCACTGCACTCCTGGGCCACAGCAGAGAGCTGGCCTGGAAGAGGAGCAACCAGGACAGAATCCGGCGCCCTGACTGGGACTAGAACCCGGGGTGCAGGCACTGCAGGTGGAGGATTAGCCTATTGAGCCATGGCGCCAGCCTGATTTCATTGTTTTTCAAAGCAAGGTATTTGAACTTTTTGGGAGACTATGCATGGAATTCTTTTATGGAGTGTGGAAGCCAATGTTCTTTGAAGTATTTTAAAAAAGTGTATGAAGTATGGAGCCCAGAGCCCACGGCATGGTGGTGCTCAGGACTTGTCACCACCCTTGCCACTTTCCCTCATTTCTTCTTTAAACACTAGGAAAGCATCAACAGGGGGTGGGAAATGTCGTGGAAAGAGGATGTGAGAAACTGTTAGAGAGAAAATCCCTCTGCTCCCAACTTCTCAACACTACATCATTCAGGAGTCACCCTCCGTCCCACAGCGCGGTCTCTGGCACTGGCACCATTCAGATGTCACAACTCAGGAGGATCTGGGGAGCTGGTGCTCTTCTGAGGGTCTCCTCCGGGCATCAGCCTACGGGGCTCACAGTGTTCCGGGCAGAATCCCCTCTCTGAGCCCCTCCTGGACCCTATGGGTGGTTCCCTGGTGACCCGCCATGGCCTCCACCTGTTCTTCTTTTATGGGGTTTTCTCCATGAAAGGAAATGCATTTCCATTTTCTCAATCATCCTCTTTGGTCCCTTATATCTGGTGGCAGACAGCTTGAATTTCCCAAGTGTTTACTGCTGGTAAGTGGTAAGGAAAGAGATGGGGTAAAAAAATAAACAAACTTGTGTACAAACAAACAGAACAAGTCCCTCTTCCCTCCTTGGGCTTGGGATCAAAGTGCAGCAGCTGGAGGTGTGGCACGGACTAACTGCTGCAGGAATTCTACAGGAAGACGAGGTGGGGCCCATGTTTCTGGTCTAGGTGAATGGCAGAGAGCTGGCCCTACACCCGGGTTTCAAGGCCATTCCACCCCAGCCCCTCAGATGCATCCTCCGGGGGCAGGCAGAGACATCTCCCAGGACAAAGGCATGGGGAGTAGGAGCGGCGCCCCCTTCAGGTGCTCTGTGGCTTTGCATCTGTGTCGGCGACACACTGTTTTAATGGCTAATCACAGAAGACAGCCCCAGTAGCTGAAGCCCGCAGAGAAAGCTGCTGGTTCACTCGCCTGGACACACCGCTCAGTCGACCTCTCCCACTTGACTGCCGAAGGGGGGCCCTGCATCAGCCTCGCTCCCTTGCTGTGGACAGAAATTCACGCCTAAGTGGCCGCAGGAGCCTCTTACCCACAGGCCCCAGGCGCTTCCACCCCCATGTCCACCCCTCCTTGTCCCATTCTTTCCAGCGTGAGCGGGGCAGCCCCTCCACACACCTCTGCTCAGAGTCCTTCCTGGACTGAAACAGGGCTTGGGCTTTCTTCTTCACCCGCAGTCCCTCTCATCTACAGGAAGCCAAAGACACCACTCTCTCTGGTCACTTGCCCCCTGGAGCCCAGCCCCTTGCATCTCAGATTCCTTCTGCGGGAAACCCTGTCTAGAAAAGAAAAAGGATCCTTTTGTGGGACACTCATGGCGTGGACCTGGAGGGGTTCTTGCAGAGCCTGCCTTCTCGGGCACCTGGATCTGCAGCCAGACTCCACTGCCCTGCACCAAGATGACAGCGGACAGGTGGCTCGAGTTAGGGCACAGAAAGGTAAGGGCAAGGGAGCTCCCAGTGGCATTCCCAGCTGCGTCAGTCAGTGACATTCTGCAGACCGAAGTCCTCTGTAGAAACCAGTGAGTGCTAAAGGCTACACAGAGGGCGTCTCGGGGATAGAAAATGCACAGGTGAGAAACTCATAGGCAAAAAGTGGAAAGTGACCCAAGGAGACAACAGTGCAGTTCAGGTACCAGGGAGACGCTCCGCGTGGGCACGGAGGGGACGGGGGCGCCAGAGCAGGCCTTGGGCAGTGCAGAGGTGCCCCACCAAAAACTGCAGAGGGCGCAGTGTGGGTCCAAGGCTGCCCCAGCTGTGGCTGAGACCCCGAGGGCTAAATTACATGGGGGTCTCATTGCAGGGTGTGGGCTCCCTCATTCTCAACAACTTGAGCCTTTTACCTGCTCCTGCGTTTAAGAAGAAACCAACAAGAAGCCAGGGTAGAAATGATCCAGTCACACTTGGGTCCATGGCCAGGGGTGCGGGAAGGGGACAGCAGCTCCCCCGGGTGGCTCCATGTGTCACCCCCACATGTGACACCTCAATCCACACCAACATGCTTAAAGACAGTGCTGTGTTGAGCAGTGCTCCCCGTCCTGCTGAGATCCCGGTGTTGTCAGACCCTGGATGAACAATGCATCCTTTCACACGACCCCCTTGCTCTTTGTTATAGGCAAACCCTCACCAACCTCTGGCCCGGCGTCAGCGCCCTTTCAATACGCTCTTGAAACTCACCAGTGTGTCTCCCTTCCTTCAGGGACTCTTGGGTAAAAGGTAACCACGAAAATCACTCCTCTCTGGGTACTTTACATGCTATGAGTATTTGAGCAGTGTTCTATTTGGGGCTTGAACTGACTGGTGGGGCCAACGTTGTGGAACACTAGGTTCAGCTGCCGCCTGTGAGGCCCGCATTCCGTGTCGGAGCTCCAGTTCCAGTCTTGGTTGCTCGGCTGCCTGTCGAGCTCTCTGCTAACGCCCGGGAGCGGCAGATGATGGCTCAAGTACTTGAATTCCTGCCGCCCACATGGAAGATCCAGAGGACGCTGGCATGGCCCAGCCCCGGCTGTTCAGGCCATGTGGGGAATGAGCCAGCAGATGGAAGACCTCTCTCTCTCTCTCTCTCCTTCTCTCTGCGCTCGGCCTTTCAAATAATAAAGATTTTTTTTTTTCATGAAACTGACTGTGCATTCGCTTCCTGCCCTTGTCCTGCACTCACCGGTCTTCCTCACTGCACAGAACTGCACGCTGGCCGGCAGGCGGGGCGAGCGGTCGTGTGGGAGTGTTCACAGAGCCTGGGGGCTGAAGTGGGGCCGCCGGGCTGGGGTTGTCCTGCACACGGCTGCAGCACACAGCAGCACAAGCAGAGTCCCTGCAGAGGCTGGGCCGGTGGGAGCCAGACAAGTGACGTTTCCATGGGAGGAGGGGGGGGAGGCGGCCGCTGCAGCTCGGGAAGGGCCCGGACACACAGACTGGTTCAACTCAGAGCACAGGGGGTGTCACCTGCTGAGACCCGGACTAGCTCTGCACTGACCCCTGGCTCTGGGGAGGTGATGGTCACGGGACCCTGGCGATGGCCTGCTGTGGGATGAGCAGAAGCCCATGAACGCGCTCACAGGTTCATCTTGCTCCTTGTTGAGCACCTCGTGACATCGCTTCTTCCCTGTGTCCCCGTCCGTAGTAAAACATCTGCCAGGGGCCGGCGCCGCGGCTCACTAGGCTAATCCTCCGCCTAGCGGCGCCGGCACACCGGGTTCTAGTCCTGGTCGGGGTGCCGGATTCTGTCCCAGTTGCCCCTCTTCCAGGCCAGCTCTCTGCTGTGGCCCGGGAGTGCAGTGGAGGATGACCCAAGTGCTTGGGCCCTGCACCCCATGGGAGACCAGGAGAAGCACCTGGCTCCTGCCATTGGATTAGCATGGTGTGCCGGCCGTTGGAGGGTGAACCAACGGCAAAGGAAGACCTTTCTCTCTGTCTCTCTCTCTCACTGTCCACTCTGCCTGTCAAAAAAAAAAAAAAAAAAAAGATCTGCCAGGCTGCAGCCGCCTCCCCCCTTCAGAGTGGGTAATGTCACATCCGGGTTTTCCAAAGTGTGTCCATTGCTCTGTCAGAAGTCAACTGTGCTCTCCTTTCACATCACATGCTGGAAGCCATGACACTTCCAAGATCTCCAAGAAAGGCAAGGACATGGGCGGAGCTCAGATCCTGCACCAAACTCCATCCTCTATGACTTTCAATTAAGCCCAGCCCCCAAGCCCCACCCCTATGAATATTCAATTAAACCCTACCTCAGGCACACCTCCTATGAATATTTGATTAACCCCACCCCAGAAACCACCGCTACACCTCCAGATCTTATAAAGCGATGGCCCTGAACCTGTTAAGTGCAGCTCCCTCTTGAGTGTGCATTTTCACTGTGCATGCAAATAAACTTGTCTCTCTGCTGATCTTTAGACAAGAGGGAGTCCCAGACCAACTGGCTCTTGTGCCCTGGAGCTCAGCCCTGGCTCTGCCATCTTTCAGCATCGAGATTTTAGACGAGTGACACAGCTTTGTGTCAGTTCTGTTTTTTTGATTTAAAACTTATTTATTTGAAAGGCAGAGTTACTGGGAGAGAAAGCTCTTCCATCCCCTGGCTTACTCCCCAATTAGCCACAATGGCTAGGGCTGGAGCACACCAAAGCCGGAAGCCAGGAGCTTCCTCTGGTCTCCCACGTGGGTGCAGGCGCTTGGGTCGTCTTCCACTGCTTTCCCAGGCACATCAGCAGGGAGCTGGATGGAAAGTGGAGCATTGGATGCTTGAACCGGCGTTAGCTATGGGATGCTGTCCTCACCCGCAGTGGCTAACCCTGCTGGGGCACAGCACTTGCTCCACCCCCTCGGACTTCCCAGCCCTGTAAAGTGGGCATGATGTTTGCAACACCTTCTTCTCTGGGGATTCTGAAAATAAAGCTACAGCCAAAGCCCTCCTGGGCCAAGGGAGCAGCCCACAGGCGCCGCCTTTCGGGACTGTGCGGTGGGTGAGGCGTGTACACTTGTTAGACGGAATACTGTACATTTTTACGCACACCTGGAGCCGCGGGACTTTACCCAGGTGGAACAAGGTCTTTGCAGGTACACGTGAGGTGAGGGCCAAGGTGAGACCGCGCTGGGTTAGGGCGGGCCCAGATGAGAAAGAGGAGGAGGAGCCCACCTGAGGGCACCCTGGGGGTTGCGGCGGCGGGGGGGGGGGGGGGGGGGGCGCCAGGGCCCGCAGCCTTTGGGCGGAGCGGCCGCGCCAGCATCTCGCCAGCATCCTGGCGTTTGTGGCCCTCAGTCTGGGCAGCCAGAAGAAACCAGCGCCACCTCGCCAAGCGCAGCAAAGCAGGCAGGGCTCCCAGGCCGTGACAGCTGCTCATCACCGTCACTGAGCGCTGGCCTCACCTACCCTAGGCGTGGACAGCTGGTCCCGCCTGCCGGCCAGCGTGCAGGGCGCACAGATGCGGTGCACAGCTGGCGCCCGGCCCGGCAGGTGTGCGGGGGACCGCGGAGGTGGAGTGGGAGCTGCCCGCTCCTGGGACTGCACCCCAGCCACTGGCCAGGCGACACCGGCCTCTGCCTTCCCAGGAGAGACCCGGACGCGGGAGGCGGCTGCTTTGCTGGCAGGGCCGCTCGGATTCCAGCCGCGGGCCTCCGCCGCCCTCTGGGGGCCGCGTCCGGAACGGCGCGGCTGGGCGACCCCGGAGAACTCCGTACCTGTGTGGTTTCAGGGCACCCTGAAGAGAGCGGCTGGGGACCCAAGTCTGCGCGCGGGGAGGTGCGCTGGGCCAGTGCGTGCCTCTCCCACCTGTGGTGTCCCTTCGAAAGCGCACGCTGCCTGAGCCGTCGCTCCCGCCATATCTGTTCGTTCCAGGCACCCCGACCTGCGCCTCCACCCAGAGGCCTGCCCACTGCCCTTGGAGCTCATGGCAGCCAGACAGTGGGCATCTGCTCAGCCTGTGACTGCTGCCCCTCCCCTGGGGGCTCCCACCTTCGGCCCACGGAGCCCCTTCTCCCGCCCCAGGGGGCTCCTGACCAGCCCACCTGTCTGTCTCTGAGGCTGTGTCCACGTCCCTGACCAGTGATCGTCCAGGGGAAATGGAGCCGCCAGGCCTGGAGAGAGCCCTGGCTGTGGGCAGTGTCCCACGCAGTCTCTCTTCCCTGCACAGCAGCCCAGCTGTCCTCATCCTGGCCCCTCCATCATCACACTCTGGCCGAGTGACAGCTTACGGCAGGGAGAGCTGGGAGCCTGGGATTCAGCAGTGAGTTTGAATCTGGGCTGAGGGGCCGTTTGCATCTGCCCCTGGACTGCAAAGGAGCCTGGTGACACAGCTGCAGTGCTGGACCAGCACCAACTGCGTGGGCTTCGGCCCAGCCTGTACACCTGTCCTTTGTCCCCACAAGCGCGTGACGGGTGCTGGGGATGGGCGGTCTCCGCCCTGCCCTGGCTCGGGTTTGATCGCTGCGCTGGTCAGCACTCCTGCTTCTTGCTGCCTTGGGGGCCCTCACTGTGTCTGGGGTCTTCTTGATTTCTCTGTTTTACGCCCTCACGCCCAGGGCCGGCTCTGATCAGGTGCTTGGGGCTGGCAGGGGTGAGGAGGGAGGCTGGAGGAGACAGACTCTCGTCCCCGATGAGGATGGGGGCTCTGGGGACTGTGAGTGGCTCGCGTGGCAGGGTCAGGTGTCCTTGCTGAGACGGCCTGAATTCTCCCTGCTCCACTTCACGTGCAGACCCCCCGGGAGCAGGTCCGGTGCTTGCTGCTGGGGGTGCCCAGCCCAGTCAGAGGTGGCCGTCCCCACTGCGCCCTGGGGACATGGTCTTCTGAGAGACTGTTTCAGTGTCATGAGGCGTGCAAGTGCTGGGCTCAGGTAGGGGGATCCGGGCCAGGACGGAAGCTCAGGAGCACCCAGCACCACCCGGCTCTGCCCCTTGGCGCCTTTATCTCCCCCAGGACCTGGGAACCGTGGGGCCTGGAGCTTCGGCCCAACACCTGTGTCAGTGTGGCAGAGAGGAGCTGGAGAATAAAATCAGAGTCTCTTGGCGACTGTTTCTACTCATTCCAGAGACTTGGAGAAATTCCGAGGTGGAAGTGCAGCACAAAGCCCGTCTCGCACAAGGTGACGCTCCTCGTGGAGAGACCCTCTCGCCTCATCTGTGGGGTCGCCGGGATGGAGCCTGCACAGGGCTTGGTTGCACCAGGCTGCATGGAGACCCCCACGGCGTCGGTCGCCTCTCTTTGGACAATCCCCCTACGGAGACGTAGTCAATATGAGTGACTCGGGTCCCCTTACACCCAGAGACAGAGCAGCAGAAGAGCAGTGCCATGTGACATCCGGATGGGGTCACTGGAAGGATGCAGCGCCTGCCTGGCTGGGAGAGGTGTCGCGTCCTGCCGAGCTCGGTTCCAGCAGCCCGGGCAGCAGGAGGAATCCACGGAGAAGCACAGCGCTTCCCATCACCCTGGCCGAGGCCCCGGACACTGGGGCAGAGACCAGCCTCTGGGGCAGGCGCTGGTTCCCGGCCTGTGGCCTCTTGGAGTGCAGCAGCGTGGCTGCTAAAGCCGCCGCTGCGGGAGACCACGGCACAGAGCTTAGCCCCTCAGTGCATCCGGGACAATGCCCAGGCTTGCACCGGGTACGGCTGAGACTGTGTGCACTTGAGCCAGATTCTAGGCTGCAAGGGGCTCAAGGCAGCCATGCCCTGGGACCCTTGCAGACACGTGAAGAACGTAAGGGTCGGAAGGGGGTAATCTCGAGGATGGTGGCCGATACAGTCCTCTCCTGCCCTGCGTGTCCACAGCAGGTCACAAGGGCAGGACAAGGGGCAGAGCTTTTGCCTCTTCTTCGATCTGCACGTGCTTGGAGTCTGGCCACGGGTCCAGGAAGGAGGAAGGGACCTGGCCCGGGTGCCATCTCTCAGAAGGTGTGGGAACAGCGCAGTGGGAGACCACGGTGCTTGGTGATCCGGGCAGCAGTTCTGTCTGCACCTCCTACCACGGGGTAGCAGAGAGGGACACGCAGACTGGGCTGCCCACTCCTTTTGCTCAGCCGGAGCTCCCAGAGTGCGGACTCAGTAACTTCAGGGCAGGCGCGCGTCTCTGCTGACAGAGCGCCCTCTAGTGAGGATTCGGTGCGTCTCATCTTTCACACCTAGTAGCCCTTTGCCAACTTGGCTTGGCAGGAAGGAGCAGCTTGCTCACGGGAGCCCGGAGCCTGTCACGCTGCAGGCGTGACCTGGGGAGACCCCTGTGGCACCCCAGGCCCCGCCAGACTCTGTGGGTTGGAAACAGAACCAAGCAACTCTCCACCCACTCCAGGGGCAAACGCCTCGCCCTGCTCTGCGGGTACCATTGCTGAATACAATGTCCGCTCCACTGCACAGACCTTGTGGAGAGTTCATGGACACTCGTGGGGAGGGGCGGTGCACACCTGTCCTGTCCAGGAGAGGGGTGAGAACTCCAGGAGGACCTCAGGGCCCCGGAGTGCCCGAGCCACGTTCAGACTCCCTGTAAAATACTCTGGGCAGAGCTGTTTACTCAGAAGCACTGCGGTTAACACTGGGAACTTCTGAAGCCCAAGTGTACAAATTTCCTGTGGACTGTTTGGGGGGAATTTCATACATTTACTTTCTTTTTTTAAAAATGGATTTATTTATTTATTTGAAAGGCACAGTTATGGGGGGGCGGATTCCATCCCTATTCACTCCCCAGATGGCTGTAATACCCAGGGCTGGGCCAGGCTGCAGCCAGGAACCTGGATCTCCATCTGGATCTCCCACGTTGGGGGCGGGGGCCCCAGTACATGGGCCACCTCTTGCTGCTTTCCCAGACACATTAGCAGGGAGCTGGACTGGGAGTGGAGCAGCCCGGACGTGAACTGGTGCCCCTATGGGATGCTTTACCCACCACGCCACAGTGCTGGCCCCTGTACATTTACTTTCTACTCCTCAAGTCCTTAATACACATCATTTTGTGTTTTCATTCCTTTTTCTTCGACGGCAGACATGGCGCCAGGTGCGCTTAGGGACACACACCTTGCCTGGCGGCCAGGTCAGGTGGCTGAGTGGATGTTCGCCCAGGAGCAGGTTCCAGAGGGGCGGCAGAGCTGGGCTAAGTGTTCGCTTCTGAGCACCACGGGCTGAACTCGGAAATATCTTCCCCCGATTTCAAGGGCGCACGCAGGCGGGACTAAGCACGCCGGGCACACAGGGCTCGGGTCAGACCACGACTCAGGGAGACCAAAGCGGGCGGCAGCTCCCCATCTGCTGGACACATGCTCTGGTCTTGAACACAGCTCGTGCCCTTGGGCTCATCTCCAGACCAGATGAGGGCTTGGACAGCTGGAGCGGCCCTGACCTTCAGCTTGGCTGGGAAGTAGCAGCAGGTGACGGCAGAGGCCTGGAGGACCCGGATCCCGGTCGCGGGTGGGGGAGAAGTGGCACCAGGGTCACTGCCCCACCCTCCCCAGGGAGATCCTGCTAGTGCCTGCACTGGGGCACTGGGGCTCCCTGGGCCTGCCTGCGGGAGTTGTGACAGGCAGCGGCAAGCGGGGACTCCGAGGTCATCTCCTCGGACAGACGTGGGCAGTGAGTGTCCAGGCAAGACCACCAAGCTCTGGGGCTGGCACTCCCAGCTTGGGGTCGTCCCGAGGTGCACCTGCCCACGCGCAGCGCAGCCCACGACTTTTCTTCCATTGCTGCTGCTGTGACGAAACAGCTTCGGCTGGGAAATTTACCAAGAGCACAGATTCACTCCTCACAGTGCCCGGTGCCGGGACGTCCAAGTGCAAAGTGCCAGCAGGTCCGGCGTGCGGTGAGGGCCCTGCCGCTCCTTCCACAGGGGCCAGCACAGCCTCCTGTCGTAGTGATCCGTGGGATCTGGCACAGCTTACAGGAAATGCTCATTTCTCCCACAAAAAAATCGTCATAAAAATTCTGTCATGAAATACTTCCTAAGTAGCCATCGAGGGAGAGGGTGAGCCGGTCCCAACCTAACAGAAGTTGGTTTTGGTGGGAACTGCAATATAGAACAAGAAGTCACAAGTGCCAAGCACACAGAGCAGCGTGCGATACAGGGGTGGGGCCCAGTGCCGGCTTTCAGTCACGCCAGGGAATTCCAAGGAGAACGGGAAGGGTGAGTTGAAGCACTCGGCTGCCTATTGGAAAGATGGAGTGGCCAGGCTCCCAGGAAGTGGAAGCAGCCCGTGCAAAGGCCCTGTGGCCAGGGCAGCCCCCTGGCATGAGGCTGCAGGCAGGCAGGTCAGCATGCAGACAGCCCAGCCTGCTGGCCTTTCTCCTGGGGCACTGTGCTGTTGGTGACCACGCGCCTGGGCTTTCTCCCAGAGGGCGTGGCCACAGGAAAGCCAGCCTGGAGCCTGTTCCATCACGCACACATCTGTGTGTTGCCAAGAAGGCATGGGAGCCCCCATGCACCCATCCAGGGGCCTGAGGAAGCCCGTCCTGTGGTGCCCTCTGCCCAGTGCCTGGGAGGGTGGACCCGAGGGACCAGACATTCTGGTGTGAAACACGAGGCCCTCGGAGAGAACAGGGACCGGGACCCGGCTTCCCAGACTCGCTCAGCTGGTTCTGTAGTGGGGCTTTAAACCTGCGAGTACAGTGTGAATTACACGTGTGTGTGTGTGTGTGTGTGTGAGAGAGAGAGAGAGAGAGAGAGAGAGAGAGGAAGAGAGCGGGAGAGACCGAGGGAGGGAGGAAGCATCATGTTCTTAGAATTCTATGGACTGCATTGGATCTGATCTCTGTATCAACACCAACTTAACATGAATAAAACAAAGTATTAGATGGTAAAAATTCAATCAATGCAGAGTCCAGGCCCCAAGTGTGCTGGGAGCCCACAGCCCTGGCCGTCTGGGGCGGGAGGGGCAGGAGTCCAGGGTTTGGGGTCAGCGCCTGAGCCAGGGCCGGGGTCTCTGCACTCTGGGCCTCCCAGAACCCGAGTGCTCCCCCGCACCGGGGTCACTCCTTTCTGGACCCAGAGACGGCGCCACACAGTGGGGCTCAGGCTCTGACCAAGGGGCTGTTTTCTGTCCACGGTGGTGGGCGTGGAACAGAAAGGGTCAATGCACGCTGAGACGTCTTGAAAAAGCAGCAGGGAGAAAATTAACACAGGAAAAACGGGCCCCACGATGACCTTGAGACATTAAACTGGCCTGTTCGGTGGCGGCCCCTGTTGGTCAGTGGCGCCCCCTGCTGATCAGGGGCGTCCTCATCTAGCAGTGCTCTCTACTGTTCAGCAGCGCCCCCTGCTGGCCAGCAGCACCCTTGTTGGTCAGCGGAATCCCCGCGGGTCAGGGTCTTCCGGTGGTGCCCTCTGCTCCGCGGCGCCCCCTGTCGGACAGCAGCACAGGTGACGGAGGCACAAGTCGGCCGCAGCCCCAGGCCTTGCCGACGTCAGGGTGCCTTTGAGATCTCGCTCAGGATGAAGCGGATGGAAGCCCTGTGCCGAGTCGGCAGTGTCCAGCTCCGCAGAGGCTCTGCCGAAGCCAAGGCCACTCGCCCGTCCTGCCCAGCACGGCTTACTGAGGCTGAGCTGCAAACACCCAGCCTTGCGCCGAGATCAGATCGCACTCCCCATGCCCGTGATGAGCACGGGAGACGGTGCACACCTCCACCTGCCCAGGCCTCAGCCTCCCCGACTGGGTACCTGGCACACGGCTGGCGCAGCCTCCAGGGACAGGCTCGCCCCGCAGGGCCAGACCCAGAGCGCCCAGCAGTCTCCGTGGGGCCCTGCAGTGGAGGGGTGGGGGGCTCTCCCGCGTGGCGGAGGGTGCGTTTCCCCGAGGTGACAGCAGAAGGAGGTGCAGCAGCCATAGTGCGGGCCCTGCGGGAAGCCACATGGCCCACGGGGCCCCGGAGCATTCGGGCATCTGCACGGGAGGGAGCTGGGCTGTGGCCAGGTGCAGAGTATCGGGCAGCAGTGTCCACTGGGATGGCCGTGCGTGTCCCTGACCTGCTGTGTGTGCCACTGGCTTCTCAGCGTCCATGGTAGCCCCCATGTGGACCGAGCGCTGTTTGTCCCCCCGCGGCTGCCTCACTGGGAGAAGGCACTCGGAACCAAGAGACACACACAGGCTTACCTGGCCTGTGCTCACGGCCGTGCCCAGCCCAGGGCCCGGAGCGTGGCTCCAGGAAGGAACCAGGCGGCCCACCCTCACCTGGTGGTGAACTTGGCTGAGACCCCACGGCCGGGGAGAGGGACCCAGGCCTGGAAGTGTGGATACTGGCCCTGTCTGCCTTGCTTTGCTGGAAGACAGGGGGTCTGGAAGATGCCGAGGTGGACAGAGCAGGACACAGCTGGGAGAACGGGAAGAAGGCCAGCTTCGCCTGAGGTGGGGACCAGGGTGACCGGGGGTGGGGGGGAGAGGGGACATGACAACAGCGAGGCAGAGGCAGCCGTGTGCCTGGTACCCGGCAGGGGGAACCACTCCCGGGCCGATGGGCAGTAGCTGGCCCAGGCTGGTGGGCAGCCAGGGAGGGTCAGCTAGGACAGTCTCAGTACCTGGGCACAAGCAGGAGTCCCGGGAGAGCGAGAGGCAACGCCCGGTGTCTGTGTCTGCCGGTTGTGCAGCCGGGTGTTTGGAGGCCTGGGGAGGGCGCGGCTTGGGTCCCAACAGGTGCAGTGTGCGGAGCCTGGAGAGCTGGGTGAGCGCCCCCTTGAGGCCATTGCAGACACCTGCGTGTGTGTCCCAGCCATCGTCCTGTGAGCTCATCTTCAAGTCATCGCTACGCGGGCTGCTGTTCAACCCGAGGCAGCCGGCACTCACGCAAGACAAACAGCGGCCTCGCTGCCCACATGGGAGGTGCCACCCCGGTGCCCGTGTCTTGCACTGAGCCACGCCCCCTGTGGTAGGTTCTGAGTGAAGCATTGATCTATTTCATTAAACGGCAGGTGAGGGGCAACACGTGGCTGAGGTCATGTGACTGGCAGGACAAAGCCTCCAGAGACGTCCAGGTCCTCCTTGCAGAACCTATGGACACCCAGGGCCAGCCGGCAAGGGTGGGATCAGGGTCATTCGCCGGCGCTCCTTGAGAGGGGCCATGGTCCTGGTGGCCACGTGGGGTCCATGCACTTATGGGGTCATCGTAAGCAGGGAGAGAGGTGGTCAGCACATCTGGGTGGTGTGCTGTGAGAAGGGCGTATCACCTGCTGATGGTATAGCCGTAAAGCCGCTGCCTTCAGTGCCAGCATCCCATATGGGCACCAGTTCAAGACCCGGCTGCTCCACTTCTGATCCTGCTCTCTGCTGTGGCCTGGGAAAGCAGTAGAAGATGCCCAAGTCCTTGAGCCCACCTGCGTGGGAGACCTGGAAGAAGCTCCTGGCTCCTGGCTTTGGATGGGTGCAGCTCTGGCTATTGAGGCCAACTGAGGAGTGAAGCAGTGGATGGAAGGTCTGTCCCTCTGCCTCTCTGTAACTCTGCTTTTCAAATAAATAATCTTAAAAAAATAAGTAAAGATATAGAAGGTTCATGAGCCAAGACAGGCAACCTCCAGAACGCGGTAAAGACCAGGAACAGAGCCTCCCTCAAAATCTCCAAGGACAGAGCCCGTGTTGTCCCCCGAGGTCAGTGTTGGCCTTTCCACCCCAGGACATCACCTACGATGCGTGGTTTTTAGCCCGCAAGCGTGGAGCGATCTGTTAGAGCAGCCATGCATTCTCAGACCATCTGCAGGAAATCCACACCCGCTGGCCAGCCCAAGGAGGCCGCCTCCATCGCAAACAAGGGCCCGCCCAGCCTTGGGATCTCTGTCTCTGTTTGCGTGGGCCGAGTCCCTGGGCAGAAGGCGCGTTTGGTAGGAGCCTAGATAGGAGACAGAAGTGGCCGCAGTACAGTCATGGCGACGGTTTAAGCTGCGTGTGCGGCCACATGTGTGTACACACGTGTGCGTGGTCACCACAGCAGCAGCCCCCTAAGGTGGCACAGGTCAGCAGAGGAGGCGCAGATGGGAGTCAGGGAGCAGCCAGCCCCAGGCTCGAGTTCAGTTTGGCCCCTCCAGCCTGCCTGGCCCTGGCTCAGCCTCCATCTTCCCCTGTGAAGTGGCGCTGACGCTGCTGCTCCCGGCCGGCCATGGAGTTTGCACATCCAGCCCTGCCCTGGGTCTGCACTCCCGGGGCCAAAGTAGCAGAGAACCACAGCTCCAGGCTAGGAGACAGCAGAACGTGGGTGTCTCACAGTGGTGGCAGCCAGGGGGGCAAAGTCAGGGTACGCAGGATGGGGGGAGTTGTCAGCCTCTGGTGTCCCTGGCGACCTGTGGCCCCCTTGGCTTGTAGGTGGCCCATCCCCCCATCTTCATACGCTGCTCTCCCTATGTGCCTCTCTGCCTGGCTTCCCTGCTTCCATAAGGACACAGCCATTTTAGATTAGGGCTGCAGACACTCCCAAGAGGACCTCGTGTCGCATCAGTCCACCTGCAAGGACCCTGTTATTGAACAGAGTCATCCTCTGAGGGCTGCAGGCTAGGACTTCACACACGTATAATATATAATATATATATATATATATATATAATATATATATGACAGCTTTCACAGGGGAGGTTTCTTAATTACATAAACCAAGTAGTCACCTTTAGGAGGATCTTATATAGACAATATATTCATATTTACATGATTAAAGCTATATGTCTGACAATACATTTTTTGGTCCAAGTATTTCTAAAACAGAAAAACAAATTCAACCTGCATGTAAGCGGTCAGCTGTATTGTAGCCAGTTTTAATTTCTATGACCAGCAGAGGGCGCGACAAGCTAACCTTTGGAATGATTCGGGCTGATTGTAAAGTCAAATCAGGAACCCTGGGAAGCAATTAGAGCTCCATCTGTGTGTATTAGATGCATCTACAGTTTCTCCCCAAAGAAAAATAAAGGGAGTTCGCCCCTGTTAACATATATGCAAATTAAGAACGACGTGTGGATCTGCTTCTCACCTCCTTGGCTCTCTGTTGAAGTAATTCCATGTGTATTGATCCCCTACACAGGGGCGGGCATTTGGCACAGGGTGGTGATCGGACACTCACCCCACATGCACGTGCCTGGGCTCCCGTCCCAGCTCTGCTTGCAAATGCGGGTTCCTGCTAGCGCACACCCTGGGAGGCAGCAGTGGCAGCTCTAACACTTGGTCTCTGCTGCTCAGGTACAAGACACAGCAGGAGTGCTGGGCTCCCGGCTCTGGCCTGGCTCGGCACGCGTGGAGTGAACCGATGCATGAAGATCGCCCTGTCTCAGTTTCTCTTTCCCTGTCTGCCCCACAGACAAACGATAAATACTAAAACAAGAGCTTCCTAAACAGCAATTATGGGGTTTTTTTTGGGGGGGTTATGAAACAGAACGTTACATTTTTTCATGGCTGCTGTCTGAATGGGTTTATTCAGATAAGGGACTCGGAGTGATTGGCATTTATTCCAAGTAATTGATTTAATTCACTGACGATTGCATTTGAGGTTCTCCAAAGTAAATGTCAGAAGAGATTAAATATTTATCTATCACATGGACCTCTGTGTTCTTAGCTAAATCCATGTGATACAGGGCGCAGTGGGGAAGGTCTCTGATTATTCCCGTTGGTCTGTCCGTGCGTCAGGTGACCCTGGGTTCCGAGGCCCCTGGGCGAGCACACGGCCGCGCGCAGGCTGCCGGAGCAGAAGCCGGGCTGTCTTCGCAGCACCCGACAAGGAGACCTCCAAGGATATTTCTATCTGAGATCATTCCTCAGGCGGGATTAGGGGATTTTCTTTACCCGTTATTCTCTCCTCTAGGTCAACTACTGAATATGAATTGACCAGTTGACAGCTATCTAGAAAACAGATAAACTTATCTAATACTGGGTTTTGCATGGATTCATGAATTTAAATGACCTGCTTCCCAGAAGTCTCTGAATCGGTCCAAGAGACAGCATCCGTCTCAGCTTGGGAAATCTGCATACACGGCATTTTATTGGAAATGGGCAATGCCCTCTTGTTGCTACGCGTGATTTATTTTCCCAAACTGCTGACTGTGCATGGGCCAGACTTTTGAGTGGGATTTGAGGTTGGGGTGAAGAAGAGAGCCTTTCCAGGGGCAAAGCTAGATGGGGTATAAAATCTCCCAGCACAACACCTACCAGCTCTCTTCAGCACAGTTCAGAGGTGGAAACCTGTTTTGCTATTTCAGATTTATGACAAAATAAATACAAGATTGACATGGTGAACTGCAAACGCACGGCTGGACGGAGATCTGAATGCGGAAGTGTTCAATGATGCCAGGGCCACAGGGGCGGCGCCTCTGTTTCAGGCGCTGGTTCCTACCCTATCCCACAGACCCGATGATGGCCCTCGGGCTTCTGCTCCTCCCTGATCTTTCAAACAATGCACCACACACTCCTGGCACCCCTCTGCCGCCAGCCATGGTGGAGAGCAGAGACCGTGGATTGTATCCTGAGGGTGTCTGTCTTAGCTGATTAGAGTCGACGCCAGCCCAAGGGGCAGCCAGTCCAGGGCTGGCCCAGCTCTGTGACCTGGGTTGATGAAGAAAAACACCTGTTTTGAGGAACTGATATGGGAAATGTTTAGAGAAAACAACATATTAAACTGTGAACAGAATGCACGGTGAGGCGGTATTGGGCCAAGAATAATTACGAAAAGCACAAATCGTCACAACGCATGAAGTGAAAGGCAAGAGTCTATGGTAGTAAAATACGCCCATCTCAGCAGCTTGCTTTTAACGCAACTTGTTGCAGGTAAAGTCTGTACGTGCTGGAATCCGTAGGGTCGGCAGCCTTCCATCCACCTCAGAGGGGCAGCTGGCCTTGCAGACCCACTTGCTGGCGTGTGTGTGTGTGAGGGAGGGGCCCAGGGCCCTGCCTGCCCAGGTTGTCCCTGCGTTCGGGCGACACACTGGATGTCAGCCCCTCGCCTGGATCCCAGCAGGGAGTGAGGGCGGGTCCTTTTCCGCTCTCACGTTCTGGCATTTTCTATCATTCAGCATCTCCCCAGGCTCTTAGGTGGATGAGCCAGGGCCGGGCGCCGCCCGGGTCACTTTCCTAACTCTTTGTGTTTCTATAGCCCCACTCATCTGCCTCCCAGAGGTGACCTGGTCTGAATGCTGAGCTGTTGGAGCAGCACCTGCTCTGACTTGGTTGAACCTACAGCCTCCAGGCACCGAGTCCTCCACGCTCTGACGACTGGCACATCAGGCTAGAGAACAGCCAGAAACCAGTCTCACTTGTGCAAGGATCACCTGGACATTTGGATGCTCTGGGAGATATTTTGTGTTAAGACTCTTACGTTTAATCAAAAATTTAGGTCAAATTTCACTCACTACTCCAGTAGCTCAATTGCGATGATGTATATTATTTATGTCAACATCAATCGATTAGTTAATAAATGCACGATTAATTGTTTATATCTGTGAGCCTCATTGATTGTGTTCAGTATGCTTAGGGCACTGCATAGCTCTCTCTGTTAATCCGCTCTGCAGTTTACATGGACATTTGAGTGCAGCTGTTCTCTCGGTAGTGACTGTGGTCATTGTGCCGTCGTCACGTTCTCTTGCTTTGGCTCTCTCAGGGTCTGATTCACCGCGAGTCTCAGCTCTAGGGTTTCTGAACACAGGGTCCTCCCCACTGCTACTCCTGCAGCCTCCATGAAGCGTTGCTGGTGCTCTGGCCTCCAGGGCTTTTGAGGATTCTCATACGTGTGAACCGTGGTGCAGAAATACCCACGACTCGAGGCACATCTCTGTCAGTGAGGTTGAATCGGCAAATACTTTTCACTCCTCTCATGGTTTTGAGTGTCACCTTTTTAGCTTTATTTGTCTTCACAACTCTTCCCCACGTATCACTGTTCACACACTGGACATAGTGACAAATATTCAGCATGGCTCTTCTGTTATTGCTATGATGACTTCCTATCTTGAAATTGTTCTACTTTACCTATTCTCTCTTTACCTACATCTATTCAATGTTTCTATTTATTTTTTCATGATTCTGAATGAGAAGGGATACCCAGATATTTTCTAAGAATTTTGTAGGAAGACAACGAGGGCCTGGCCCGACCTGGGGCACTGAGGTGTGCCTTCTGCCTTCTCTGACTGGGCACGCATGCCCTATTCCTGTGTACCTGTCACCCTTCCTGCCAGCTGTCCTCAAAGGTGACACGTGTGCTTCTGCTCCTCCTCCTGCCCAACGTTAGCTTTGGACTGGACGTGTCATTCACATGATGTCATCTCTGCTCCCCAGCTATGTGTGTGAACCCTGTGAAGCCCATGCTTGCCTCCTGCACGGCGTCTGTAGATTCACGTCTGTGCTCTGCTGTCTCCTCTAAAACACTAAGTTGTTTTTTTCCTCCTTTATTCCTTCCCCATCAGGTAGGCAGGTACTGAACACTTCCTGATGGAGCCCTGGCACCTCTAGTCTGTGCAAAAATATGGCTCTCTGGACCTATGGGAAAAGTAGTCGCATTCAGAGTTTGAAGAAGGAAGATAAGCTTTGAATTGGCCGTCCAGAGTGGCAGTTGTCCAGGGAAACAGACGCTTGTCAACAGGAGTGTGGCTTCTCCGGTTGGGGTCAGAGATCAGACGGTTTGCAGACACTGATCAGTACAGGTGTGTGGCTCTCCTGGAAGTGTGAGCACACACTGGAAGGTGGGTGTTTGATGGACAGGTGCCATGGCGTGACAATGTGGCACAAGCATCGCTTCTTTTCCCAGCTGATGGATTAAATGAAAATTGATGCAGTTTGCTGGAGAAGATATACAAAGAAGACTGGTTTGGACATAGTGAGCTGCTAAGCAGGGGTAAGGTGTGCCCCAGTGAGGTTAAACAACAGATATAAAGTGGGAGGAAAACTTGAGTTGTGACAGTGTGAGGGGTTAGGGTGAGCCAAGGGAAGTTAAGGTGCAGACGGAGGTGGCCGCAGGATTATCAGTGCCAGTGCTCAGCTGCCTGTAGACGTCTACTGGCACTGGGGCAGCCTGTGAGACTCTGAGCCCGGTCATGACAGGAGGAAACAGCTGGGGGGAGAGAAAGACCTGCAGAAGAGAAGCCTCCAGGGCCGGAGGTGGTGGGTGAAGGGCTGGGGGGAGTGGGTGGGGACTTGGGGAGGTGGGGAGTGGGTGGGGACTTGGGGAGGTGGGGAGTGGGTGGGGACTTGAGGAGGTGGGGAGTGGGTGGGGACTTGGGGAGGTGGGGGGTGGGTGGGGACTTGGGGAGGTGGGGGGTGGGTGGGGACTTGGGGAGGTGGGGGGTGGGTGGGGACTTGGAGAGGTGGGGAGTGGGTGGGGACTTGGAGAGGTGGGGAGTGGGTGGGGGCTCCTTGGGGAGGTGGGGAGTGGGTGGGGACTTGGGGAGGTGGGGAGTGGGTGGGGCTCCTTGGGGAGGTGGGGAGTGGGTGGGGGCTCCTTGGGGAGGTGGGGAGTGGGTGGGGAGGACTTGGGGAGGTGGGGAGTGGGTGGGGACTTGGGGAGGTGGGGAGTGGGGGGGACTTGGGGAGGTGGGGAGTGGGTGGGGGCTCCTTGAGGAGGTGGGGAGTGGGTGGGGACTTGGGGAGGTGGGGAGTGGGTGGGGACTTGGGGAGGTGGGGAGTGGGTGGGGGCTCCTTGGGGAGGTGGGGAGTGGGTGGGGGCTCCTTGGGGAGGTGGGGAGTGGGTGGGGGGGACTTGGGGAGGTGAGGAGTGGGTGGGGGGGACTTGGGGAGGTGAGGAGTGGGTGGGGACTTGAGGAGGTGGGGAGTGGGTGGGGACTTGGGGAGGTGGGGAGTGGGTGGGGACTTGGAGAGGTGGGGAGTGGGTGGGGACTTGGAGAGGTGGGGAGTGGGTGGGGACTTGGAGAGGTGGGGAGTGGGTGGGGGCTCCTTGGGGAGGTGGGGAGTGGGTGGGGACTTGGGGAGGTGGGGAGTGGGTGGGGCTCCTTGGGGAGGTGGGGAGTGGGTGGGGGCTCCTTGGGGAGGTGGGGAGTGGGTGGGGCTCCTTGGGGAGGTGAGGGTATGGAAGGACAAGGTCACCACTTCTCCAGGCTCTCTACCCCACACCGCAGGGCTGGCGGCTGGGCGTGGATCACAGGTGGAGGGCCAGCTGACGTCATATGCAGTGGTGCAGAGCAGATGTGCAGGCCAAGTGCATTAGTTAGGCTCCCAGGGTCTCCTGAGGACCCGGGGCTGAGGACTGGCTTTCTGGTTGCGCAGGGTTGTGATGAACACCGTCGGTTTCTAGAACAACACCCGTGGGGTGCAGCAAGGGGTCCACAGGGCCGAAGGCCTCTTCCTGCTTTCCTCTCCTTCCAGCCAGTCCAGCTCTAGGGCTTTGCTGCACTATCTGTATTTTATGTCACAGGCAATCAGACAGAAAAAGTTAAGACTGCTCATGCCAGAAAATTCCTAGATCCTAGATGAGATGTTACTCTTACTCCGAATCACCCACCTCCCAAATCTGCCCACCTGTGTGTTCGCTCCTTGATGGATTTCACTGAGAGGAACAAAGGACATCTAGAATTATGGCACCTAAAAGCCAACTCTATCAAGTAATGAAAAATCATTTTAATTTGTAGTCTTATCTCACCTAAAGGTCACACAGAATCCTGAGTGTATTTCTCTATTAGAGAAATTTAATTTAAAAAATCTTCAAACTAGAAAATGCATCTTTTATTATTATAGTTGTCCATATTGATTCAAATTGCAAATGAGAAAAAATGCATAAATTCAATTTAAATCCAAAGTAACGTAATGAAATTTAACAATATAAGTATTAGCATGAATATTATCTGTTTTCTCCATATAGAATCCCTGCGTGAGGAGCAATTTGGGTATCATTTCCTGGACAGAGAGGACCTCGGGCGAGGCACAAAGGGGCCCTGAAGATCTTTTGCCTTCTTATTCTTGTGTATAATGAAAGCCACCACCAGTTTAAGCTGAGAATCGGGAAGAGACCGTTTGCTTTCCCCATAGATCCATAGGAAATGGACTCTCTGTCTAAAACGCTTCCCTAGCCCAGCTCCTCTGTGGGCCACAGCCTTCCTTCTGGGTACGGATAGAACATGGGGCGAGGTATCGCTGCTCAGGGTGTACAGATCATGTTGTCATGAATCATGCAAATCTCCCTCTGTACCGACTACGGGGCCTCGCCTTGCTGCACAGCACATGGCCACCCAAACCTTCCGTGAAGCCGATGGCTCAGGTGGCCCTACAGTCCATCAGATGAGTACAAAGTCACCCAGGGGAACGATGCCAGTCGCTGGCGAGCGTCAGTTGTGGGAAGGGTTGACTGTGGCAGGCAGCGGTAGAATGTGGGGTACTGTTAGACGTGTCTAATTACCACCGAGAGGGCCTGCCTTTGTGTCCACAGGAAAGACTAGAGCTTGTGTAATGATTAAACAGCAAAAAGATCAAAACTAAAACGAGCAGACCACAAATCAGACAAAAGTTACACATACTTGTACACACATACACCCCCCCATACACACATACACGGGGCTCTCTGTCCCACGTCTCTGGGGCTGTCGAAGGCTGGGCCATCAGGCTAAGTCAGCCTCATCCTCGTGTGTGTCACAGGCGGAGTGGGCGGTCCCCGTGGGCAGGTCGCCGTTCCTCGCTGGTGACAGCTTGCCCTCTCTGTGTCCTGATCTCAACCTGGGGACACCCCAAAGCCTTCCAGGAGTTGTGCTCTGAGAGGCGAGCCGCCTGTTGGAGAGGAAACCCCACAGCAGACAGCCTGGCCAAGAGCGGAGTCAGGAGGTGCAGAGAGGTGTGAGCCCATGTCTTCTTCTGCTCCCAGGGACTCTGAATCCAAAGAGAATGCAGGAGACAGGAAACTCGCCCTGTGCCCCTCCGGCCGCCTCAACCTCTTCCTTCATAGAAGAAGGGTTAAGAGAAACAAACACAGATAAGTACTTAAGAATAAATCTACCAAAGCAGTGTAAAAACTCTGAGCGCTGAGAATCTCAAAACACCCACGATAAAGGAGATGGTGTTCTGAGTAAATGGAGGAACACAGTCTGCTGTTGGCCTGGACGGCTCAACGTATTAAAGATGCCAATTCTTCCTCGATTTACCCGTAGGCTTCATGTCATGCCTGGCAAAACCCCAGCAAATTTTCAGTGGGGACCAACGAGCTCATTCTCAACTTTATACAGAAAGACAAAGGGCCTAGGACAACCAAACAGCTTTGAAAAAGGAGAAAAAGTGTGAAGTTTCAGTCCACACTGTGTTAAAATCACTTTCATAGCTACAGCCATCAAGCCTGGTGCAGTGTTGGAAGGCAGACAGATACAGAAACGATGGAATGGAAGAGAAAGCTCCAGAATGTGAGGCTACTGCAAAAAGACCGTGGGATTAAAAGATAAGTTTGTTTTGGTGCTCAAAGTTTTGAAATCCATGCACAGGTTTTTTCATAAAGTGCATTTTCTATGAACTTTCCAAAGAATCCTCTAAGATTCTGAAAGACACGTCCAGCTGATTTTTGACAGAGCTGCAAAAGAATAGGAATGAAGACAGGTCCTGTCAGCAGATGGTGCTGGGGCCATGAGCAGCTTGTAGCCACAATTTTGTACACGTGGGTTAGTCCAGATGAATAAACTAACAAGCAAACAATATGCTTCAACCTAATCTTCACACTTGGTACAAAATTACCTCTGTACACATCACACTTGCATGTAGGACATAAAAGTATGCAATTTTTAGAGGAAAACAGGAGAAAAATCTTTGGGACTCAGGTGAAGAGTTCTTAGACACAACAATGAAGGCAGGATTCATAAATGAAAAATTCGCTGAACTCCACCCATCCAGATTCAAGCAGTTTTGTTTTGCAAAGGGCCATCCAAAAACGAGCCTGGAAACCCAAGCTACGGCTTGGAAGGAGTATTTGAAAAGCGTGTATCTGTCGAAGAACTTGAATTCAAACTATTAGGAGAACTCTTGAAATTCCAAAGTATAAAACAGCAACAGAAATAACAAATATCCAGTATGATGGTGCATGCAAGAAGGCGTCTCCGCTGATGGGAGTGAGGACAGCAAGGCTGGCCCTGAGCAGATTCCATCAGACAACGGCGAGAGAAAGCCACGATGATGGAGCATTACACAGAGACCCTGGACAACACATGCTGCCTGTGGAAATGTGAAAAGACAAAGGCATGTATAAGTAGAAGCCTAGGAAGCAGCCCAGTCAACGTCCTCTCGTCCTGATGAGTTGAAGCCTTCCACTTACACGGACATCTGTACAGGGGTGTTCGTGGTAGCTTTAGCCCCGTAACAGCCCTCGAGAGGATGTCTCTCCATGGATGCATGCTTACATAAAGTGGTCACATGCAGCACAGAGCCCCCCAGCCATGGGATATTACTCAGCAATGAGAAAGGAAGAACCCACAGGTACATAGGACAACTCAGTCAGGTACCTGTGGGCTTATATACCAATAGGCACACAGAAAGGCGTTCAACATTGATTAGGGAAACAAACATCAAAACCACAGTGAGGCATCGCTTCACAGCTGTTAGCGTGGCCATTACCTAAAACAGCAGAGCAAGATGGAAAACAGGGGATGTTGATATACTGCTGGGTACAGACATTGAGACAACCAGCATGAAATTTCTTTAAAGGGGCCGGCGCCGTGGCTCACTAGGCTAATCCTCCACCTGCGGCACCAGCACTCCAGTTCTAGTCCCGGTCGGGGCGCCGGATTCTGTCCCCGTTGCCCCTCTTCCAGGCCAGCTCTCTGCTGTGGCTGGAAGTACAATGGAGGATGGCCCAAGTGCTTGGGCCCTGCACCCCATGGTAGACCAGGAGGAAGCACCTGGCTCCTGGCTTCGGATCCAAGCAGTGCGCCGGCCGTAGTGGCCATTTGGGGGGTGAACCAACGGAAGGAAGACCTTTCTCTCTGTCTCTCTCTCTCTCTGTCTAACTCTGCCTGTCAAGAAAAAAAAAAGTTCACATGCAGCCTCAGGGCTGCAGTCACTAATGTTGTGTTGTATATAGGACATCTGCTAAGATAGTGGATTTTAGATACTCTGACCACACACACATGTCCCGTAACATCCTACTCTTTGATTGAGTTATTGCTTCAAACCACTATGACTGACTTTGCAGCCATCACCACCACTACCACCATCACCATCACATCAGCACCATCACACCAACGTCATCACCACCACCACCATCATTACCATCACATCACCACCACCATCACCATCACCACCATCATTATGATCACATCACCATCACCACCACAATCATCACCATCACCACCACCACCACCACAATCACTACCACCATCGCCATCACCATCAACACTATCACCACTACCATCGCTATCACCATCACCATCACCACCACGATCAACATCACCACCATCGCCATCACCATCACCACCACCACCACCACGATCAACATCACCATCACCATTGCTATCACCGCCACCACCACCAGCATCGCCATCAACATCACCACCATGATCAACATCACCATCGCCATCACCATCACCACTACCATCGCTATCACCATCACCACCATCAACATCACCACCACGATCACCATCGCCACCATGATCACCATCACCACCACCACCACCACCATCACCATCATCTGTCATCACTTTGTCCTAAGTATGTCTTCTATCATCTCCTCCCCATTAAATACGCCCATTTCTGGACTGTTGCTTGACCTAGCAGTCAGGACGCCAGTTCAGAGATCTCCTATCAGCGTGTCTGAGTTCCGTGCCTGCTCTGGCTCCTGGTTCAAGCTTCACGCTGGAGCTCCTGGGAGGCAGTGGTGGTGGCTCAAGTGATAGGGCTCCTGTGTGGGAGAAGTGGATTGAGCTCCCAGCTTGCAGCTTTGGCCCTGCGGCAGTTGCCAGCATTTGGAGAGTGAACCAGTGGGTGGGAACCCTCTCTCTCTCTCTCTCTCTCTCTCTCTCAAATAAAAGAGAAGCAAAATAAAATCAATTGAGGACTATATGGAAGTTCTATAAATATCTCTGTGCTATTCCCTGGTTGAAATCCTCTCTTCTGGCATTGGAAGGAGGATACTTCTGCAAATTTAGACAAAACTAGAAAAAGAAAACCAGCTGGAGATGGACGCTAGCATGCTACTGGCTGTGCTGTACACTGGCAAAAAGGGAGTGGTCAAAACAGTTCTTGGAATCTCATCGCCATCTCTTACATGTTGTCTCATGCGCCTTATATTTAAAAATGCTTTTCTACTACTGTCTACCTGTCCGCACATCTTCTGCTGCCCAACACTCCTATAAACACACCACCTTCTATCTCTATGTCTCCTCACCTTGCTTTGTGCTCAGAGCAACCCCTGAGTTTTCTCTTGCTATCACGGTGAAGGGAAATGCTGTAGTTTCCAAGGCTGGCTTCACCCACACCGCCTGCACGTACTGGCCCCGACTCACGGTCTGGCATTGCTTTCTGCCCCTCACTGTTTATTATTTTAGAAAAAAAGCCAGGAGCACCACTGTCGCCTCTGTAACTGCTTCCCCGTCTCCCTTCTCTCTGGAGAATCCTCCAGGCTCACCGGAGCCGCTCCCGGCCACCAGCTCCAGCACAGGCTGAGCAATTGGTAGCACGGTCGGTCACGAACGGGCCGCGTCTTCTGAACTGCATTTGCTGAAGTCACTTCCAGTTTACACATTTATGACATTTGAAACCATTTCAGATACAAAATAACAGCCCTAATGTGGGAATGTACCTGAAATAATTCATCCGAGAGCATTGTGAGTCAGTAGATAGGTTATCCATTGCTCCCCAATCCCCACCCGGCGAAAATAAAACTTGAGTTTCTTTGTTATCTATGTGACCTTTTCCAGTACTCTGTTCTCCCCTAGTCAGGGAGAAAATTGCCTGGACAGATCAATAGCTTTCAAGTGGAGATTTTCACAGAAATGTGGAATGGGAACATTTTCAGAGCAGACCTCTCGGAAAAAAAAAAAAAAAACACACACACACAGAGCTCTTCTTTCTAGTATTATTAAAATCACCACCATCTGTGTTAAATGATGAAATTAGAGTCTGCACGCCAATTCACTAGGCATAGGCCATCTACTTTGTTATGACTTTAAACAGAATCGGATTAAAACGAGTTTCGGTGCAGGGCGCTTCTGGGGCTAGCGTGGATTCAGATGAGATGGAAAACTGAAAGAGACCTCGTCAACAGTCAGCAGAGCGAGTCTAGAGGAAGGTCCTTACGTGGCTTTACTCTCAGGAGACGAGGGTGTTCACGGTTCACACTAGCTCTCCCTTTCGAGAGGATGTTCTACACACATCTCAGAGCAGCCAGGGGCCGTGTCTGCAGGAAGGGCTCGTCCGTCAGCAGTTAAAGCGGCCACGTGACGTCATTGGCAGCCAGGCTACGAGGTGATTCCACGCTGTGAATGAACTGGCAAGATTCAAAACTGAAATTTTACCCTCATGTTTTACTGTACCTCAAGCTACGGATGCGGTGTCATGAATGAAGACAATCAGATAAACATCGTGGGTTTTTTTTGCCAGAAAACAAACTGGGAGAAGGATCCCTTCGGACTTCTGGCCCCGCAGGCACGTGTCCTAGGATGGGGGACGAGGGCCCGGCAGTCAGGACTGCACGCTGCTGTGCTGGTGACGGCGTCGGATCCTGCTCACGTTGGAAAGCACAGACAGGCCTCGGGTCACAGAGAGTGGTTTCGCAGAGTGGCTGGGAAAGTCAAAGGCGGTGAGCAGCCCCTCCTCTGTCAGATCCATGCAATTTAAATTAGGTCAGGGCTAATTCATGGGGTGTCTTCCGAGTCCCTGGGCGGATTGTCATCGTAAACCTACGCAGCGTTGCTAACCTCCAGCCATTAACAAGATGCATGGGTCCCGGGGCCCTCCGCTAACTTCCCAAGTTGAAGCCGGATGACTTAGAACTTCCACTCCTGGGGGTGGCAGGGCTGTTTGTCAGCTGTTGGGACTGGACCTCCATAGGCCCTCAATCTGCAGTATCTACAGTGGAGTGAAAATGAATGAACATCTGTACATGTGCTCAGATACTATGTCAGGCGATAGGAAATTAGCTGTCATAACAAGTCCATGAAGCCCTAACACACCATCCATCTTGCTCGGTTTATGGAGTACACGCACTGCGGTGGCCGTGTCAGCCGGCTCTCTCGCACGTCGCGCTGATCCAGCGACCGTGAGCGTCTCATCAGGGTTTGACCCTGCTCCCCCGCGTTCGCGCCCCCTTGTATCCTGCCCTTGGATGTGCTTGCCACACTCCACGCAGGAAGCCCATCTCCAGGAGATCCGTTTTTCTCCCAGTAAGGACTTATTGACCAAAAAAAAAAAGTTTAGAAATTTATCTTTGCAAAAACACTCTACACCCTGATAACAATAATTTGCTGTTTCAATTAAGGGCTGTTTTGTGGAAACGTGTGAGGGTGAGTAAAATCCACTTCTCCAAAGTATGAGAGAGAGAGTGAGAGAGAGCGAGAGCGAGAGCGAGAGAGAGAGAGAGAGATTAACACATTAAAATCAAGTAGGTCCCCTCTTTGATGGGAGCACTGTAATTTATAAATCCCTTGGGAAAGATCCCACTCTGCTTGAAGGAGGAAGGTAAGAGGTGTGTTTGGCTGCTATTGGAGCCTCTCTCAGCTTCTCTCTCTCTCTCTCTTCTCTCTCTCCTCTCCCTTCTCCCTTTCTCTTTCTCCCTTTATTTCAGAATAGTTTTAAATTTACAAAACAAAATCAGTGAAGCAGTCACAAAGGGACTCCCACACACCCCCTCTCCCTGTTTCTAACATCCATGCTTGTATCTACATCACAATTACTGAACCACACCAGCTCCTCTTTTTATACCAACTCCCTCAGCCCTCTGTCCCCTGACCCCTCCCAGCCTTCAGTAATCAACATTCTGCAATCAGATTGTTGCTTTTGTTTCTAATTGTAGTTCCCACATGTGGGAGAACACGCAGTAGTTGGTCATGTCTGGCTTATTTAATACAACATGGTGTCCTCGGTTCCACCCATTTTGCTGCAAATGGCAGGGAGTTGTTCTTTTTTAGAGAGGAATAATATTCCATTGTGTACATGTGCCATATTTTCTTTACACATCCATCTAATCATGGACACCTTGGCTGGTTTTTTGCCTTGGCCATTGTGAACAATGCTGCTATAAACACAGGTGCGTCTTCAATACTATTTGTTCATGTCTTTCGGGTTTATGCCCAGTAGCAGGATTGTGGGTCATGTAGCAATTCCATTCTTAGTTTTGTTTTTTGTTTTTTTTTATTTGACAGAGTTAGACAGTGAGAGAGAGAGACAGAGAGAGAGACAGAGAGAAAGGTCTTCCTTTCATGGGTTCACCCCCCAAATGGCCGCTAAGGCCGACACTGCGCCGATCCGAAGCCAGGAGCCAGGTGCTTCCTCCTGGTCTCCCATGGGGTGCAGGGCCCAAGCACTTGGGCCATCCTCCACTGCACTCCCGGGCCACAGCAGAGAGCTGGACTGGAAGAGGGGCAACCGGGACAGAATCTGGCACCCCAACCGGGACTAGAACCTGGGGTGCCGGCGCCGCAGGTGGAGGATTAACCAAGTGAGCCACGGCGCTGGCCCCCCACTTTGAGTTTTTTAAAGTAACCCATACTCTTTTCTATTCATTCACCTCCCCAGGGTCCCCTGTGCTCCACCCCTTCCCAGCAATGCTTCCTTTCTGTCCTCTGGAGGAGAGCCATGTCACAGGGGTGAGCTTTTCACTTGCGTCTTTGCATTTTCCTGATGCCTAGTGATGTCGAGCAGTTTTTCCTATTTGTGTCAACCATTTGTATTTCTTCTTTTGAGAACTGTCTGCTCAGGTCCTTTGCCAATTTATTACCTGGGATTGCTGGGGTTGTTTTTTGGCTGAGTTTTTTGAGTTGCTGATATATTCTGGGTATTAATTTTTTGTTAGTTAAGCAGCTGGCAAATATTTTCTGCAGTTTGTTTCCCAGGAATTCCAGGATTTCCAAGCCATTGGTCAAGGATGTGAGGACTTTGTAAGCTCTCAGAATTAAAGATCCAAGACTTGAAGTTTACTTTGGAAGTATTTGGCTGGCGGCTCTACTGTGGACATCACTGGAACTGCAGCAGCCACTGGGATGTAGGAAGACAACACTAGAACTTCTAGTTACGTTTGCTTTCACGAACAAGTATTCCACTTAAGCTTTATGGATGTGTATTGTAGTGAGTGGTGCTTGGGGCCGGACTTTATCAAAGTCAGATGATGACCTATGATTGACATGACTCAGGTGTCCAAAGGACGGTGGGATTATATCACAGGGAAGATGCTGGCTGCTTTCTTTGTTCCAAATTCAGGCTGTTGTGACGTCGGGTGGCTCAGGTGTGCCCAACACGGGGGAGGTCAGTTTACCAAAGTCCTGAACTGTTGACAATTAAAGATACTTTGTATAAAGAGTACATGGGAAAGCCACAGAAAACGCTTTCACGTGGGCCCATGTCAGCCACACTACAACGTGCTGACCTGCTCTTAGAACTGAAACACCCAGGCGGACTGTTGGAAACGCAGACACTGTAGCCAGAGGTTTAGCAGTCCTTCTCGTTCTCCATGAAAATGCTGTCTGGGAAGAAAACCTGCTGGCTGCATGAAACCATCCCACTCACGAAGACAATTCCCGCTGAGCACGGGGAAGGTGGGCAGCTGTGGGCCTGGCCAAGGGCTGCTCACCTGGGCGTACCAGGGCAAATGGGGAAAAGACAGGGTCAGTCCGACAGCAGCAAACCGTAACCTGGGATTTCCCACGGGGTTGAGAATGTTGGCGTCTTAAATGTAGTTTAGATGGTGATAGCGTTTCAAGGATGCAATCCTTAGAGAATTATTTACGTGTGTGCCTGTATGCAAGCCTCAGCGAACTCAAAATCTCTGTCTTCAGCCCCAGCGAGTGCTTTAGTCCAAACGGGGCATTAAATACAGGCTATGTATGTGTGCTTGCTGAGAGAGGGACGCTCCTGCCTGGAGTCTGGGCTAGTGCTGACCAGGAAGTCCTTGAAGCCAGAAGCGCCCCAGGTGGGGAGGGGACTCGGGTTGTAAAATAGATGCTGTGTGATGTTTACGTGTGGAGCGAGAGGAACAGTCCCTGTGAGCATCGTTTGCAGCATAAAGGGACGGTGCTGCTTCCAGGAATGCAGCTCTCCTGGGAGACAGCGCCACCGTCTTCTGCTGCAGACAGACTCACGGCACAGCTTTGCCAAGCAGCCGTGAGATGAGAAGGGGCTGCCCGCTTGGGCGAGGCGTTCCCATAAATACCTGTGCTTCCTGCTGCCTTTCAAAGTGAAGTGTGAGTTAGCAAGGCCGAGGTTGATGGTGCAAAGACGCTTTGGGAAGAGAGCAGCTTTACAGAATATGTACTAGGCTAGGGCTCCTTCTTGTGTGACTTTGTGATAATAAATCATGTAAATGTGGTTTAAAATCTAAGCAGAGACCTTTAGGCACTTGGAAACTTGCTGGCAATATCTAATTTTAGAAGACTTCTCTATATATTTTAAATAATAACAGTGACATGGGACAAGAGGAAAACAGGAAAACATGCAAAATTGCACAAAACATGAGCATATTCGGCAGGCGAGAGTGAACAACTCATTTTGCTTCATGCTCGTTCTAGTGAATGCAGCCATAATAAATCCACCTCTTTCATGTGCATCTCCCCGTCTCTCAAAGCCACACAGCCAGCTGGGAAGAGACATCAAAACCCAGGATCAAAATAAAGTAAACCTAGAAGCCAACTTCAAATGATTCCATCACAAAATGTAAAGGCAGCAGCTTAAAAAGTACTCAACCACATTGTTCATCTGAAAATGTGATTACTTCACAGTACACGCTGGAGTGGGAAAAATAATTCCTGATGCTGGCAAAGTAACTTCCTGAGAAATATTTACTTCATCTTTATGGAATATGTGCAGGTATTTGTATAGCAGTGTGTGTTTCCACTTGGAGATCATTCGCAGACATGACGGTGTTAATTTTGTCAGTAACCACTCATGAATTCTTCTACGTAACTGCATGACCACATCCTGTCTTTTTTGAGAACAATCTTTATAGAAACAATTTACACAAAGTGTAATTTTTAAAAAATTTTTCTTTGTTTAATTTATTCAAAAGGGGGAGAGAAGAAGAGAGGGAGAGAGAGAGACCCTGAGACTCAGGGACAGACAATTGTTTGTTCACTCCCCAAATAACCACAACAGGCCATGTTGGACCAGGCCAAAGCCAGGAGCCAGGAACTCAACCTGGGCAAGGGTGGCAGGGACCCAAGTGCTTGAGCCACTTTGCTGCCTCCTGGGGTCTGGAATCAGGAGCAGAGTGGGGCTGTGGGCTGCAGGTGTCCCGTGCAGTGTCGTGACTGCTAGGCCAGGCGTGCATGCCGAAGTACATCTTACAGTTTCTTCCCAGAAAAGTAGTTCTTGGACGGGGGAATCCATTGGAGTGCTAGAGTCATTGGACTTTCACTTTATGATCTCAAATAAATGCATCACCAAATATGTGTATTTTCTTTACCGAGCTTGGAATTTCATTCATTTCCTGTGTTGTACAGAAATTTCTCTCTCTGTGTATGCGCATGCTTGGCTTGCTCACTCACTCCCTCGTTCTCCCTCTCCTCCCCCTCCTCTCCTTCTCTCTCTCTTCTTTCCTTCTTTCTTATATGACAGTTGAGTTTTGTGTTCCTCAGCAACATTGCTGTCCAAAACTCTGACCTTAAAAACAGAGATTTCAGGCCGGCACTGTGACCCAGAGGGTTAAAGCCCCAGCCTGCAGTAGCAGCATCCCATATGGGCACCTGTTCAAGTCCCAGCTGCTCCACTTCCAATCCAGCTCCCTGCTAATGCACCTGGGAAAGCAGTAGAGGATGGCCAAGTCTTTGTGTCTCTGCACCCAGCTGGGAGTCCCAGACCTGGCTTCGGATGGGCTCAGCTTCTGCTGTAGTTGCCACTTGGGGAGTGAACCAGTGGATGGAAGACCTTTCTCTCTCTCTCTCTGTAACTCTTTCAAATGAAATAAATCTTAAAAAAAAGGAAAAGAAGCGGATTTCCGAGTGAGAGATCATTGTAGAACAGCAAATGTAAGACAGCTGTGTCTCCCTATGGTTATTATTTTTGCACTTGATGGGGGCTAGTGCGTCCGCACCCTCTTAGAGTCTCACTTACTGTTCTGCAAATTGGACACAGTGTGGAAGGGACGGAAGTGAGATGCTCTTCTCCGTCCCTGTCACACAGGGTACGTTTCCTGCATTCTTTTGATCATTTTGAGTGACGTGCAGGATCATGCTTCGTGCAATGCACGACGGATCCCCCATTCACCAAGGAGCACTCTACGTGCGTCCGTGTGTGTGTGTGTGTGTGTGTGTGCACTGTGATTGTGAGAAGGCCTTTTGTTTCTAGGTCTTACTTTACGCCGTGAGTTTGGGATGATAATGTCCATTTTATAGATGTGGAAAGTGAATCCTAGAGAGGAAAAGCAGCCCAAGTAATTCAGCCAAACCACAAACCTAAGAAAAAGTGGGACTTGAACCCTGTCATCTTCAGGCTGGACATGGTCCTCACCCATCAGCCCGCACAGCCTGGAAGGGGAGAAAGGAGCCGCGAAGAGCTAGGGGGCAGGTTCCCCGACTCCGGAAAACACCACACCGAGGACAGTGGCCGCATGCTGAACCGTGGCTGCGTGCTGAGCTGTTTGTCGTCTTCTGAAGTGTGGCTTATGTGACACAAACCAAGGGAGAGTGCGTTAGAGATGGGGCCTGGGCTGGCGCCACAGCTCAACAGGCTAATCTTCTGTCTGCGGTGCTGGCACACCGGGTTCTAGTCCCGGTCGGGGCGCCGGATTCTGTCCCGGTTGCCCCTCTTCCAGGCCAGCTTTCTGCTGAGGCCCAGGAGTGCAGTGGAGGATGGCCCAAGTCCTTGGGCCCTGCACCCACATGGGAGACCAGGAGGAAGCACCTGGCTCCTGGCTTAGGATCAGCACTGTGCACCAGCCACAGTGGCCATTGTGGGGGTGAACCAACGGCAAAGGAAGACCTTTCTCTCTGTCTCTCTCTCTCACTGTCCACTTTGCCTGTCAAAAATAAAAAAAAGACGGGGCCTGGGAGTCAGATTGCTCACTTCATACATTTACATGGATTTTACTAATGAGAAAGCTTTCTTCAGATAATATATTTTCAAACACTCAACAGTCACTAAGTAATGAATCAGTAATGGATGGACAAGTTGCTACCCTTCACTTGTTCTCTTCATTTGCTTTCTTTCTACTTAGGTGGGAATCCATTTAAAACTATGGACTGTTGTGCAGCACCTCAGCATCTCGTATCAGAGTGCTGCTTCCATTCCTGGCTGCTCGACTTCTGATCCAGCTTCCTGCTGACGCACCTGCAAAAGCAGTGCATGATGGTCCAAATACTTGGGCACTTGCCACCCACGTGGGAGACCCAGATGGAGTTTCAGGCTCCTGGTCGCATCCTGGCTCAGCCCTGACTGTTGTGGCCGCTTAGGGAACAAGCCGGTAGGTGGAGAGTGCCTCTCTTTCTCTGTTGGTCTCTCTGCCCCACACATCACTGTGTCTTTCAAATAAATCAATCTCTTAAAAAATTAAAAACAACTTTGTATAAGCACAAAAACAATAAAAATAAAGGAAAGTTGAAGGTGAAATTAAAATCAGCCTCAGCCCTACACCACAGTTTATCAGCTGAACATTTTGAGCAGTTTTATAGGTCTTTTGTCTACATATCTGTATGACCTCACAATCACATCTAATGTAATTTTTTCATTATTTTCTCCCTGAGCGGTAGCAGGATCGTCTTATATTTCATTAGGTTCTCTTAACTTCATGAGTCCAACCTAATGATCAATCTAAATTTGTCAGACACAGAGAGTCTTAGTTCTCTGTGATTGTGCATAGCGCTTTTATAACCATCTTGACTGTAGCCCTGCATTGCTGCTGGATTTCTGACTATTTTGAGAGCAATAAAAGAACAAAGCTTGTCGCTTCAAAGGGCTTGGATCAGTCTGCAGGTGTCTGATGTGTATTAACAAATTGCTTTCTATGTGTGTGTCGTCACCTTCCCCACTAGTGTTCATTTTGTGTTTTCCTAACTTTGATAGGATTTCTGATGCTTCTTCATTGATTTGCTTTGATTTGATTTGAGACCAAAAACCCAACATTGTTGGGGGCAGCCGCTGTCTAGAGAATTTCGTTTTAAAGCGAAACATCAAACACAGACACAGATCACATCCCCATCTGCCTCGAAGGCTCACCCAGAGAGGGCCTGGGAACCCACCTGACGACAGAACGCACCAGCATCACCCTGCATCGCTCCTCACCCAGAGAAAGCTGCTCCCTGTGCCACTTCCTAAGATCCCTCATCCCTGGTCTGTTCCTCCTGAAGTAAAAGCTTTCGCTTCCTGTCTTTCTTCTTTCCAACAGTTTTCCTGATCTTGACATTCCTCTTCATTTTACCATGACTGGAGTTTGCTTTGGATTTCATTTTCTATTCCTTTTCTGTCTTTCTAAGGTAGATAAATGCATATGGATTGAAATGTTTCCTGTTTTAATATGCGGATTTTCATGCTATAAATTTTCCTCCCAGCACTGCTTTAGCTGTGTGCCCTATATTTTTAAAAATCGTTAAGATTTGCTTTGTAACGTAAAATGTGGCTTACCTGACAAATGTTCTACATGTGCTTGTGCGGAATCTGTCTTTTACTATCCTGTCCTTGGTGTTCTAGAAATGGCCACTAAGTCACAAGGATGATAGTATTTTTTGTGACTTTGAGGTCTTTGTGACCTGTGTCCATGACCTGTTAATTATTTTACTTAATTATTTATTTATTTATTTATTTATTTATTTATTTATTTATTTTATTTGACAGATAGAGTTAGACAGAGAGAGACAGAGAGAAAGGTCTTCCTTCCATTGGTTCACCCCCCAAAATGGCCGCTACAGCCGGAGCTACGCCAATCTGAAACTAGGAGCCAGGTGCTTCTTCCTGGTCTCCCATGGGGTGCAGGGCCCAAGCACTTGGGCCATCCTCCACTGCCCTCCCGGGCCACAGCAGAGAGCTGGACTGGGAGAGGAGCAACCAGGACTAGTATCCGGTGCCCATATGGGATGCCGGTGCCACGGGCAGATGATTAACCAAGTGAGCCACGGCGCCAGCCCCCATGACCTGTTAGTTATTAAGGAGTGCTGAAGTCTATAACTATGAGTGGTGTTCAGAAAATTCATGGAAAATGTGTATTATGACAAAACTATGCATGGATTTCAGCTGATAGTGTACCAAAATACACTTATCTTTAAGTCAATTTTTTCCCAGACTTTTTGATGCAGCCTGGTGTAATTGAAGGTTTTCTAGTACTTCTAGTTCTATTTTTCTTTTATTAATTTAAAGCCTGACACTGAATTCTGACAGCTGTGATGCCATCTGTATCCACTTGTCATGAATTGCTCTTCTTCGGCCCTGACAATACTCTGTTTCGACGTCACCTTTGAGGTTGGTATAGCCACTCAGCTTTCCTTTGCTTAGTGTTTGTATGCTATCTATGTCTCCATCTATTTTTCAGGTATCTTCTTTTTCTTAAAATTAGTCCTTTTTTGCAGCAGTCTCTGACTTTTTCCTGCTTGAACAGTTTAAACATGAAGAGGGTGGGCTTAAATGCACAGCGTTGGTATCGCTGTTTCCCTGTTCCCTTGCTCCTCTTTCTTCTCCTGCCCCTTTGGTGTCAGTGAATAGGCTCATTGCGTCTCCGCTCTGCGACTCTCCAGTGGTGCTCAGACGCGCTGCGCTCCCTACTCCCTCCTGTTCCTCAACCTTCCTTCTTGGGTCAGCCCCTTCTCCATCCCCCCGTCCGTCCACCAGCACCTTGCTGGGCTCTCCTTTGTACTCTCTGGGACAGCTCTGCTATGCTCACCCCTAAGCAGAAGCTACCTCAGGCCTGTTCCCAGCCCAGGCATCCTCCTGTCCCGGTGATGGACAGCTGTGCGCCCACATTTAGCCCAGGTACCTACCAGTGGATACGACTGTGGGATTAGGAGGGTTCATTTGTCACCATTTCTCTGATCTTTCCCTTTCACCAGCAATTCTGCATCTAGGAATCTGCCTTTAAAGAAATCCCCCCGGGGCCGGCGCCATGGCGCAGCAGGTTAAAGCCCTGTCCTGCAGTGCTGGCATCCCACATGGGTGCTGGTTCAACTCCCAGCTGCTCCACCTCTGATCCAGCTCTCCACTACGGTCTGGGAAAGCAGTAGAAGATGGCCCAAGTCCTTGGGCCCCTGCACCCACGTAGGAGACCCAGAAGAAGCTCCTGGCTCCTGGCTTCAGATGGGTGCAGCTCCAGCCCTTGCAGCCACTTGGGGAGTGAACCAGTGGATGGAGAACCTCTCTCTCTGTAACTCTGTCTTTCTAATAAATAAAATAAATCTTTGGAAAAAAACGAAAAGGAAACCCCGCACTCGGAGTTGGTAGCGATGAGTACCTGCGTGGGGGGAGCTCTGGGTGACCTGCAGTGGGTGGGCAGGAGGCTGGGTCTTCACAGAGGCCCCTTCTGTGCCATTTGCTTTCAGAAATGTCCACGCATTTCCTAACTGGCAGCTAAGTGTGGATGTGTTGATCACATGTGACATGACACTCTGGTGCATGCGTAAGCCATGGGACGACACGTGAAGGGGAGTAAGTCAGGCACCAATGGGCGAGGACTACACACTTATTTTGTCTCAAAAACTTTGAAATTTGGAGCTGGAATTGCAGTGCCGCTGGTTAAGTCTGGCCTGGACACCCACATCCTGTATCTCAGCAGCTAGTTCAAGTCCCAGCTGCTCTGCTTCCAGAAAATGCACCTGGGAGCCAGCAGAGGGCGAGTCCAGTACCTGAGTCTCTGCCACCCAGGTAGAGATCTGGTGGAGCTCCTGGCTCCCAGCTTTGTCCTGGCTCCCGGCTTTGTCCTGGCTCCCGGCTTTGTCCAGGCTCCCGGCTTTGTCCTGGCTCCCGGCTTTGTCCAGGCTCCCGGCTTTGTCCTGGCTCCCGGGTTTGTCCAGGCTGGCCCTGCCCCAGGCCATTGTGGGCATTTGGTGAGGGAACCGGCAAATAGAAGCTCTCTTTCTCCATCTCTCCTTCTCCCTCTGTAACTAATAAATAAATGCATTAATTAATTAAAGAAAACAGCATTCCCTGTACAGTGATGGTCTCCATCCTAGGGTTGAATATTTTGTGCATTTGGGTGGCTTGTGTGTCCTCTTGTCTGTCACAAAGAAAAGTCTGTCTTTCCCCCGACTTCCTGACTCCAGTGGCCAAGGAAGACATCCAGGTTGCTCATTTCTTTTTGCAGGCTCTGCTCTACCTGTGACCGTGGCAAAGTGCGCCTCTCAGTGCTGTCACTTACAATGCCTCGCACTGTCACTCCCAGATTCTGACTTCACTGCTGTGGGGGAGATAGGATTATTTTCTTCCTGTAACAGAGGTAGAAATTAAGGTTTAGACAGTCCAAGGTCACAGAGCAGGTAGAGGACACAGGGCTGACATTTTATAAATATGTATGTGTGGGTGCGAATAGATATAATTTGAAGTAGAAAAGGCGGAAGGGAGGAAAGAGCAGGGAGGGAGGGAAGCAGTCGCAGCAGACCAGGTCCTCTGAGATCCGTCGACGGCTGTCCTGTCGCACCTTCAGCCTGGAGATTTCCTGTATGGCCTTGCTAGCTGCTACTGAGAGAGAATTCAAGAGTGGCCGCTGTTACCTGGAATGCCACCACCTCTGGTGCACGCGTGTGCATACGTGTGCCCGTGCAGGTGTGGAAGAGCGGGGAGCTGCACACGCCGTGGTGGAAACCTTGAACTGGAGAGCGGGACAGTAAGGGTTACCTCTGGAAGGAAATTGTCAATCTCGCTATATTATTATCTACTTTAGGACTCTTTCAAACATACGTTGGCAGGAGCCCTGAGAAGCGTCCCCCATTACCGTAAATTCCACTTAGATGGAGATGGGGGATTAGTGCGAATCAAAACCAAGCCCTCGTTCCGTGCAGAGGGGCGAACCCTTACCGCAGCCTCGTTTCCACTAATCTGGGGCTGCTGTGTGATCTTTGATCATGGCAAGTATTACAGATGGAAAAGTACTCTTTTCAAATCCCCGACGTGTTTCCAACTGTCAATAAAATCCTTTTTAAGTGTCAAAAGCAATTGCCGTGGTTTACCCTGGTGCTGCTAACCACAGCCCTGCATCTCGGTACTTCTAAAGCTAAACAACAACCAAATGGCGTCACTGCGGGCCAGAATTCTGACAGGCGCGTTCGCACGCAGCTTGAAAGGTATTAGGAATCCGGTTCTAAAAATTGCCATTTATGTTAACTGCACTTTAAAGATTAGGCTTGCGACTCAGAAATTCCTTATCTGGGAGGCAGAACAGCCCCCGACTCCCGCCCCTGAATTAAACAAACAAATCAGACGGGTTACACGTCCAGCCAGATGTTGAAATTCACAACAGAATTTAAAGCAAAATGGAGCGGTCCTGGAGCAAATGTGATCAACCTGCTAACACTCAGAAGCAGCCGAACAAAAGGTGCCCCCCCTTAAAAGATGACCCGGGGAGGGGGGCGCTTCCCCGCAAGTTATCCAGGACGGCCGTCCGCAGCAGTGGATGGAATAAAGAGGCGGGCAGAGGGAGGCACCATTCCCCAGACCAGATGAAACAGGCCAGTTTGTTGCTCTTGCTCGCGCAGCGACCGTGTCAAGGGGACCCAGGATCTGTCCGCACCCAACACAGCGAGCCCTGCCGCGTGGCCGCCTCGGCAGGCAGCCGCAGCTGCTTTGTCTTCCCGCGATGCTCATGTTTAATAAGTTTCTGGAGAAATGCAAAACGGTGATAAACTCTGAACGGGTGATTAATGCAGAGGCTCTCCGTCAGTCGGCGGCAGCGGCATGTGCCCGTCTGCCTCTCCTCCCGTGGAGCTTTGCTGCTAAACGTATGTGCATATTTTTCATGGCCACTGCTACTTGAATTGCAGCCTGCTGCCATGCAGAACACGAAACACTTCAAATAAATCACCAGGTCTCCAGTGGCCCCAGGCAGCAATCCTCATAATAATGAGTGTGCTTAAGTGGTTTGCGCGGGGCACCCTGCGCCTGCACTCCAGAGCCCTCACTTAGCCCCGTGTCTTTCTTCCTTGGAACACTGCCGCCTGCTTGGAGGTGGAGAAGCGCTAGGGTCTGTCATTACAGATGACCAGAGCAAGAGGGAAAAAAGCAGCGGCGGCCGATCTAGAATCATGATTTAAGCGAGCCGCGCAGTGGCCCGGCATGCTTTCATCTGTCGCCAGCCCATCTCGTTTAAACACAGGGAAGACCATGATGTGCGCATCAAAGTTTGAGCCTTCGGTGGCTTTGAAGAATGTCGTCCACCGGCACACCTCAGCTTGCCGTCAACCCTAAACGGCTCCCCAGAAGATAGGCTGCGTTAATCAGGGTCTGAAGAAAATGAAAAACTAACAAAAAGGTGAACAAAACATTTACTCCTTTAGTCACAAAACGAGCATTTTAAAATGCTGATGAAATGCTACTCATCTAGTGTTTGCTGAAGGCTGTATTTTTTTTTTTTTTTTGCATGATGTTCTGTGTTGCAAGGACGACTGTTTGGCACCGCTTACCACATGCATGGGACCCACCATGCACCACGCGGTGCTGAAATCGCTCTTTTGGATGGTCCTGCCTTTCCTGAGGCTGACAACAGCGGCACGGACCCTGTGCCCAAGTGTGAACCCAGAGGACCCGCCTGGGAGGGAAGAGAAGTGGATCCAGGGGAGCCAAGCATAGAACCGCCAGGAAGGTGCTGTGTACCTGGCGCCTCCGGCCATTGTGTGTGTGTGCGTGTACGTGTGTCAAAGTGCTAGGAGTGTGTGTGGGAAAGCATGGATGGATGTGCGTGCATATGACGGTGTGTGGGCTGTGTGTGTGTGACCCTGTGTGGGTGTGTGTGACCCTGTGTGGGTGTGTAAGTGCTTGTGTGTGCGTGTGCTGCTCTGCCTCCTCCTCCCTTGTGAGCCACACTCTGGAGCCCAGTGTCCTTGTGTTTGGGAGTGAGGACACTCAGCCAGCGTCTCAGGGCTGGGTGCACGACTGGGCTTTTACTGGGGAGCCCGGCCACAGCCCCAGTGACTCACGGGGCGCAGGGGGCAGTGCAAGCGCTGGGTGTTGAGTCCAGGGATCTTGCTGGGGAAAGAGGCGCACTGCTCTGTTCGGGGTTGCCGGATGATAGAGGCTAAGCCTGGAGCAACTGGGACTCAGCTTCGCCCCCGCGTGGGAGAAAGCTTGGTGTGAGCGAGGCAAGCCAGAGAAAGCAGAGGGGAGCAAGGGCCTCGGCTGGGGACCGCTTGTGCCTGAAAGTGACTGCCTCCAGACCTCCCATCTGTGCTGCAGCCCCTAAGAATGGACTTTCTCACTTACAGCCCGACCATGCTAACCACTGCGGCCCCTTCCCTTTCACGGTGGTCACAGCACAATCAGTACTTGCTCCAGTGGGAGCAAAGTAGCAATGATAATGACAAACAACTCAGTTCCCCCGGTTCAAAGGGAGCAGGCAGCTCTGGCCCAGACCTGCAAAAACCTACGAGGGCCGATGGAAGGCTTCAGTGAGCTCGTGAGACCTGAGAAATGTGTCCAGGGATGGTACGAGAGACTTAGAGGGAGTCCAGGTTTCCAGCAAAAATGAAGTGCTTCTGCCTCTCATCCAAGCCCCCCCCCCCCCATGGCCTGCTCACGTGTTGCTAAGCAGAGTCGTCCCCATGGGGAGGGAGGGAGGGAGGCAGGAGCAAGTAGGCACTTTGGGGAACGCGACGAGGGGGAGGAGCTGCACCTGCTGCAGCCCAGGACTGTGGTCAGTGGGCGAAGACCAGTCCCGACGACGTCTCCACCTTCCTCGCCAAGGCCGTCAGCTGCATAGACAGCAGGTAAGGTGAGCACACGTCAGCCCCTGAATGTGGGACTCAATGCCTGCAGCACAGCTTCCAGCTCTGCCCTAAGAAAGCTCAACACTGAGGAACAGGTTTGTCTAAAGAAGGCAAGGCATGAAGGGAACAGACCCCTGCAGGGTGGGATGGGGGGCTTTCATGAGCTGCTCCCTACCCCCACCCCAGGCCATGGAAGGAATCACTTCGCTTGTCCACAGGTTTCTATACCCTCATCCCCAGAAAGAAATTATAAAGGGCTTATGGCCAGTGATTGAGCTAACTAGTCCATCTGAGCTCAAACCCAGGGCCAGCCCTAATGTCTCCAACCCCCCTCCCCCAAGTGCTAGCGTTCTTTTCTTAAGCTTGCATTTATTTATTTATTTTTAGTTGAAAGGTAGAGACACATACAGGAAGAACGAGACAGACAGAGACCTTCTATCTACCAGCTCACTCTCCAAATGCCCACAACAGCCGGGGCCGGGCCAGGCTAAAACCAGGAGCCAGATCTCCACCCACGTCTCCCGTGTGGGTATCAGAGACCCACGTACTTGAGCCAGCGTCTGCTCTCTCTCAGGGTGCACTAGTAGGAGCTGGACTCAGGACTGGAGCCAGGACATGAACTCGAGCACTGGAATACAGGCTGCAGGCATCTCACGTGGCATCCTAACCATTGCCCCAAACTCTTGCCACTGTATCGCCTGGTAAAAGGCTGAACATTCCACATTAACATCATCTTTCTAGAATCCTTTGGAGAAGGAACGTGATGCCTGATCCTGTGACCCTCTGTGTCTCCCCAGGAGCTCCGGAAGGAGAGCTGGGTGGCCTGGGAGGTGTTTGCTTGGGCCGGCGATACCCCACGCAGAGATCATGGGAGCCATGATCCCACACAGCATGATCTGGGAGCCAAGCCCACTACGCTTCTTCCGAGTGGGATTTCTTGATGGAGCTGGCGTTTTCAGTAGTTAGTACAAGGTTCTAGCGTCGCTCCCAGAAGTCGTTCTTGAACTGGTTGGCCAAGAGTGTCCAGAAAACGCCTTCTTTGATGTTTGGAATTGTGGTTATAAAACATCACATCAAGAGTGGTCTAAACACACGCAGGCACACACCTGTACCTTCAAGCCTCATCCTGTGGATTCGTTACTGGAAATGGTCTTGAAGGTGTTTCTAGAGAAGGAGAGAGATCCATGCTTTCCCAGCGAGGCTCCATTTATCTGGATGACACACGCAGAGGCTGCCAAACTCCGTGGATGTATAGAATTAAAATAAGGCGCTTGTTTAGTGTGGTGGTGTTGTTGTTTTTTTTTTTTTTTTTTTTTTTTTTTTTGACAAGCAGAGTGGACAGTGAGAGAGAGACAGAGAGAAAGGTCTTCCTTTTTTTGCCGTTGGTTCACCCCCCAATGGCCGCTGCTTCTCCTGGTCTCCCATGGGGTGCAGGGCCCAAGCACTTGGGCCATCCTCCACTGCACTCCCGGGCCACAGCAGAGAGCTGGCCTGGAAGAGGGGCAACTGGGACAGAATCCGGCGCCCCGACTGGGACTAGAACCCGGTGTGCCGGCGCCGCAAGACAGAGGATTAGCTTAGTGAGCTGCAGCTCAGGCTGTGTGGTGTTTTAAGGCGCATTTAAGACATCGGCATCCACAGAGCAGTGTGCCTGGGATGGAATCCTGGTTTTGCTCCCAATTTTAGCTTCCTGCTGCTGCACACCTAGGAGGCAGCGGGTGATGGCTCAAGTACGTGGGTCACTGACACCCACCTCGGAGACATGGATGACATCTGGGAAGGAGATGCAAGATCTCTCTCTCTCTGCCTTTCAAATAAAATGAGTATATGCAATTTTTTTCAGAAGATAAATACACTTTGGTGCAAAAATATTTTGTGGAAATCCGTGCATACGTGATATGTATTCTGCATGAACTGTCTGAAGATTCCTTGGGTGCATGGACTTCAAAGTTTTGTACCAAAATAAATTCATCTTTTAATTCTTCTTTCTGTGAATGTTTTAAAGAACTCTTGTATTTGAGAAATGTCTATTCTCACAAGAGAGTGAAATACTTTCATTTCAGGGCAATGTTGTAAATGATCAAATTTTGAAAGCAAACTTCTGTGATTTTTTTCCTGCTATTTAAATTTTTTGGTTAGCTATTTTTGTCTGTTTTTATTTTTATGGTGGTCTTAAGCAGAGAAAATTAGAATTACTATCAGAAGAAGAAATAAAGACGGGGGGAGGGAGAGAGGGAGGTGGACACATTTCCCTGGAACAAGAGCACGGTGGCTTTGGATGCATGAGGATCTGGCTTGAGCTGCTGCTTAGTGTGAGTGCTCCTGTTGTTAGAAGGGTGAGCAAGCTTCACCCAGCAGGAACTCACAGAAAACTCCCTAACAGAAGGCAACAGGGAGAGGACTCTGGCTGGGGGTTCAGCCAGGAGGTGAATTCAGGTTCCTGGGTTAGCCTGGGCAAACACATCTACCACCTGCGCTGTGGTTTCTGCAAATGTGAGGGTGCCTTGTGGAGCAAACAAGCAAGAACAGAAGCAAGAACTTCAAAGGGTGCTCGCTGCTGATTCTCCTTCAGTGTCAGATTTTACGACTGCGTGTCCCATAACCCCAAACCTGCAAGTGACTGTTTGCGGAGATTTCTACCATCCCCCTAACACACAAGAACATTCCCACTTGAATGCATTTCAATCCAGGGCCTGAACTACTGCCCCGCTCAACAAACACGACCCTTCCATGTGTTTGTTGTTACAGCAAATCACAGTAATTGCCCAGCAATCTTCAGGAGCAGCCCTGCCGGATGCCTCCGAGTGGGCTGACATTGTTTTAGTAAAATGGCTTTCAGGTTTTTCGCAGTTGAAGATGATAGCTTGTTGTGACTGGCTTCAGAAACCATAGAACTGAGAGCATGCATATTCCCATAACCTCTGCCACCGAGGGACCTGGCGGCAATGCCTTCCCTTCAAAAGTTCCAGAACATGAAAGGGGAAGATCTTAGGCTGAAGGAAGTCACGCGTGGGATGCATGCTCCATGTGCATGACAAGGGGCACAGATGGCATTTGAATTTTTGCCATGAGAGCTCAAGGTTGTTTAGCAAACCAAATGGGATATAGAGAAATGGAGGAGAGGCGGGCTCATGGGGTGGGGGGAGCACGGGAGTCACTGTCTGCCACCACTTGGAGTCAAGGTGCGCTGCCTTAATTGTGTGCTGAACACCACTCGGCACTGGCTGACCACACTTACTGTCATAACTTAAATAGGCATGGAATCTATGACCACCAGAGAGGGCTAATTAGGTGACTGGTGGAAGTGCTACGAGTAATGACGTGCCAGAGGTGAAAAAAAAAAAAAAAGAAAAGAAAAGAAAGAAAAAATGCCATTGCTAAGGACTCGGTAACTACTCTCTGTGCTTAATGCCTCTGGAAGGAGAACTTTGTGTGCATCCTGAATAACCCAATTACTCAAAAACTATAGTCTGCTTGGGTACAATTACACATTTATTCTCAAAAATGGAGGCGGCCTTCTTCCCGGGGAATGTTTGCCTAGAGAAGAAATCACAGCTGTTGGAGAATGAGTCCTCTATTTAAGCCGGAACATTGGAAATGAGGTCCAAGAGCATAAAAAGCTTGCTATCACTGCTCCGAGGTGTTAAAGTGCCAACAGAGGTAATATTGGAGCTAGGGGCATCTCAGGCACTAATTCTGGCACCCGGTAGGTGGAAGCCCTCTCTTCTCATGCCCTCATTCCACATCAGTTCCCTCGTTCAACAAGCCAGGTGCCTAGAAGTTGCAGGCTCTGTGTGATGATTGAAAATCCCAACACAGTCCCTGACTCACTCATCTCCCGAGGACATGGGCAGAAGGAAACAAAGCATCCAAGTGCTGCTCTCAGAAGCGTGGGCTCTGGACTCCCTGAGCGTGCATGCTTTCAAAAGCGGAGGGGATACATGTGCTATGGGTTAGAATGTGTCTCCCAAGAGCTCATGTGTTGGAGTCTTTTTTTTTATTTATTTGGAAGGTGGAGTGACAGAGGAAGAAAAAGAGAGAGAAAGATCTTCCGACTGCTGCTTGATTCCCTAAATTCCCAGACAACAGCCAGGGTTGGGCCAAGTGGATGCCAGAAGCCAGGAACTCCATTCAGGTCTCCCACATAGATTGCAGGAACCCAAGCACTTGGGCCATCACCTGCTGCCTCCCAGGCACATCAGCAGGAAGGCAGATGAGAAGCTGAGGCAGGACCAGACCCCAGGCACTCAGGTGTGAGATGTAGATGTCCCAAACAGCAGCTTAACCTGCTGTGCCACAGTGCCCCTACATGGGTTGGAATCTTAATCCCCAAATTCACACACTAATGGCACCTGGAGGTGGCATCTTTAGGGGGACGATTAGAAGCAGGTGAGGTTATGAGTGTTGGGGCTCTGTGGGGCTTCAATCACTTTATAAGAGGAAGGGATCAGAGCTTGTCCTGTGGGGTCCTGTGACATGAATGGTGCAGCACGAGGCCCTCACCAGATGCCGCTCAGATGCCCGTGTCATACTCTTGGACTTCCCCAACTCCAGAACTGTGAGCAAAATAAAATTCCAATCTGTACAGATTGTCCAGTCTCAGGTATTCTGTTACAGCAGCAAAAACGGATCAAGGGCCCTTGGCTATGACCACTATCACGTAGCAGAGGACCCTTGAGTCGTCCTGAGGGTCCTAACGTGACGGTCACGATGAAGGATGCTCTGGAGATTTGGTCTGGCTGAGCCTCATGGTTACCACTAGACTGAGCATGTCCTGAGATCAGAATGTGGGTCATGACAAATGGTGTCACTCGGTGGGGAGGGCAGCCCCGCTTAACTGGAGCATGGGTGTGTAAGGCGGGGAGACACTTGGGGGGGGGGACTCCCTTCCAGACGGCTGTCAGCCTTGATATTCTTGGATGCCCAGAAAAGAACCCATGAGTTGCTAGATGAGGGCAAAGTGTCCAGCAGGTCAGTGCCCCAGGGGTCCTCTTTGCAGAAGACCTAACTGAGCAATGCTGTGGCTTGTGACACAGAGTAGGAGGAGGATGCCTGGGTTGTAGATGGGGAATGTTGAGTGGATTCATTCTGAGAGGAGCAGCATGGTGGGGGCAAGAGGCACGGAGTCACCACACAGACTCCAGGAGTTGGATGAAAGCAGGCCAGAGGCGAGCAACCCACAGACTCATTTATTTCAGTTGGTACAGCAGCTTATATAGCCAAGGCAGTCAATCCGGTCAAGGGGTGGTCTATGCCCTAACCAATCACACCCTGTTGCCAGGCAGTTTCCGAAGCCATCCAGTCACAGCCTATTGCCAGGCAGGCTCCATTGCCAGGTAGGTTTCAAACCCATTCCTGAGTAACTGACGCTCACTTGCCAGTGGCCATCTTGGCATGGCCTTCTCATTCCACCACAGGGGAGGGGTCATTTTCTGGGCAGGATTTCTTCAAATTCTGTGGTGCTGTTTCTCCCAAATAACTAAGATGAGGACTTGGCTGTGGGTGGTAATTTAGGAGGTGCATTTGGGAAACTCAAGCTTTGAGGGTGGAAAACTGAGAGAAAATGGTCAACAAGGAGTATGTTGAAGAGGTTCCAGTTGGGATATCACCCCAAGATGGATCACGCCGGGGCATGTGTATTAAACACTTTATAACACTGTCGGGGATGTTTCTAAGAACAAATGAGGCTGCTTCAAAGAGTTTATGCAAAATAAAAATACTGTCATCATGCATAGCTGTCCATAGCACTTTCCTTAAAATAGAAGATGACATGTTTATCCAGTGTTTCTCTTCCTTCAGTGGTTAGGAGTTGGCCAAGGGGACATTAAATCCCTGGTTCTTCCAACCTGTCGTGCCCGGGGTCGTACAAAGCCCTAGAAGAGAAACTGAGCTGCATATGCTTCAGTGGGGAAGCTGTCACCCACTGAACTGCATTCTGCAGCCACAGAGGAGCTGACTGTGCCACTAGGGACTATCGGACATCAGTAGCACCTGCTACCACCGTATCACAGTAGGTTCACAGCTTGTCAAATAACCCATTTCCTGTCTGGTAGATTTCTTTGATATTATCAAGGGCACTGTAGTCAGTGTGATTAATCTGTTAGCTCATATTGTTCTATTGTTACTCAAGTGAACTAACTTTATTTGAAACAAATCATGGGGAAAGGAGCTACTAGCATTGTGGCACCATCATCTCAGAGCACCGTTCAAGCCCTGGCTGCTCTGCTTCTGATCCAGCTTCCTAATAATGCACCTTGTAAGGTGGCAGATGATGGCCCAAGTGCTTGGGCACCTGCAACCCATGTGGGAGACTCAGACAGAGTTCCTGACTTCTGGCATCAGCCTGGCCCAGCCCTGATTGTTACAGCTGTTTAGGGAGTGAACCAGCAGGGAGAAGATCTCTCGCTCCCTCTCCTCACTTCTTCCTTTCCTCCTTCTCCTTCTCCTCCCTCCTCATCCACCTTCTTCTCTGTCACTCTACCTCTCAAATAAATAAATAAATCCTCAAAGAAACAAATTCTGAAGTTATGAGTAAGCCCATGCCTAAATGTTCTGTTGAAAAGAATGGACATCCTGGTGAACAGTAGGTAAGTGCCTACAGTAAAAAAAAAAAAAAAAAAAAAAAAAAAAAAAAAAAAAAAAAAAAAAAAGTTGACTATGTTCAAGCTTAACAGAGAAAGAAATAGTAAAAAAATTCTGAGAAAGTCTCAAAAAGGCCCACTATTCTACCTTGCAGTAGAACTCTGATTAAATGGTTCAGGTAATAGAAAAATATGTGTCACAGGGTATTGTAGGAAATAGCTAGTGAACACCTACAATTAGTGGAGGCTAACAGCTTAGTGTTATACTGGTTGACACAGACAATTCAGAAGTTTAATAAGCAGATTATAGAATGAGGCAGTCAAGAAAGCTTAGCTCAGAGAGAGCATTAAGCTTAATATTTAAGGCATGAGTTAAGATGCCTTAAAGTTAAGACTCCCTCTTTGGAATGTCTGAGTTCGTGTCCTGGCTCTTAGCTATTGACTGGACCATCCTATAAGTGCAGACCTGGGAAGCAATGGTTGACAGTTCAAGTAACTGGGTTCCTGCCACTCATGTAGGGGACCTGTGTTCTCAACTCCTGGATTCCATAGCCATTGTGGGCATTTGAGGAGTGTACTGGTACCTGGCAGCTTTCTCCGTCTCTATGTCTCTAAAATAAAAAAAAAATAAAAATTAAAGAAAAGAAAGCTCAACTGAAACAATAATTATGGTTGGTGGTAAAGATGAGTCCACATAGAACCAAAATGTGTGCTCTTAGGAGAAACGTCAGAATCTGAGCGCTGAGGAGGAAATAGACTTCACTCGTTTGGAACAAGCCACTGGACAAATAAACAGGAAGAAATTAAAACACACCTAGAGGACATATTCTTACCTAGAGTTCCTACAATAAATGTCCAGTTTTCAACAATAAAAATATAATGCATATGAGTGAAATTGACATCTTGAGATTTGAGCTTTGTTTATATCCTGTGTCAGGCTCCTGAGGAACAGTGGTATTTCTACTTACTACTTGTTGAATTATTTATCTAGTGGAGGATTAAGCTTGTGATTACAAAGTAAATTGAAAGAATGTCAGTGCAAAAATTAAAGGAAAAATAAGAAAGAAAGTGTGGGGAGCAACTGGGAGCAACTCGGACTAGACTAAGTTACTGGAATTAAGACTTATTCTATGCATCTGCTCTCCCACAATATGACGCTGAGAAGGGAGAAACAGCTTCTACTCAGCTGCCTCCAGTTCAACCAATAAACTGTAGGACCTGCTCCTGATTGGAGGAGAGCAGTATACTCGGCGTGTGGGTAGCAGAGTTGGGATTGACGGAAGAGGACTATAAAGGAGGAGAGAGACAACATGCACCAGGAACATCTATCTGAAGGAACACCTGTGCAGCCCCCGAGAGAGCCGGCCGGCGGTGTGCCGCTCCCCCACGGAAGTGGGGAATGTGGCAGGGGGAACCGCCCTTCCACAGAGGTGGAAGGGTCGGTAGCCAACCCGGGAAGAACCAGCAGCAAACCCGGGGAGGGCCGAGCAGACAAAAGAACAGCGCAGAGTCCTGTGTCGTTCCTCCACGAAGAGGGGGAGCGACAGAAAGGAAGAGGGAGAGTGGATGCAAGGGATGGAGGGAGAGAGAGAAATACCACTATGTACTTACAGCTGTATATAAGAAATGCATGAAATCTGTTCCTTTTATATAAGTAAATAAAAAGAGGGAAAATTACAAAACATTCAAAAGGATAGTAAAATGCAACAAATACACAGAGGAAAAAATTAGACAACAGAAACTACCACTGAAAGCCCTGATATTGGACTTAGCAGACAAATACTAGTAAAACTGCCATAGGAAGTTAAAAAAAAAAACCTAAAGGAAATCACATTTAAAGAATTAGAGAAAGGTGAGTTGATAATGCCTTATCAAATAGACACTATCAGTAAAGATATAAACATAAGAAAGAACCAACTGGTAATTGTAACTTAAAAAGCATAGTAACTGAAATAAAAAATAAACTAGATAACTGCAACAGTAGACTTGATCTTGTCAAAGAAAGAGGAGAAAACTTGAAGATGGATTGATAAAGACTGTGCAACCTGAAGAACAGAGAGATGAAATAATGAAGAATAATGGAGAGTGCCTCAGAAAAACATGGGACACTGAGTATGCAAACTGATCCGAGATACAGGTGAGGAGATGGAGAAAGAGATAGAAGGACAGTTTGAAGAAACTGGCTAAAATATTCCCCAAATTGGCTAACACAGTTATATTAACATAGTTATATTAACACAGTTAATATATATATATATATATATTAACACATCCAAAAAGATCAATGAATTCAAACTAAGATAAACCCAAAGACATCACAATTAGACATATAATGACCAAACTGTTGAAAGAGAAGGACAAAAAAAACCCCACAAAGATCTCAAGATTAGAAACAGAAAACTAAGAAAACTTTAAGGAATCAATGGCAGAGTGCTAGTAGAATGTTACACTCAAAGCAAGGAAAGAAAACACTGTCAACTAAGAATCATCCACTCATTAAAAAGAAAAAATACAGATAAACAAAACCAAGAGTTTATTGTCAGCAGAATCACTGCATTAATTCTTTATAGCTCTATAACAAATACCAGAAACTAGTTGGATTACACCACACACTTCTTCTTTCCAACCCAGGGGGCCCAGCGTCTGCATCCAAGTTTCTGGTGGGAGGGGAAGGGCTGGAGGAACACTTTGACTTGCCTCTCCCTGAAGGTACTGGACCACAAGTCCCTTGTTCTGTCACAGAATGTCTCTAGTGTCTGCACCCATCTTGTCATGCCTTGTACCTTTATGTGTCCTTTTGTCTCCCATCTCCCTGTTGTTATATTCTGGACCTTACAAAAAGCTTCAATGCATTTACAAAGCATTGGGACCATACAAATCATGTTCTAAAACTACAATTAAATTAAAGTACAAACAAGCAACAAAAGCAAATTTGAGAAATTCACAGATGTGGAAATTCACAATCTATTCCTAAATAACAAATGGATTAAAAAAGAAGTAAATTAGCTAACATGGACATAAATGAAAGTTAAAATTATAAAACAATTGGAAATAAGAGTAAATATTCATGGCTTTGAGTTAGGAAATGGTTTCTTGGCTGTCTCACCAAATCACAAGTGACATAAACAAACAGCAAAGAAACAAACAGCACAACATAAAAAAAAAATCAGATTGTTTCAGAGTAAAAGATTTAATACTGTGAATGATACCTTTAAATTGAGAAGACAAGTCAAGCAATGGGAGAAGAAATTCATATCAGGTATCTGAAAAGGGGCTTAGAGTAAGAATATGTAAAAAGAGCTCTTAAAACTCACCAACAAAAAATGATCCAATTAAAACAAGCAAGGATATCAACAGACACTTATACAAAGAAGAAATGTAAGCAGCCATCATGTACCAGAAATGTGATCAACATCACCAGTTATTAGGCAAATATAAGTCAAAATGACAATGAAATGCCACATCCTTTTATAGTGAAATACTCACTACAGGGATATAAAAAGGATGGACAAGGACACATGTTGGTGAGGATTTCAGGAAATGTTAGCCCTCATACTTCACTTTGGGACACAAAATGTAGAAGCAATGTAGTAAAACAGTATTTCATTAAAACATCTTTAAAATTTATTTACTATTATTATCTTTATTAGACATTTTTTCTCCTCTTTTTTCTTTCCTTATTTTTGAGAGGCAGACAGAAACAGAGATAGACAACAGAGAGACAGCTCCCATTTGCTGTCTACTTCACAAAAGCCTGAATTGACAAGGTGTGGTGAGGCTATAACTTGGAGCTGGGAGCCCAGTTGAAGTCGACCAAGTAGGGAAGGGACTCAACCATTGGAGCCACCAACTGCTGTCCCAGGGTCTTCATCAGCAGAAGCTGGAAATGAGAGCCGGTGCCAGGACTCAAACCTAAGCATTCCAGAGGGGACATGGGTGTTTTAATTACTAGCACAGCTGTCCACCCCAATTTCTTCAAAACATTTATCAGAGAGCTAAAATATTATCTAGGAATTCCACTACCAGTTATTTACCCGAGATATAAAAAATCTTGTACTCAATTGTTCATTTCAGCATTATTTATAGCATCCAAAAAGTTAATAGCTATTTGTCCGATGCCGCAGCTCACTTGGCTAATCCTCCACCTGCGGCGCCAGCACCCCAGGTTCTAGTCCCAGTTGGGGCGCCGGATTCTGTCCCGGTTGCTCCTCTTCCAGTCCAGCTCTCTGCTGTGGCTGGGAGTGCAATGGAGGATGGCCATGTGTTTATGTTTACTTTGCAGCACTTTAGCCTCTTCTACTTTTTCTATGACATTTCTTCTCCGTTATGTCTTCCAGTTGTTCTTTGTCAATATAACTCTTTACTAGAACCTTCTCAACGTGAATTGTATCAAAACTGTTCTTGTCCTCTCACAGTTCCCTAGCTGGGTGCTAACGTGGTATCTATTGATAAATCTTTTTTAAAAGTGAGATTCCAGCTCCTGACTTCCCCTTGGGCTGTGAGTCACCTTCACACGGAAATGTCTTCCTTGACCATTGGCACTCTCTCTTGCTTGTGCATAAGTCCAGTGAGTCTAAGACTGTCTTCTATCCAGAGAGCAGTTTGTCTCAAAGACTGACTGCCATACTTGGAGGTTCTTTAAGTCGTTGGCTCTGTGATTCAATAATAGTGCCATTTATCAACCGGTTTGATCTGCATTCACTGTTTTGGTATCCATGGCACAGCATTGTTCTACCTGTCGGCCAAAGCTTGCATCCCCAAAACAGTACACATTTCATCTTCGGTGGTTTCAGGTAACACCCTTGAGTAGTTATATGAGAATCACTTGGTGTGTTCTGATTCCAGGAGACATTTCAGGGAGTGGGATCTGCCCCACGGGTGTGGATATACAAAATTCCACCTCCCCAGAACTCCAGAACCCGCAATATTGAATATGTAGACACAGAGTTGGGGAAAGTGAACCTTCAAGCCTTGCTGAAAGAAACAGAAAATCTATTTCATCTGTTATTGCCTCACAGCCTGCAAATATCACACTTCAGAGACTTAACCCAGTTGCTAAGTCCCTCACATCAGGCCCACTGTCATTTCTCATCTAGAATTGTCTTGTAACCAGTGTTTTTTTTTTTTCTTTTTTCTGAAATCAAACTGACTTGGACTTTTTTTTTTAAATTTTCTCAAGTGAAAATCCTGTTGCTCTTTTTCTCCCCATAAATGATTCGACTTACAGAGTGGTGACTGATGGTGGACTGCATACCCATGACATTGCTATTAGTGCAACTTACATAATAATTTCACAATTATGTAAGTAATTTCTATGTTCTCTTATTTCCCTCACTTTACAAATAAGTGCTTTAACATCAATATGTCCCTAACATCTTTCACCCAACCAGGCTTCTGCTGTACACAGCTTCAGGATGTCTCAGAATTCACCGTGGTGACATACCTTTAGACAGATTCCCTCTGGCAGACACAGTTGTAATAACGGCTGATGAAATCCTGAAGAATGTTGATGTATTGAAATATGTTTTGAGAACCACACTTTAGATTTTGAATTTTATTGCAAATCTTTTCAAACTCTGTGTTAGCCATAAAATCGGTGACAACATGATGGATGCTGCACGCTTATAGAAGTTCATTTATAGAGTTATCAGAAATCTCCTCTCAGTAGGTCCCGAACTTCACAGCTCTCAGGCTTAGGCAAAATGCGACTGAGGAGTCCATCAACTCCACGATCAGTCCTGGACTCGCCAAACTTCGAGTATGAATCAACAACTGTTAAAAATCTTCCACATATTAGGCTTGTAACCAGCTTAGTTACTACAGATCTCATGGCCACTAGGAGGTCACCTATTTTGCAGACTTTAACAAAACCTGAGCTAGTTTTGGTGGGGAGCAAAGCGTTCCTGTGTTCAGTATGTGTTCACTGTCTCTGCTCACTGTATCTGTTCTCCTTCAAGCCTCAATAGTCAAGCAAGGCACCCTCACCACCGCCAAGTATCCCATGGAATAGTAAATCTCTAAGGAGCTCTGCATGTCTCTTTGGCCCAGAGCTAATCAAGATTTAGAGAAAAGAGAAACAATAAAATGTGGTGCAAGTCATAAATTATAATTTATGCCCCCCATCCTTTTTGTTGTACCAGTAATACACCAAAGATCTCTGTCACCTTGGGATTTCATCATTTTTGCATCTAGAACATTCTTTCTCAGATAGCTTTTCACTCACATTTATGCTACAATGCCACATCATTGGAGTCTCCACCCTCATCTGTATGTAAGTTAGCATTCAGTTCAAGTGACTTTAGCTTGGTATCATTGATACTTGGCACCTGATGGCTCCACTGCTCTTTGCTGAGCCCGGGCAGAGAAAGGCTGACCACCTGAGCTGTAGTGATGCACGCTTGGGCTGTGCTTTCTCCAGCAAGGGCGCAGGAGGCCCTTCCTGAGTCGTACGTTGGCTGGGACATGCCACAGTCAGTCCTTTATGAACATCCTTACACGATGAGACTGCCCGTCAGACGAGAGACACAGGAGAGGAAGGGCTGCTACCTGCCCCAGCAGGTTCTTTTCTCTCATGCTGTGACGTTGAGAAGATGAAGATGGACTATAGGCTAGTCCTCTAAAGATGCCGCTTGTACTCCCTCCCAAAACAGCCTTGGGACTTTCCTTTAAGGAGTAATTATGAAGGCTGAAACCTATGCTGTCTAAAGAGTCCTCCAGGGTAAGGAAGGATTGGAATTGGATGCCTTTGACATCAGAGGCCGTTATCAGGACCCTGGACAACAGCAAAGCAGAGTCTGTGCCAGGGAACACAAAGTCAAAGCTTGCTTCAATTCCAGCCAAACATAAAGCCTCCCTTAGATGCAGTCAAGTCCCTCTTGTTGGAGCTGATTTCACGAGCTGTACATTCATTCTCTCCTGGATTCTGTGAACTTAGATTCACGCGAAGTCTTTAATGGGACAAGCATTTGGCGTGGGGCAGGAGAAACATGCTGGATCACACACTGCCCCCTGTCGTTCCCCCTCTTCATGGAGGAACGACACAGGACCCTGCGCTGTTCTTTCATCTGCTCGGCCCTTCCCGGGTTTGCTGCTGGTCCTTCCCGGGTTGGCTGCCGATCCCTCCACCTCCGTGGAGGGGCGGCTCCCCCTGCCACTTTCCCCACTTCCGCGGGGGAGCGGCACACCGCCAGGCGGCTCTCTCGGGGGCTGCTCAGATGTTATCCGGATGTTCCTGGTGCATGTTGTCTCTCTCCTCCTTTATAGTCCTCTTCCACCAATCCCAACTCTGCTACCCACACGCTGAGTACACTGCTCTCCTCCAATCAGGAGCAGGATCAGCTCCTGCAGGTTATTGGTCGAACTGGAGGCAGCTGTGCAGAAGCTGTTTACTCCTCTCCCAGCGCCATATTGTGGGAGAGCAGATGCATAGAATAAGTCTTAATTCCAGTAACTTAGTCTAGTCCGAGTTGCTCCCCACAGCCCCCTATTCCTAGACGCTTGCAGTTGCCTGGGGAGAGACCCCACAATGATGTGAATGCTCTCACAGTGGTGGTCATGGTGCCCACGGTCAGTGCTATGGCCGACTGGACACTATGATTGACAACACTCGTCAGGGAGATGGAAGGTCTAGGACAACCCATGTCAGAGAACACCTCTTAACGGGGAGCCTCGGAGTCTGTGCCACGGTTGCCCTGAGTTTTGACTAGGATTAGGCTGCGTCTTGATTCCTTACTTTTAAATCAACTCCACCTACCATTAGCACTTTGACTCTTGGCTGGCTCAGTCACAGGTGGGCACTCTCCAAGTCCCCACATCAGCCCAGGCTGCCTTGAGACTTGTGAGACCTCTCTATGACCTGTCCTTCCATGCCTGCCTTCTTCCTCTGGCCTGAACCATGCGTGGCTCCCTGCCCCAGACGCAGTGACATCACCACTAGGGTTTGAAAATGTCAAGCCATGCTTTGAATTCTTGAGATGCTTGACTATAAGCAACTGAAATCAAGAGTCCTCATATTTTTAGGGAAAATATGAACAACTTCTAAATTAAAGCATTTATTCTAATTGATGAGTTAAGTTTAATCTCCAGTTAGTTAGAAAATACTTTCTATATTGTCAGAAGGGCCAGCAAGTTCAAAGAAACAAGAGAGGGGCTGGCATTATGGCGTAGTGGGTAAAGCCACTGCCTGCAACACTGGCAACCCATATGGGCACCAGTTCAAGTCTCAGATGTTCTATTTCCAGTCTAGCTCCCTGCCAATGGCCTGGGAAAAGAAGCAGAAGATGGCCCAAGTACTTGGGCCCCTGTGACCCATGTGGAAGACCTGGAAGAAATTCCTGGCTCCTGGTTTTATTCTGGACCAGCCCTGGCCATTGAGGCTATTTGGGGAGTGAATCAGCAGATGGGGGATTCTCTCTCTCTCTCTCTCTCTCTCTCTCTCTAACTCTGCCTTTCAAATAAATGAATCTTTAAAAAAAAAAAGAAACAAAGGAGTATTACTGAATGACAAAAGTAAATGAACTATCAAGTCAGGAACAGACGTGGAATAATTAGAAATGCATATCACTGAATAATTTAAATTTGACTTATAAGGGTACACATCTAATTATTTCAGTTATGTGATATTTTGGAAAGGCAGATTAATTGCATATGGTTTATGAATTTATGCATAGGCTCCTCACTCAAGAAGATGGAGCATAACTCCTAGATCCACATGTCTGGGTTACAACAGTGACTTTTCTCTCAAGTGCACAGAAAAGAAAGGCAAAATATAAATTCATAGTACAGAAACCACATAACCACTACGTATTCAAGGGATCAAGGGTAACACACTCATTGGTGTCTGACAGGTTGTATATGCATTCGACATGATGCACTAAACAAGACACTTTATCTCTGCAGCCTACTTTCCAAGAACATACAACACAGTCTAATAAACAGAAAACACCAAAAACATTCCACCTGTGGGAAATTCCATAAAATCTTTCTCCAGACATCCTCAAAACCATCACACCCATAAAATTCCAGAAAATCTGAGAAACTGCCATAGTCACGAGGGGACAAAGACCTGAAGATGATGGCACCAGAGTGGCTGAGGGCACTGGAGAAGAAGGAAGGGAATCTAAATAGAACACGAAGCTCAGTTACTAGTGATGTAGATCAATATCATAGAACTAAGTTCTTGTGAATTTAGACGTTTCCTAAAATATAAAATGGGTATATAAAATATTTAAAAATATAATCGATGAAATGAAAATGGACAGTTTTCACAAAATCATTGAATTAAGTTGCTGCAGTGAAGTAAATGGAGAACATTTGTCAATGGAATTAAGCAACGATAAAAAGAAACTGGAATTATTTATATGAAGTTGAAACAAAGACAGGACCAATGACAAAAATTTGAAATATTTTAGAAATTCTGGAAAAAGAGGAACTAAACAAAATAAATAAATAGAGAAAACATAATAAAAGAAATGATCATGTAAAATGCATTGTTGAGAAAAAGAAATCTGTGTCTTCTAATTAGAACTTTTTTTCAATTATAATAGAGTATCGGTGAGGAAATACACTTACATATATCCCAAAGAGATTCCTACATAGCAATGGAAATGTCAAACCTCACCATCTGTTACTTTTTCATACGTGATTTTCTTTCAAAATAAAGAGGACTAGGTTATTGTCATTTTCATCTTCTCTAGTGTAAATTAATGATATTTAACTTATATGCAGTACTTAAGAGAAAATGAATTCTGTTGAGAACTGAAAAACATTTTTGTATATTTGGAGATATGTAAGGCTTCAGAAAGCATTGTATTCATGTTCTGCAATTTAAGGAATATGGCAACAAATGGTCTAAGCAAAAGCATTGTCAGGATTGAGATTAGAATGAGGGAATCTACAACCCAAAAAAGGCCCTCCGCAGAGGTGACCATGCTAGCATTTAGCCTGCAGAATTGTGAAAAATAAACTATTGTTTATAATACCCAGTCTATGACATTTTGTTATAGTAGCCCAAACTAAAACAACATTACTGTCTCTTTTCATTCTAATATCCACTGTGATGTAATCCCCCCATGTCTGGTAGAATCGGAGTAGCGGAGGGCATATTGGGGATCTAGCTAAGGGGAAACTGAGTCAGCTAAGTGGAATATGTTTATGTGTTTCATGGGCATTACTACTTGAAGGCTTACAGTGACCAGTCAGGGTTGTGACATGAAGACAGAGGGCCAGAAATCATAGCAGCAAATGAATGCATACTTCAGGACCTGTCACAGAAGTATATGGGTAAGGCAATGCTTAGAGGTTGTGATTTCTGGGAGAAGGGCGCGTTGTTTGGAAACATATGAATCCAGGACTAGAAGGTAGAAAATCCTCTCATATCCTGTTATGTAATACGAAACAAATTTCATAGATCTTCACAAATATGACAACAATCCTTAAACTGTATTTGACTTTCCTAATACTGTGTTGTGGAGATGAAGGAAATTCTTCCACAATATCAATAATAACAAATTTTGATTAACTTTGCTAGAGGAAAGAGTGAAGTATCTGTTAACTCTATAGAATATGATGTAACAAAATTGTTTTCATGAAGAAAAAAATCAAAGAGTATAAATCCAAAATAGGAGGGAAAAAGTATCATAGAGCTTATATCAGGCAGTTAATTAATTTATAAAATTATGGGGATTTTCCCCTGGGATTGTTGATGTCTTCTTATTACATAGTCTGTGATTTTTAAATTCTAAATAAATATTTTTATACTTAAAAAAATTTGATGTGAAAGAAACCATAGTTAGAAGATACTTAAACTGCATAGAATATAACACTTAAAGATGACAATGCATTTGAATATATTAAATGAGTACTATTCTTACATCTAAGAGGTGAATTTCCAAATCTCTAAACTCTAAACTACAAGGTAACTAATGCTGGAATATCTGTTACACTGGAAGGTGAACTTACAGTATTCTACAGCTTTTATCTCGGAAGAAAGAGAGAGCAGGTGAGAAAACTTGTCAACATGAGAGTGTTGTTATTAGCTGTTATCTTATGAAAGAAATGAAAACGGAATGATTCTCTTACAGTAGTTCAATATTCATTACCAGGAGAGAGAGGAGGAGAGAGAGAGAAAGAACGCTCTTCCATCCACTGGTTCACTTCTCAGATGCCTGCGACAGCAGGGGCGGGGGCAGGCCAAAGCGAGGAACTGAGCGCCCCACCTGTGGGTGGCAGGGATCCAAGCCCGTGAACCATCACAGCTGCTTCCCAAGATGGGCACTAGCAGGTGGTTGGACAGCAAGTGGAGGCAGGATTCAATTCCAGGTGCTCTGGTACGGAATGTGGTAGACACCCCAAGCAGCAGCTTAACAAGCTGTGCCGCGATGCCTGCCCCCAAAAGTGTATTTGGATGGAAAACTTTCTTGAAACACATGCATAGCTATTTCATAATATGAATTACCGTGAGCTTCTTGGAGACCATTCATATATATCAATGAATTAGTTAAATATACAATTCATTGCATATTCTCCCTATCATATCCATAAAAGAGAACTGAAGTAAACACAAACATGAAAGAATAAAAATAAAATTGCATTGGGAAATCTTAGCAGTTACATCTAATAATCAACTCAAGAATGTTGAAAACTATTTAGTCTCCTACCATAAAAAATGATAACATGCAACCTTCTGTATGATAGGAAAACATTAATAATAAATGTCATGTGACAGTTGGTAGTAAAGATTTTATAGGCGGTATAGTCCAATAAATCTAAAAAGATGAAATTCAGTGAGACTCCTGATATCATGGTGGTGTATGTAACATTCATCCATAAATCCCTATAACATCTAGATAAAAATTTAAATCACAATAGATTACAGATTCAGGATGGCCATTAACTCAGGGCCATATTGTTAAGAGAGGAAGTTCATGAGCTGTGTCCCACGCTCATGCTGGATTTTCTATTGGGAATATTTTTCAGACTAAAGTTCAGAGAATGCAGTCACAACTAGAACTGATAGCTATGCTGAGCTAAGGAGGATAAGAAAATGATTGAGGGCTTTTCATAAGCCTCAGAAGGCAGTGAAGAGGCGCAAGTCCTTGTGAAGAAATCCTGAAATTCTGCATAGAAATAGCCTCTGTGCTTCTCCACCAACTTCTGGTCACCAAGAGACTTCTGGTTTGTCTCTTAGGAGGTAGAAGATGGAGAGATGTTTTAGAGAATTCATAGTGCCAGGAAGATGTTGAAGTCCAAGCCATATAAAAAGGTGTGGCTTTGCTGAATACCCTGAACACTCTGCTTAGTAGAAGCTACAAAACTCATACTCAAGGAGCCCAGGTTTTGGGAATTAGACCAACAGAAAAGATCTTAAAACTAGGCACTGATATGCTCAAGGTGACTGATTCATTCACAGGGGAACTCAAATTTAACTCAGAACAACTTTGAAATGGAAAATAATGCAACCTGATCCACTACATCGTAATAAGTATGATGTCCAGCACACTATTAAGAATTTCCAGATTTGCAAAGAAGTTGAAAAAGAAGGGAGTAATCAAGCAGTCCTCTTGTCAATCTAAGCAGAAGAGTTGGTTCAGGTATTGTAATTGACAGAAAATGACAAACTGACATCTTAAAACAAGTCAAAGAAATATGAGCAAAATATGGAGTATTCCAACAGTTAGAATGTGTAAAACATGCATAACAATCTGTGGCAAAATATACATGCATAAATATATACACACCTGTATACACACACATATATACATATATAAAACTGTTAATTTATTGGAGGATGAAATGATACAGATTCAGAAAAAGATTAGCAAACTGGAAGTGAGTTCAAGAGAAAATGTTCAAATTAAAGCATAGAAATGGATACAAGTGGCCGGCGTAATGCCTTAAGAGGGTAAAGCCACCATCTGCATTGCTAACCCTGACTTTAAAATAAATAAATCTTAAAAAATAAATACAAACACAATGTATGGAACACAAAAGAAATGTAGGATAGGTACAAAAACCAATGCAAATGTAAAGCTGAGTTTCTAGAGCAAAAGAGAGTGGGAAATATGTTGAAGGGAAAATAAAAGCCCTGAAAATTTTCAAAATGTTTGAGATATGTAAACTCACAGATTCAAAAAGCTTAGGAGACCCCAAATGGAGTTAATATGAAGTAAATATCATTTAAGTTTGTAAAAATTAAGCTGTAAAAATCACAAAGAGCTGGCAGAAAACAAACAGCACATACATCTTTCACAAAGCAACAGTAAAAATGAGAGCTAATTTCTGAATACCAGTGAAATTCAGAGGAAAAAAGAATAATATTTTTATAATTCTAAAGGAAAAGACATATAAACTGACAACCTATATTTTCATATCAAGTAAATTTCCTTAAAAAATACAAGTGAAATAGAATGTCTCAATCAGTATTTCCAGCATTCCTGCACTACGGGAAACTCTAAAGGAAGTTCTTCAAGATGAATGTGAATGATTCCAGATTGAAGAATAGAGGTGAATGAGGACACGCAGGGAATGTATGAATCTGGCTGTGAAATCTGGACCCTTACGAGAGGAATGGTGCAGTATCTTCTAGACCCTCCACACAACCAGCTCTTGCTTTGTAGGCTACAGCCACTTCCCACTTATCTTTATAATAGGATGCAAGATATTGATCTACACCTTCACAATTGATCTTCAAAGACTACAAACTAACTGCCGCGTGAGCAAGGCCATCCCATGTCCCTTACAGAATGGAAATAGTTTTTGTCTTCCATTTGTTTATTTATTGGAACATAACTGTTGCCATTGAGTTGTCCCTTATCAGTGGTTAAAACCATTAAATACATGACACACACATAAAACTAAATTTTGTGCTATTGCATGATTTTGTTATGAATAAAACAAAAGGGACTACGTTATTGGCAAGGACTTCTTAGGAGTATCTTTATGCACTCGCTCTTTTGAGCCAGGACTCCACAATCAGTGTGAACTCAAGCGCACATCACAGAACTTGCATGGTGGGTTTGAGGCTGTGTGCTGCTGACGTGGGTGGTGGGGACGATGTGTTGGAGGGACACCATGATTGCTCTTTCGCTGTCTGCCCGGGGCCAGGGAGCCCAGAGTGCACAGTCACTGCAGGGCTTCAGCTGGTCTTGTGGGGAGCAACTCAGACTAGACTGTTACTGGAATTAAGACTTATTCTATGCTCTTATATCTGCTCTCCCACAATATGGCGCTGAGAAGGGAGTAACAGCTTCTACGCAGCTGCCTCCAGTTCAACCAATAAGCAGCAGGACCTGCTCCTGATTGGAGGAGAGCAGCATACTCGGCGTGTGGGTAGCAGAGTTGGGATTGGTGGAAGAGGACTATAAAGGAGGAGAGAGACAACATGCACCAGGAACATCCGGATAACATCTGAGCAGCTCCCGAGAGAGCCAGCCGGCGGTGTGCCGCTCCCCCGCGGAAGTGGGGAAAGTGGCAGGGGGAACCGCCCCTCCATGGAGGTGGAAGGTTCGGTAGCCAACCCGGGAAGAACCAGCAGCAAACCCGGGAAGGGCCGAGCAGACGAAAGAACAGCGCAGGGTCCTGTGTCGTTCCTCCACGAAGAGGGGGAGCGACAGGTCTCTCTTCCGGTGCTTTCCAGCAGATGAGAGAGGAGGGTAATGAGGACTGGAGGACCTGAGGTCCTGCAATGTCACCGTGGGCACACAGCTGCCTGCGAAAGAACACCACTTTGGAATTGTCTGAGGGAAATAACTCCTTCAGCAAAAGCAAGTCGGCACTTCTATTCTGTGATCTTACTCTAAAGTAAGTAACGACATCTTGGGAATAAGACTAATATTTTAGAAATCAAACTTTTTTGTATCTTACTAATCATCCTTTTGTATCACATGATTCTTATACTAAGAGACTTTGTCTTACTTTGTAAACTCTTCAGAATCCAGCTTGTGACTTGGATAGCTAGTTAGCTAGATGATACACAGATAAGAGATAGAAGATAGATAGATTGATAGGTAGATAATAGATAGATAATAGAGAGATGAAAGATACATGGCAGATAGACACATGACAGCTATAGACACATGATATATACATAAATGATAGATTGATAGACACATGGTAGATACCGATAGCCACATGACAGATGATAGATACATGATAGACACGTAGATACATGATAGCTATAGATACATGATAGATACAGATATAGATACATGACAGATGATAGATACACTGTACACACATAGATATGTGATAGATAATAGATGTAATAGATGCTAAAAATAAAAGAGGAAAGAAGGAAAAAATAAAAGGAGAACAGATGGAAATGGTGGGAGACAGAGAGGAAAGAGAACAAAGAAAAAGTGTTGCCTACTCAGTAATTTCAAAGAGTGTTTTCTTATCACTCTAAGATATACCAAATCTAAAGTACAGACACTTATCTTATGAGATAATCTATTTTAAACAATGCATGTAACCACAGGAGTCTTTGCACAACACAGTGCTGGAAGACATATGCAGAAGCAGAGATTCAGTGACCTCAATGATAAACAGAAACAGAAATACGGACAAATAAAGAGCAATCGCTATTTTCTCTTCACCAACACAGCAAAATAAGAGGGTACTTCCCTGCAAGACCTATATTCATGCTGATATCCCTAGCAAAGTCTGTGGGTCCTCATTATTTGGGTTGTCACTATTAGAGCTGGGCATCTATTTTTAGTAGTCCATAAGTCAATTTAGTATCATTCCTATAATTATTGATGATGTAAATTCTCTCCTCAGTTTTCATGCGGTCTGGTGCCAAGGAGAATACAGAATGAAGTTTGGGTTTCCCCAGAGCCCACATGAATCTGTTGTGTGGAAGGATTTTCTTAGGACCAACAAGCAAGACATTGGATGACAAGAAAGTAATGAGTGAGCTTAGAGACGACACGTCTGCACCTCTGCAGAATCGCGAGTTCCGAGTTGAGAATCCAGCACCTCCTGGAAATTGGTTAATAGCATTCTCGCTGATAAGGTGAGTAGAAAAAGCTCCTTGTAAAATATAATGGGGTACTTTTCTTCCCTCTGTCTTTGGTATATTTTTCAAAACCTTTGAAAAATATTCCACCAAAAAGTGGATGTTACATTCTTTACCATTTGCTTAAAAAAGGGTTTTCCCCTCGTTCATCTGGAGAAGGTCAGTGTCGAGACGTACACGCCAGCCCTTCGTTTAGGCCTCCTCCCGCGTGCAGATTCCTCCCTCTTTCATTCGGTGGCCTTTATTAGCTGAGCTCCTGGAGCTTGTGGCACATTTTAAACAGCAACACTGGGAGGATGTAAATGCAGAATAATGTATCCAGACTCAAATTTGCATGGTCAAATGTCAAAAAAATTAGGCCTTCCCCAGCACCATGTCAAGAGAAATAACATAAGTGGGCAAAGGCAACAGCAGGCACGCCATCATCATTTAGCAGGAGCTGTCATCAGCGCCCGCGAGTGGAAGCAGTGGTCATTAGCCGGGACTCTGCCGGGGGAGGTGCGATGCCTCTCTTTCCTATCTTTAAGAGTTTTATTTTCTCCCCAGCATCTGACAGTATTTCACAGAACACCGCAATGCGATGCTGCCTGCCTGACAGCAGAGCCGAAAGGTGGGGGTGGGCGCCGGGGCGGGGGGCAGGACGCCGCGAGGAGCGGCGAGCGATGTCCACGGCCGCCCACCGGCAGCCGGAGGGCGCAGCGCTAGCACTACCTATCGGATAAATACTCATTACGAGTAATCACTTTATTTCAGCTCGGTAATGACATTAACAAGCTTGGAATACAGGGAATTACACGAGTCAGAACAAATAATTGAATATTCGGCTGCAGCGGGGACCCAGCACCAGCCTGCCTCCGTGTCAAGCTGCCTCTGAAGCTAGCACAGGCATGCAATTAGATAATAAGCTTAAACAGCATTAAATTGGCACTGTTCGTACCACCACTGAGAAAAAAAGAGGTATTAATTGTTTAGCTCGGACCTGCTGGTAATTTCATGCCGCACAAACGGTAGTGAGGCCGCCCTCTCTCCTTATTTACATGGTCGTACACGCTGGGTCTACACAGACCAAGAAAGCCGTAATAGAAAAATCGTCTGAGGAAGAGAAACGTGTGCATGGTGCTGACAGCATACCCAGCTCAGTGGGGCCAGGTTTTCTTCTTGAAGGTCTGGAAGATAGATCAAAAGGAGGGTATTTTCAAAAATATATCAGTTTCACAGTAATAGGAACAATCAGTGTGTGTGTGTATGTGTGTGTGTGTGTGTATTATATATATACACACTTTTTCTTAGTGTTTCATCCTTTTTTTTTTTTTTTGACAGGCAGAGTTAGTGAGAGAGAGAAAGAGACAGAGAGAAAGGTCACCCCTTCTGTTGGTTCACCCCCCAAATGGCCGCTACGGCCGACGCTGGGCCAATCCGAAGCCAGGAGCCAGGTGCTTCCTCCTGGTCTCCCATGGGGTGCAGGGCCCAAGCACTTGGGCCATCCTCCACTGCCTTCCCGGGCCACAGCAGAGAGCTGGACTGGAAGAGAAACAACCAGGATAGAATCCGGCACCCTAACAGGGACCAGAACCCCGGGTGCCTGCGCCGCAGGTGGAGGATTAGCCCAGTGAGCCACAGTGCTGGCCAGTGTTTCATCTTTTTAAGATCTATTTATTTGAAAGATTTATAGAGAGAGAAGGGGAGAGACAGAGAGAGAGAGGGAATCATCCGGCTCATTCCCCAGTTGGCCACAATTCTGGGGCTCGGCCAGGCTAAAGCCAGGGGCCAGGAGCACCTTCCAGGTCTCCTACATGGGTGCGGGGGCCATCTTCCACTGCTTTTCCAGGCCATAAGCAGAGAGCTGGATTGTAGGTGGAGCAGCCAGCACCCAAACTGGGACCCATATGGGATGCTGGTATTGCCGGTGGTGGCTTAACCTGCTACACCACAGGCCGGCCATTAGTGTTTCTAAGAGGCAAGATTCTGGGTACAGATGACGCAGCTATGTAGCTATAGACCCAGGCGTGGACGCAGACACAGCCATAGATGCAGACGTAGGCAGAGTTTCCCGTAGACAGGACTGACTTTGGAGTATCCCTCATCACACAAAATGCACCCTGAATGCAAAGACACTGAGCGGAACAGAACAGTGCCTGGTTGTGGGCAAGGGAAGGGTTGCGGGGTGGAAAGGCCCACGCACCTCTTAACCCGTGTGATGCCTTAGCAAGCTGGCACCCTGCAGAACTCTGCATTTCACTTCTTGATTTTGTAACTGACATAGGAAAATTGTATGGACTAAAAAAAGATTTATTTATTTATTTGAGAGACAGAGGAGAGATCTTCCATCAGCAGGTTCACTCCACAGATGGCCACAATGACCGATCCGAAGCCAGGGGCCAGGAGCTTCCTCCGGGTCTCCTAGATGGGTGCAGGCGCTAGGGACTTGGGTCATCTTCTGCTGCTTTCTCAGACCATCAGCAGGGAGCTGGATCAGGAGCAAAGCAGCCAGGACTACAGTCGGTGCCCTTACGGGTTGCCAGTGCCACAGGCAGAGCCTTAACCTACTATGCCACAGCGCCGGCTCCATCCATGTCATGCTGATACATGTATGCACTGTGTAACGTCCACATCGGGGCAAACCTGCTCAAACATTTATCATTCGTACTTGGATTTTCTCTATTTTAGAACAATGTACAGCACATGGTCACTCTCTCTGGTCAGCCTACTCTACAACGGAACGCCAAAAGCCACACTCGCATCCATCTCCCTACAACCTGGGACTGCATTTTGTCTCCTGGCTTCTGGCCCAGTGCCACTCAAGGGTGTCCCGCCGTTTCCAGCCCATCTCCAGCGCAAGTTAACCCGATGCCAGGCACCGGCTGCACCAGCTGTTGAGACACTCTCCCCAGAGCACCCCGCCTTTCCCCGCTAGGGTGTCTGGGCTGGAGCAGAGCACACAAGAGCCACGGGGGAGAGCAATGAGGAGGCGTGGGTCTCGGCTCGGTTCTGACCACCATGCCCAGTCCGTGCAGTTACTCAGAGGAGCTGATCAGCACTGGGTACCTGATACGCAAGTCCATTGATCATTTATAATCCTGACAGGTTAAGGGACTCCTAGGCAACCCATAATATCCACAGCGGGCTGGAAAATAAGCGAAAGTGAATAAAGACGTCTCTATATTCCTGAGAAAATGTCTTTTCTTCTTGAGCCCGACAGTCCTCCGATTGGGGCTTTGTTTGTCACTGCCATCCTCACCGGACACGCGGAAGCACGTGAAGTCTGTTTTGTTAAGTAACCACCATCCGGCCGTTCTCTCAGCACCTGCCGCAACTCACGCACGTGTTCCAAAGTTGTTACTCAGCAAGGGTGTGGGGAGAGGGAGCCTGCGCCCTGCTTCAGGGTCCTTCAGAATGTGTGCATGAATTCAAGACGGAGGGCTCAACCAGAAGTTGGGCCGTGGATCACAGCCATCCTGTAGAATAAAGTGGAAGAAGACATATGATCCATCAGCCCGGCGTCTTCTGAGGCAGCAGCACCAGCATATAGTGTCGCTCAAGATAGGTGCCCACTTTGTCTTTGAAATGTGCAAGAAGGGAACCTGTTTTCCATAGAAAAGCAGAATTAAAATTAACAACAGTGGCAGAAATACTCTCCGCTTTCTCTTCTTTTTTTCTCCTTCTTCCTCTTTCTTTCTCTCTGCCGCCTGCTCTCTCATTTTAAATGATGCTAGTTTCCATTATGAAGGTCACTTACACTGGATCCTAAGCTACATAAAACGTGTGCTGTACAAATAACGCTAATTAAAATTGTTTTAAAAGAATCTGTGTAGTGATTGTTCAGTGTATGTCTGTGCTAGGCACATTAGGAAATATTAAAATTGAGTCAGTCTTTATTTGAAGTAGTCTTCATTTCAGTTCTGTTAATGGCATACCTGATACAATTATTAAACTACAAGAACACAGAAGTTATACAAAGAGATTATACATTATATATTATACAAAGAGATAATATGAACTTAATTAACAGAACAAGGACTAATTGGTTATGCAAAAGCTTTGTGGAAATGTGTATTTTGAAAAAAAAGATCATTCAGGTTTTTGTACCCAAATGAACTTTTTAATATCTATTTTATTACTTCAAGTGTTAATAGTAAAAAAAAAATCCAGCACGGCTCTTGTATTTAAAAGTGAAGCCACATTCAGACAGGTGACACGACATAGCTCAGTGAACAGATGAGCCTGATATCCTTGAATGACATTACAGTTGCACGTTGTACAGTGCATTTTATGAAGATCCATAAATTAAAAAATTACTGGTTAAAGTCAGTGCTCATGAAACAAACATGGATTCTCACAATCTCAGCTTCCTTTTCCCAGATCATCAGGTGCTCCCTCCATTTCGCATTTCTGAGTTGAAGGCTTTGGTCCTCCTTTCTTTTTTTTTTCTCTCTGTCTTCTTTTCTTCGAGTGCTGTGTTTTCTCTTTACATCAAAATGATTCATATTTCTGCCTGCTCTGGAGTTCCGTTGCAGATTTAGACTTAAGAAACCAGCCAGAAGAACTTCTACCTGCATTTTGCACAGTTTTGGAGGTCCAGGCATGGACTGTGGGCCGGAGGTAGGTGCTCACGGAAGGCACCCCAGCATCCTTCTGGAACCTTCCTCACCTGTCTGAGACAAGCGGGCACGGTGAGCTGGAGAACAGGGTGTTAACAGTAACTTTTCTTCTTCAAAATTTCCTTGAGAGAAGCATCTTTGTCAAGAAGACGTCCAGAGAGATGTGGCTTTTGCAGCGCTGTTCTGTGGGAGAGGTGGCGAACCAAGCATGTGAGACCTCGGGAGCAGAAGGTGCCTCCAGCTACGGAGCGGACGAGGCCAGGTGGCCCCTGGTGTCCCCTCTGCACACCTTCAGGACCGTGAATGAACTCACTACGTACTGGAGAAGAGGCAGGGGCTGCCGCGAGTGGATTTTATTGACAGACAGACAGTAGCATTCTGCATACACGGCCAACTGTGGGAGAGAGAAAACGGCCCACGTGGTGGGAACTTGTGGGAACGGGGCAAGGCTTGGACTATCCCTGCCCGAATGGTAGCTTTACCCAAGGTGCGTTTGATCCCTGCTGAGAACCGTCATCGAAGGAAGCGAAGTGGGACGGGTGGTTTCATGCGGATAACAGCAGTGTGTGAAGGGTCATGATGGCGCAGGAGAACCTGCCTTCCGGGGAGCCCGCCGAGGAGGAAGCTCCTGGGGCAAGTGGCACAGACAAAGGTGTTTCAACATGAAAATGCACAGTAGAGAAGTGGTGAGCCACAGAACTCTCATTTTCAATCAAAATAGCACCTTAATAAGGTTTTATTACTTTTTTATGTATGAGATCAGGACACCAAAATTTGGTATCTGTTAACTTGGGTGTTTATTCGTGTATCACTATCATCCTGACTGTGTTTCATATGTAATAAAATGCAGTAAATGGGGGCCGGTGCTGTGGCGCAGCGGGTTAACACCCTGCCTGAACTGCCAGCATCCCATGTAGGCGACAGTTTGAGACCTGGCTGTTCCACTTCCTATCCAGTTTTCTGTTGTGGCCTAGGAAAGCAGTGGAAGATGGCCCACGTCCTTGGGCCCCTGCGCCCACGTGGGAGACCTGGAGGAAGCTCCTGGCTCCTGGCTTCAGATCAGCACAGCTCTGGCCATTGTGGCCAACTGGGGAATTAACCATCAGATGGAAGACCTCTCTCTCTCTCTCTCTCCTCTCTCTCTCTCTCTCCTCTCTCTGTGTAACTCTGACTTTCAAATAAAGAAAGAAATCTTTTAAAAATGCAGTAAATAGGCTGGCTTTCCTGCTGTGTGAACACAAGGCCCCACAGTACTCATGCAAACTGGCCTGAGGATGTATGTGGGTCCACCCAGAGTGACAGAGTGTCTCACATAGCAGCCGACACTCGCGAAAGCTGACCTGGGTGTGTGCTCTGACCAGCTCAGAGGTTGAAATGCTACCTGCTGACTCCTCTGCACTCAGTATTTTTAGTAGAAGACTCCTGGGCTCCCCCTTCCTGGTGGCTACATCACTCAGAGAAGGTGGAACTTAGCTGCTTAGGAATGTGTTGGATATTACATGATCAAGCGAGGAGTGAGACGTTCACTCCATGTTGAAATGGATCCAGGGGCCAGAGCATGAGAAAAAAAAAAGCAAAGCGAGAAATCAGACGGACCTGTGTGGTGTCACTGATTTCCTTGTGATACAAAAATTCAGAAGAGATGCGAAGCATCATGACTTGAGTTTGCTCCCTCAGAATGATTCAAAATTATACACAAGGAGAAAATGACCCGAAACTCTTCCCTGTTTGTTGAAAAACAGAACTGCCACGCAGTCCCCATCATCGGGGTGAAGACCCGGGAGGTGAAGGTTGGGATCCTGGCCAAACAGAAGGAGGGTGCTGATGGCGGCCTCTAGTTCCTTACCCTTCAAACACAACACCACTTTCCCTACAAGTGAGTTCTCTGCTCCACTGAGACACATATCTGGCTGTGAGCTTTTAGAGAGATGTGAGTTCCAGGCTGGTGAAGGCCAAGGACGAAATACAGAAGTTACTGTAGAGCCCAAATTGGGCGAGGATGTTGAAGAGGAGAGTGGCAAACAAGAGTCAAAAATCTTAGCCGTAAACTCTTCTCCACTTATAGAGTTAAAAATAACAAGAGATTTACTTGGAATGAGATTTGGAAAAGTCTAAGAAGCTCCAAATATATTTTAAAGCTAAAGATCATTTTGCGCATATGTAGATTGCATCTGACAACTCAAGGGTGAATGGTGCATTGTGGGACGTCAGGGTTATAATTAGTCATGTTTCGTGATGGGCCAAGCTTCCATTCATTTCTTCTTCTTCCTTTGTGTTTCCATCATTGCTCTGTGTCATGGAATTCACCCTCCCAGGGCCCTAATGTAGTATATTATAATAATAGATTCTCTGATGTTAAATATTAGGTAGAATCATTGAAAGGTTAAATGTGAAATTCCCTGTTCTCAGATGATATGATTTTTTTTCTTGCAAAAGTGCAGGGCAATCTGAAGACAACTCATAAGGTTAACTGGGGAATTCAGCAAATTTTTAAATAAAATATCAACATAGAATAGCAAATCTCGGGATCAGATTATCACGTCCTATGTTTGATAGAAATTCATGGGCAGTAATTCACATCTTGAGAATACAGTCTTCCCATTCATATGTATACTATCCCTCCACGTGTTTTTGTCTGTTCTACTTTCCTTTAGTAATACTGAATTGTTCTCTGTAAAGAAGACTTCATTTTCTTAGACTATGTCTAGGTACTTGCTTTTACTATGCTCCTATAAATTGTTTTTTTTTTTCACTTTAAAAAGTTTAACAGATATATAAAAATAATATGTCTTTATGAAGGGCCATATGATGTTTCAATGCATGTAATGCTGTGTAATGTTCAAGCATGTTAAAAATATCTATCTCCTCAAACTTCAACATTTCTATGTGGTGAAAACCTTCCAAATCTATGTTCTTTTATATTTACTTTTCCTTTTATACCCAGCAAAGTATTCTTGAGAGGTAAAACACAATTTTCAGAAAAATTAAAATATTTAAATTATTAAATTAAATTATTAAAATTAAATTATATTTAATTATTGCTTTGTTGAATGTGGAGATAGAATTATTCTTAGAGGAAAATTTGTAAACAGCAACCTTATTAAATTCTGTTAATAATGCTAATATTTCACAGCAGAGTGTTTTTTTCCTCTTCATTCAGTCATAGAATCATCAATGGATAGTGCCAATTTTCCCTTCTCATTTCTAACCTTCAATCTTTCTTTTAGTGTGGATCACATGGTGATGCATTCTCTTAATTTTAATTTTTCTGAAAATTGTGTTTTACCTTCACTCTCAAGGATACTTTGCTGGGTATAAAATTCTATATTTTCCTCTTTTTTTGCAGAACTTAGAAGATGTCATTCCAGACATGTTTCGTAGTTTTCAGTGAGAAGTAGATTATCAGGCTGGGGGATTTTATCTTTAACTACTTTCTGATTTTCCTTTTTATTAGTTTTATGTTTATCTTGTGTCTGGATGTGTATTTCTTTTAACTCATTTTTAATTCATTTTTAAAAACCATATAACTTTATTAAGGGCTTTTTTTTTTTAGTTTTGGGAAAAGATTCAGTCTTTTTAATCCTTTTAAGCATGTTATTAATATGAAGAGAACAGGTGTCCCGTATTTCATAGATACAGCTCCAAGAAGACAACCATGCTACCCTCCCTCCTTCCCTCCCCACTCCTTCCTTCCTAAAAAACTGCTCATACTGCTTCATATTTTTTCTTGAATACCAAAGAAAAATATGTTGGCTTCCCACCAAATCAGCCCTATCGCTTTCCTCCTCTTCTGTGTTTTCTGTCCTTTTTGCTTCTTCATTAATTTCGCATAACTTCTGCAATCTATTTTCCAATTTATTGGCTCTTGTTTAAAGTTGTGCATAATCTGTTGATAAATGCATGTATGGAGATCTTGATTTGATTATTCTATCTTATGGTTTCTTAATTTACCTTTTGTCCACTTAAAAAATCAGTTATAATATTTTATACTGTCCAGTTTTCTACCAAAATTCCACTTAATATAGTAAAACATATTTGTTTTGCAACACGGGTCTGCAAATTCCAGTCCTGAAATTCCTGTACGTGTGTTTTGCATTCTATAACTCTGTGGATACTCACCCACGACGTCCTGTGTTACAAGTTTCTTTTCTCTTGTTTTTATTGCTTTTCTTTGACCGAGCCTTGATTATCATAAGTAATATATAAAATGAAATTTCGGGGCCAGAACTGTGGCGTGGCAGGTAGGGCCACCACCTGCAGTGCCAACATCCCATATGGGTGCCGGTTCGAGTCCCGGCTGCTCCACTTCCAAGCCAACTCTGCTGTGGCCTGGGAAAGCAGTGGATGATGGCCCAATCCTTGGGCCCTGCACCCACGTGGGAGACTGGAAGAAGCTTCTGGCTCCTGGCTTCGGATTGGCACAGCTCTGGCCATTGCCGCCAACTGGGGAGTGAACCAGTGCATGGAAGACCTCTCTCTCGCTCTCTCTTTGCCTCTCCTTACCTCTCTGTGTAACTCTGACTTTCAAATAAATAAATATTTAAAAATGAATTTTCATATTTACTTAAATATTATTAAAGTGTTTGCTTTCCAAGTGTGAGATAGACACTTACTCAGTCTTCATATTGACTGACAAGGACAACCCTTAAACAAGAAAAATGTAAGTACTTGAGGGTTCTTTTCTCTCATTGAGAAAACATGCAAGTCCGTTGGTGGTTACAGTTCTTCTGGCATTTCTCTATACTGGGATTTTGGTTTTTAATGAATGAACTGCATTTTTGAGAACAGTTTTATCGTTGCAGAAAATGAGGCCGATGGTGCAGAGTATTCCTATAAACACTCCCTGTCAGCAGTTTCCCTTGTTACTACCATCTCATCCTGTACATGCTGCAATTAATGGACCAATGATCAATTCCTCATTATTAACTAGAGGCAGCACTTTCAGATTCACTCGTGTATTGCACCACGCATGGGTTCTGACAACTGTGCAGTGTCCTGTGTCCATCACTGGTGTGAGAGGCTCAGCAGTTCCACTGCCCTCCAGAGCCTCTGCTGCCCCCTGGACATCCCTATCTCAGAGCCAGGCAGGTGGGCACCCGCTCATCCTCTCCCTGGGTGTTTCCCATGCTCGGAATCACACCTACTCAACCCTTTACCCAGGCTTTTGCTAACTACAAAATGTGCATTTAAAGTTCTTATTTGTCTTTTCATGGCTTTGTAACTTTATTTTTTAAGATTTATTGTTTATTTGGGCCGGCGCCGCGGCTCAATAGGCTAATCCTCTGCCTAGCGGCGCCGGCACACCGGGTTCTAGTCCCGGTCGGGGCGCCGGATTCTGTCCCAGTTGCCCCTCTTCCAGGCCAGCCCTCTGCTGTGGCCAGGGAGTGCAGTGGAGGATGGCCCAGGTGCTTGGGCCCTGCACCCCATGGGAGACCGGAAAAGCACCTGGCTCCTGGCTCCTGCCATCGGATCAGCGCGGTGCGCCGGCCGCAGCGCGCCGGCCGCGGCGGCCATTGGAGGGTGAACCAATGGCAAAGGAAGACCTTTCTCTCTGTCTCTCTCTCTCACTGTCCACTCTGCCTGTCAAAAAAAAAAAAAAAAAAAGATTTATTGTTTATTTGAAAGTCAGAGTTTCAGGGAAGGAGAAAGGAAGGGAGGGAAGGGAGGGGGGAGAGAGAGAGAGAGAAGAAGAAGAGAGAGAGAGATCTTCCACCTGCTAGGTCACTCGCCAAGTAACCACAACAGCCAGGCTGAACGAGGTGGAAGCTAGTTCTGAGGCGCTTTCGCCGGGTCTCCCACGGGGGCAGGGGCCCAGGCATTTGGATTATCTTATTCTTGGACCCTGTTTCTTCCCAGGCCATTAGCAGGGATCTGGATCGGAAGAGGAGCAGCCAGGACATGAACTGGCTCCCATATGGGATGCCATTATCACAGATGAGAGCTTTACTTACTACATCACAATGCTGGTTGCTTCCTAACTCTTTTTTAAAATTGCTGAACAATATTACATTCTATGGCTATACTCTAGTTTATCCCTAACCTCATAAAATATATCTTGTTTGTTTCCAGTTTGGGGAGATTGTAAATAACGTTGCTACAAAAATTTTGGGGCTGGTTTTGTGGATATACAAATTTTCAACATTATTGGGTAAATTCTTGCACGCACACTGGTGAATCACTGGTAAGATATATTTAGCTTGGCAAGAATTTGCAAAGCTGCCTTCCCAAGTGGCCACACCATTTTGCATTTCCTCAAGCAAGGAAAGTGTTCCTGTCACCACGTCTCATCAGCATTCGGCATTCTCATTTTAGTTTCGGTAGTTCTTTTGGATTTTCTCCATTCTTAGATTTGTGTGGCAGTATCTCATAAGTGTTTTTCAACTTCCTTAATGACGTATAATGTTGAGTATCTTTCTATCCCAGTGTGCTTCTTGGCTACATGCACATCTTCTTCGGTGAGGAATCTTTACATAATTTCCACATTTTTAATTGGGTTATGTCTTCTTCCTGTTGAAAGGTTTTATTACTACTTTATAGTTGATTGTACATTTTGTATATAATGCTTTATTAGACACAGATTTTGCACGTATTTTCTCCCAATCTCTGTCTTGACTTTTCAGGCTACTAACAGCATCTTTCACAGAGCAGAAATTGTACAAAGTCAAACTTTTCCATTTTCCTCTTATGAATTATGGTTTTGGTTAAATCTGAACAATCCTCATCAAACCCAAGGTCACCCGGAATTTTCCCATGTGCTGCTCTAAAAGTTGTATGGTTTGTCATTGGGAAGTTGAGCAGCCGGGATGCGAACTGGTGCCCATATGGGATGCTGGCACTGCAGGCGGCAGCTTTACCCTCCACGCCATAATGTCGGTCCCAGAACTTACTCACTTGACCTATGCTGGCTTGGTACCTGTTATCCAAGCTTCCTCTACTTCTCCCCACCCCTCCCAGCCTCTGGTACTCCCCATCCTGGGTTCACATTGGTTTTTATTAGCCTCCATGGAGAGGCAGAGTGTTAATATTTGTCTTTTTATTCCTGAACTTGATGTCCTCCAGTTCCATCCACTTTGTTGCAAAAGACAGAATTTCATTCTTTTTTGGTTGAATAATGTCACACTGTGTGTATATATGTATACATATATATATATATAATATTTTCATATTCACTCATCTGATGATGCACACCTTGGTTGATTTCATATCTTGGCTATTAATGACTAGAACTGCAATAAACACTGGCAGAGTCGCACCTGATGTTGAAGCATGCTACAAAGCTGCAGTAAGACAACATGGTACTGGCATAAAAAATCCCATAGGTCAAGGAACAGGATAGAGAATGCAGAAAGTAGTCTGCATACATACAGTCAACTGATTTTTGACAACAATGTCAAGAATATGCATTGGAGAAAGGATAGTATTTTCAATAAATGGTGATAAGAAAGCTGGACATACATATGTAGAAAAATTAAATTATATATCTATCTCTCACCATATGCAAGAATCAACTCAAGATGAACCAAGGACCTGAAACTAGGAGATTTCTTGGTGAGACCAAGTGTCACTTCATGACATTGGTGTAGGAAATTATTCCTTGTATAAGATCCCCCAAAGTGTAGGCAACAAAACTGGAAAAATGAGTTGCATCAAATGCAGACACTTCTGCACAGCAAAGGAAATACTCAATAGATTGAAGAGACATCCAACAGAATGGGAGGAAATATTTGCTATGTGCTTACAAAAGATTAATATCCGGAGTACATCAGCAATTCAAAACGCTCAATAACAAAAAAATTAGCCAATTCTGCCGAGACATCGGCAAAGGACCTGCATCTACAATTCTCAATATAAGAAAGGCAAATTGACAACAAATATATAAAGTCTTCCCAACATCACTAGGTATCAGTGAAATTCAAATAAAAACCACAAGATATATCACCTCACTCATGTCAGAATGGTTTTTATCAAAAAGAAAGTAACAATGGCTGGAGAGGATGTACAGAAAAGGGACCTCTTACTCGCTGTTGGTAGGAACATAAATTAGTAATCCATTATGGAAGACAGTGTGGATATTCCTTTAAAAGCCAGAATCAGAAGTGCCACATGGTCCAGGAACCGCGCTAGTGGGTGTATGAATCGCCTTCCTTCTCTGACGACGAGGAGATATCGGCTTGAGCCTGCTTCTGTGCTTTCTAATCTGACATCATTCATCTACTGTTTATTTCACCAGTCCCAACGTCATGATCACTAAGAGCCCAGGTGAGTGTTGCCGTTATGTAACGTCAACCACCCAGATTTAGTTCTCCACTATTATGTATGTTAGTCTGGGCCTTTTGCATTTCCATGTCCACTTTAGAATTATTTTCTGTGAGATACCATGAGAGCTTCTTGGGATTTTATTTGGGATTGTGTTAAATCTAGATATCAAGTAGGGGAGAATTGACAACGAAACAATATTGCATCTTTTTGTCCATGAACACAGACTATTTCTTCATTTAGATTCTTGATTTTTTTTTTACTTTTTCCGTCAGAGTTTTGTAGTTTCCTGAATACAGTTCCTGATTTTATTTTTTAGGTTTTTATGTAAATATTACTTTTGGGGGGTAGTAATGTAAATAGTACTAAAATTCTAATTTCAACTTCCAACTGTACATTGTTGTATCTTAGAAAGCAATTGAGCTTTATATATCAACCTTTCATTCTATAACATTTGTGATAATTGTTATTAGTTTCAAGTGTTTTGTTATTGGCATTGTTTATCATTTCAGGGCATTTTTCTGCATGGATAAATATAGAATAAAAATAGTTTTATTCCTGCCACTAGGGACAGTGTGGATGAACTTAGAGGACAGCATCATAATTGAAATAAGGCCCAGAAAGACAAATACTATGTGATCTAACTCATGTATAAACTCTAAAAATGCTAAACTCACCAAATAGAGAATAGATTGGCTGTTACAAGGAGTTGGCAGTGCTGGGGGCGGGGGAGTGGTATCTGTCAACAACACCAAGTTTCAGCAAATAAATTTTAAGAATCTGTACAGCATGACAACTATAATGAAAACAGCAGAGTGTATTTGGGGAAGTGCTGAGAGAAGATCCTAAACGCTCTCACCACACACAAACACATGAGGTCAGCAAGAACCCGGGCAAGGAGACCACTGAGATCACGGTGGGTGGCAGGGGCTCTGGGCTGGCACCTGGCCATGCAGTGTCCTCACGCCCCTAGTCCTGTGTGGCTGCATCCTACATGTTACATCCATCCCACAAGGAGTTGCTATGATGTTCGTAGAACTTTTGGACTGCATGCCCCAGTTGTGGCAGTAACAGAACTCTGCTCACAAGGAGAGCTTTGGATTCGTGGCCTTTTGCTGCCTGTGGCCCCATGTCCCGTGGCCCCGTGGCCCATGGCCCACCTCCCCCAGAGCCCGGTAACACATCAGGAGCTCTTCCTTACGAGGCCGGGCATTCCCTGCTGTGGAACGTCAGGGCCATGTTCTGTGCTTCTCCTGCGAGGACTTTCCATAAACTCCACCTGACTGTGATCTCCCTGTGGATGCCTCCTCTAACCCTTGGCGTCTTCTGGGGTATGGGGTACAAGTGGCTGGCTGCCTGGGCTACAGCCTCACCTTCTAACCACATCCTTTCTGGTTAGGACACCACTCACAGCTGTTGACTCTCCGCATCACCAGTGTTGATCAGTGTCACCAGATGAATATCCCTGGGTAGGATGGAATGACCTTCAGAAGCCAAAGAGGGATATGATACACATTCTTCTTTGTAAAAGATAGTCCAGGATGCAGTAATTTCACTTTTTAAAGATTTATTTACTTATTTATCTATGTGAAAGGCAGATTTACAAACAGGCAGAGAGAGAGAGAGAGAGAGGTCTTCCATCCACTGGTTCACTCCCCAGATGGCTACAATGGCCAGAGCTGAGCTGATCCGAAGCCAGGAACCAGTAGCTTCTTCTGGGTCTCCCATGTGGGTGCAGGGACCCAAGCACTTAGGACATCTTTTACTGCTTTCCCGGGACACAGCAAGGAGCTGGATCAGAAGTGGAGCAGCTGGGACTCAAACTGGCGCCCATATGGGATGCCGGCAATGCAGGTGGTAGCTTTACCCACTACGCCACAGTGCCGACCCCTCATTTTACTTTGGAGGGGTTGTTCTGTCATGCCTCTGATCTCTGAACCCCTAAGATTTTGTTCAAGTGGCAGTGTTCTGGATTTCCATGATCAATTTCACACATTCTAGAACACACAAGGTCTGCAGTAGAACAGACCGCTCTTGTTCATTGCCCATCTGTGTGACATCATCCATGCAACTGGCTATTGGGCTAGTCTTCAGATACACCTGAGGCTGGGGACAGGGAAGCAGAGTTGAGCCCAAGTCTGCAGGTGGAGGCCCCTCGTCTTCAGGTCTTCCACTCTGTCCCCTCTGCTGGCTGCTCAGAGCTCTCCTTGAGTGCAGCTGGGTGGAACAAGAACCAGAAGTCAGGGGGAGCGTGGACACCTGGATGTCAGGCCTGCTCTGAGCCTTGCAGGTTGCCCTGCCTGCTCCTGTGGGAGATGCCAGGATCCTGTTAGGACACATAGTCAGAGGGCACAAAAAGCCTCTTGGGTCAGCAACCTCAGGGCTGTGCTGCAGTCCGCTCATTCGCTCCCTCTCGGGTCCCTGAAAACTCGGGTCCACGCATGCTGCAGACTCTTCCCAGCAGTCTCTGGGCATACGGCTCCCACTTCGGCTCTCCAGCCAAGGGTGCTCCCGGCAGACAGCATCTCTCCGTCTCTCAGAGCCTCAGGTGATGCATCTCCGGGGTGTGAGTACTAACTGCATTGCTAAAATAATTACAGGAGTCTGCGCTTGTGTTGTAATCTGTAAGCTCTGTAATTCCTGCCATCATCACAGCGGGAGAGAGTCATGGAGACACTTCCATGAAACACAAGGGCGCAGCTTTTATCAGAATCCAGCCCGACATTGACAACCGTCCCATGGAGCTTAAGTGTGTAGTGTACCTGGGAGGGGCTTGGGGACATCCCAGTTCTCTAGGTCTGCCCCCAAAGCAATGTCCACAGTTTGTAGGGTCCTCACATGGTGTGGACCATGTGGTCAGGAAGGCCTCCCCTGACAGGAAGGAGGGCAGGAAACAGAGCCATGCCCAGTGAGCCCTGGGCAGCTTGGCCGGCGAGGGGCGAGCAGCCGGCTGGAGGACACCTGGTAAAGCCGCCCATGGTGCTGCTGTCACCCAGAGTCACCTAGTACCAGCTCCTGCCTCCTCTCAGACGCCAGGGCAGATCCTGCTAAGGGCTGCTCTTGGTCTGCTCGGCTGCTCCAGACTGGGGGCATTGTAGATGACAGACGTGTGCTTCTCCAGCTGGGGAGTCCAAGGGGAAGGCCTGGGTGAGGGCCCTCTGGCTGCACGCCACCAGGGAGCAGGGCCGAGGGCACTCTTGAAGACCTTTGTATGCCTGCCCTGATCCTGTTCAGGAGAGCTCCGCCTGCTGGGCCCCACCCCCTTGCGCCATCGCTTAGGGGTTAGTTCAGCAAGAGAAGCCTGGAGAGAAGCAGACATTCGGGACAGCGTGCACGTCTTGCTCACCGCCCCCTTCCCTCCAACCTTTCCCGCTCCGCTGCAGGCTCCGACCCCTCTGCCTCCTCTGCTGGGCCCACTGCTCACCCTGGTGCTTTGAGGAGAGAGCGCCTCACCCTGCTCTCCTGACGCCTGCACCTTGGGCCCCTCCAGGACTGCGTTTGGAGGAGAAAGAGAAGAAGGGGGGGGGGGGACAATGCCCTATAACGTCCTCTGTATCTCAGAGCAATTTTACATAAAATGCACAAATGCTTTTTCAAAATACACAAGGTATGCAGGGGCTGATTCCCTCGCAATAAAGGTGGCATAGATCCCAGGAAGGGCTGGCATTTTCATGTAAATGGCATGTTTGTTTGTGTTTTTCAAATCAGTGTCAGATTAACTGCAAGGTTATTTGCAGGCTGAAGCCTTCTAAGCAGCTGACAAGGCAGGATATGCAAAAGGACACGTTTGAGGCATTCCTGTCTCTCAGGTTTTGAGGCATTAGCTGATGTTTCCCTGAGAACCAGCAAAAAAATACTTATGCTTTTCTCAGTATTAAAGACTTACTTATTTATACAACGCAGAGTTAAACAGAGAGAGACAGAGAGATCTTCCATCCATTGGTTCAATCCCCAAAATGGCTGCAATGGTGTGGCTGGGCCAGGCTGAAGCCCGGAGCCAGGAGCTTCATTTGTGTCTCCTGTGTGGGTGCAGGGACTCAAGCCATCATCTGATGCTTTCCCAGACACGTTAGCAGGGAGCTGAATCAGAAGTGGAGCAGCCAGGACTCGAACCGGTAGTTATATGGAATGCCAGCGTTGTAGACAGCGGCTTAATCTGCTATGCCACAACCCCAGCTTTAAGTATTTTAAAAATAATAAAAAGATATTTTTTCTAGCTCTGTGTTTCTCATTTCAAAGGTATTCTGTTTCCAAGTTTCCTATTCCAATACGAGAGAGTGAGTTTAAACCACTTAGAGGGGAAGGCATTGTGACAGAGGGCTTCCTGCTCAGGAAAAATGGTAACATATTGTGCATTTGAGGCCACTGGACAACCAGAACTCCCTCTTGGCACAGACAGCACCCGCACATTAGGGCACGTGACCTAGGTCACGCCACGGGTGAAGCCGCTTATCCTGGAGCTCAAGGGAGGGGCCCAGGTTAAGCGCCACAGAGGCACGCTCCTGTGCTTTTGGGTTGGCAAAGAGCATGATGTCATGGTTACTCCCCCATCTCGTCCCCCCAAAGAGAGAGAAGTACGCTTTCTCCTAGGAAGCTTGAGTAGCAGTCACTGTCCACAGGGCACAGCCTATTCCCAGCCTGCAAACAGAAGAGGCGCATTCCTGCACGTGGAGTGGAGGCTCTGGCGTGCCTTGATTCCCGGCAGAGTAGAGACATGAACCCAGCTCTGCCAGTTTCCTGCTCTCTCTGCTCCTTTTCTTGACCCTGTATTTTAGTTGTAAGACACTGACCAACAGGGTGAAATCATTCGACCCTTCGCGCTTGGCAGAACAGGTGTAGCTTGGGTCAGTGTGCCCCCACATCTGTCCTGTACCCACCTCTGCCTTCCAATCGCTTTCTGCTCTCAGCTCTCTGTCCCAAGGCCTGCTGGGTATGTTTCCCCAGGTGGTTCACTCTCACACGTCTTCACCTTTCCCCAGATTCTTGGAAGCTGACTTCACTGATGTGGATAAAATAATAACAACGGTAAAAACAAGAAGTTATTCGGCCGGCACCCTGGCTCACTAGGCTAATCCTCCACCTGCGGCGCCAGTACCCCAGGTTCTAGTCCCGGTTGTGGCGCTGGTTCTGTCCCGGTTGCTCTTCTTCCAGTCCAGCTCTCTGCTGTGGCCCAGGAAGGCAGTGGAGGATGGCCCAAGTGCTTGAGCACTGCACCCGCATGGAGACCAGGAGGAAGCACCTGGCTCCTGGCTTCGGATCGGCGCAGCGCCAGCCGTAGTGGCCATTTGTGGGGTGAACCAACGGAAGGAAGACCTTTCTCTCTGTCTCTCTCTCTCTCACTAACTCTGCCTGTCAAAAACAAAAAACAAACAAACAAAAAAAAGCAAGAAGTTATTCTTCACTGCTTCCTACAGCCCTGGCAACTTTTGAGCAATGAAACTTTTACAACATGCCCACAACTATGGTTTTTTATTGACACTAGCTCCTCATGGCCTACCGGATAATTCTCGCCCCTTATTCTGGTCATCAGGGAGCTCCGTGGCCACTTCTCATGCTGGTTCCCTAAACGTCAGCCATCACTCTCCAAGTCTTCTCTGACACGCGTCTCCAAACATGGTGATTGGCTTCCCATTTCCATTCTGCTTCCACCTCTGCCAGCCTGAGTCCTGCGAATTCAAGGCCAATGCTGACTTCCTGCCTAAACCGCTCTGTTCTTGTCTCAGAGCGCCAATCCCTCTGGGCACACAAGCTATAAATGCTGTGTGTGTGTCGACAGCTCCAGCAGATGGAGGAGGCTTTTGTAGGTCTTTGTGCTCAGCACTCATTACTAGGATTAGTATTTTGTGCACATAAAATGAATAAATTACAAGCATTGGTATGTCAAGAAAGGAAGGTCTTGATATTCATGTCGAAACCCTGCACCAATCTCAAGTCTAACCTATTTTAAATTATGGAAGCCCTTGTACGCCCTTGTGACACTTTTAGGTTTCTGTGTTGGCTTCAGAGGGTTAACAGCAACAGGAGTGTGTACGGGGAGTGCATCTGAACAGCTCCATTGTGGGAAGTGGCTGCAGGGCCGTGGTGCAGTGAGGTGGACTGAATACCACGTGCAGGAGAGCTATGCTCTCCAACCTAATGGGCTCGTTTCAAATAAGATATTTAATAGAAAAGAATCTAGATACACCACCAAATCATACCTGACACAGTTTTAGTTAAAATTGAGATTAAAATGCCAGAACGGAGCTATTAATCAGGTTAGTAGAGAAGGAAAAAATGAGCTACCCCATATGTTAGCTTGAGTGATTATTCAGGCAAATATTCTGAGCCTGTAGTTGAAAGGCATTCTGAATAAATTGCATTCTGATAAGTATTTGCCTTGAATACCAAGTCGCCTTGCTGAAATCAACACAGGGAAGACCACAAACCCAACCAAGGGAGAGAAACCGATTAACATGGAAGCTCCATCCTAACCCAACTCGTTGTTTATGCTGCATTTTCTTCTCTGTAGATGTCGCGTAGCGAGCAAAAGGCAGTCTACCTAAGTGGTGTGCAAGTATTTTTGTAAAAGTCAATGTCAGCTTGCAAAGTACTGTTACAGACCAGATTAGGGCTCTAAACTAGAATTTTGAAACACATCTCAGAGTTAGTTTTGGAGTTTCTTTTATTTGTCAGTGTAACATTTATTTCCGCTATAGCTGGTAAGAGAAGGAAACGCATCATCGTAATTTTACGTCTCGTGCACCAGGTTATTGCCCATCCTGTAGTGAGGAGCAGCAGGAGGAGGGACCGGAAGTCAAGAGAGGGTAGCAGTGCCTTAGGTATCAGAGGTCCTTCTGAGAGCCCATGGAAGTGCATACAGGGAGCAACTATGCGTGGACTAAAGTATGTTTGCTACAAAATAATCTATTTTCCACTCTATTTTCCCACGAACTTTTTGAAATACCCTTTATTTTCACATCTGACAAGTCTCTTTTGTTTAATATGTGATTCTCCCAGTCGTCAGGTGTGTCATTGTTAGAATAACACAGACAAAATGGGACCAAAGTTAATGATTATGCTGGGTTCTAAAACAATTGGTGATCATAGCCTTCAAATGCCAGACCAGGTTTATAGGTATTTTGACATTAACAGCTGATGTCTCCAATTTATTATATATTTTCAAATAAGAGGTGATATTTAATTCTCTGAATCAAAGTAAGAAGAGAAGACCATTGCAATGGGAATCTGTCTAAAGACAAGTATCACACACAAATTGTCATGAAATTGGTAATTATAATTTTGATAATGTCAGTGAATCGTGGGAGGACTGCAAAACCGGCACTTCCACACACACCACCATCGGTGATGTCATGGCCAAGTTTACAGTTGACTCAAAAAAAATTCTTATAAACAAGAAAGTATATGCTATTTTATAGTTACCAAAATACATCTGTGTGTTTTCTCACCTGATGTTTGAAATAACAAATACTGTTATTTTAGCCTGCAAGTGAATTTAGTTTAGTATACTGTCCTGCCTAAGACACTGTGGTTGATAGTAGTGAAAACTGGGATTTAAAACTGGCTTCTCTTTGTTCAAAACTCAGGCCTACATAGAGGCCTTTACATATTCCTAATAAATTTCCTTATGAAACCCAAAAAAAAAAAAAAGATTTAATCAATGTATGGAGCCACTTAGGTAAAATTATTTCTAACCAGGTATAATTCACTTTTCCTTGCTTGCTGCTTATCCCCACAGTCTACACCAGTCTGGAACACTCTAATATTGGGCATCAACCTATTACAGTAAAAGGCTCAGCCCAAGGCTAAAAGCTGTGTGACCCCAGGCGTGATATTCCTGAGTCAGCAGACATGCCAAGCCCGGACAGAATACAGCCATCAGGCAGGGCACCGTCGGCAAGACGGCCGGGGGAGGAGAAACACGCTGGTTTGTCAAGAAAACTATGGAGCAGCCTTTCCCTGTTGGCCAATGGCACCGAGCTTCCGGGGCACAGGAGGAACAGGCGCAGTAGGGTGACTGTAGCCAACAGCAAGGTATGGAGGGGTCCAACACAGCTGGAAGAGGGGTCTTGGGGTCCTCATGAGAAAACCCTGATAAACATGTGGTGGTGCGCATTTCTGATGCTTGGCCTGGATCTGATTACTGCCCATCGTACGATGGATTGAAATAGCATGCCATCCCCCATAACTATGGACAATTACTGTGTCGACTGAAAATAAAATAAAAAAGAGCAAAGAAAGCTCCTTGAATTATTCATCATCGTCTAATCATTCCAAAGCTATTTCTTAAATATGTTATTTTTAAAATGGTGCTATCACCAAATAGCCTCCAGTCCACCCGCTGGAGATTTGCGTGGGTGGAGGCTACAGCAGCCTCTTTGTGAATCTCCTCTGGGTATCACGGACCCCACAGAGCCTCTGGGCCTTTGACCCCTGGGCGCTTGTCCACTAGGATCTGTGTCCTGTACTGGTTTCTGGTTTGCTGTTCCCTGTGGCGGATGAGCTGGGTGCACACTTATCTGCACACCCAGGCTCCCTCACCTCTCTGATTGCCTTTCATTCAGTGGGGGCCACAGGACAGCTCTGTCACTGGTGGGAAGTGGTTTAGGGTTTGGCCCCTGGCGGTGAGAGTCGCTGCGTGCTCCCTGCCCTCTGCTCAGAGGCTGGAAGAGACACAGGCTGAGACGCAGAGATCCCTCACGGCGCTGAGCCGCTACTTGGAAGAAGCCGCCTAGGACAACGGCTCAGTCAGCCGAGGTTGCAAGGGAAGCAACGTGGGATCCTGCTGAGCCCATGCCCTGAGTTGCTGGAGTCACCCTGACGTACACAGAAAAGGCCTTGGGTTGTGGGGAATAAGGCAGCAGTCGGAGGCCAGGGAACTGCAGCGCGCTCTGCCAGCATGGTCTGGCGCAGGGGCCGGGCCAGACCGGGTTCTGCTGTGCATTGCTTTTGTGTGTGGTTTGTTTTGCTTTCATTTCGTTTGTATAATTATCTGGTTTTGGCTCAGAATTTCAGAGAATTCTGCCAACGTCATGCACGCATTTAGGAAACACCATACTGGAGTTCATGAAAAGTCAGCGGTTTGAAGCAAGTATTCTTCTCCTCTGAGTTCCTCCGAGGACCTGTGACGGGTGCTGAGCCCCCGGGGCAGGGGAGGTAGCCCTTGCTCCTGAGACCCAAGGTCACCCTCCTGCTGAGTGACAAGCGAAACTACAGCCCAAGAGCTCAGGACGGGTCAGGGTTAAACGGAGTTTCAAGGTAGCGGGAGAGTCATTGTCCACTGCACACTTCCGTCTGCCCTCAGAGCTACAGGGCCAAAGACCATTGATGCTGCAAAGGCGATGAAATAGATGAGGTTTCGGATTTTCAGTGCAACACTGAAGTTATTTCTTTTGTTTTAGGCCTCCCCACCTGATAACATAGAGCCTTCGGTCAACTTCCTGCATACTTTATAATTCTACCCATGAGCTTAGGTAGATGCAGAGACATGTGATTGTGAACATACAATCCCTGCTCAAACACATTAATAAATAATGCTGGCTGCATTCTCTCTTAGGTTGACTCATGCTGGAAAAATCTGTCTCCTAATACAATGTTTTTAATATTTTTGATGTGATGCATTTACTATAAATTCTAGCTTTAAAGAAATTGTTATGAGGGTTAAGAAAAGCAAGTTGAGTGTGGGTACCGGGCAGGTGCCTGTGGGGCACCCGGGACCTGAGGTTATCCAGGTTTTGCACCCAGGCCCAAGAGCACAGGGCCATAGGCAGAGCTTCAGTGGGTTTAATCTTAATCACTTCCTGCTTTCAAATTAATGTGACTGCTTCCATCTAGTTCTGGAGACCTAGGGACACAGAGGGCCCCTTCTGACTTAAACCCATCACTGTACTCGCGAGTGATGTTTCAATCCATTGTGACCACCTCACCTGGCCAACACAAGCCCCTGCTTGCAGAAATGGCTCTGAGCTCTCCTCAGTTCTCAAGTTCCTCTGTGCTCAACTCATGCATAATTCTTTAACTGTGTCTCACTCCGCATGTTAAAGATATCATCCCATCAGTCTGCCTGACGGCACTGAGCTGAAAGCCAGCGTTTGCCTCTACACGAGGGGCCAGCTCAGCCCTCACACTTTCTTAACCAAAACACTGTAGGTGACACCGGGTAAATGCGGCGGCCACAGTGTACCCTTGCATATGCATATCGCTCGGTGGCGCTCATAATTGTATCAACACGCAGTGCAGCACCCGTCAGCATGCCGACCTTCGCCATCACCGGGCGTTCACGGCAGCTCCTGTCAATCTGCCGCCCCGTGCGCCCTCCGTGCAACGGAGCCCTGGATTCCATATGCAAATCCTCCAGTGAATGATCTCCCTGTTTTGTAAGCTAGACTTCACCTGTAACATGTGAGATTGAGTTAAAAATGACAAGCAGACAAGCACAAGGCACATTATCTTGACAAACTCAGCCTCCGAAAATTACCCTGGGCCTGAATTATTAAAATAACAAGGAATATTTCACTCAGCTGTGCAGAAATGATCCTAATTGTCCACTTTAGCTAAATCCTTTCAGTCTCTGCGACCGGTCAATTTACATTGGTGGCTTGCAAATTCCTCAGCTCCCGTTGGAGAGAAGTGCGGCAGGAGCCCGGCGCACCCTCATTTATTTTAATAACCTGCCAGGCAGACATGAAAATGTTAAAATTGGAAGGTTCTCACATGCCAGGACCCTGATGTGTCAGGTCCACGCTATAATCGGGTTAAAACGCTCTTCTCTCTCCCTTTCATGTCTTCTCAGGTAAGTGGGGAACTAATTGTCAAATTACTAATTTTGTTGGCATTAATATCAATACTAAGACAAGAGGAACGTGAGCTGCAGAGCTGGGTGTTCCTCCTGCCGCTGGTCCCGACGGGAGAGCACCCTGGGATCAAGGGAAGAACTGAATCTATGATCTGTGGGCTGTTTGGTCCTGACGCATTCTTGCGAGCACTGTCTGTGAGCGTTGTGGGTTGAACAGGACCCTTGGACGCACTGTGGCTCCGCTGGGGCTCTTGTGGGCCAGGCATCATGAAAATGAACACCGGGCAGTGCCTTGGTGCCCGTGTGCCAAGGTTGTGTGCAGATCTCAGAAGTCCTCGCGTGTGTGAGCTTCCGCTCGGGCCAAGGCTTGGTTGACCCTTAATCCTGGATTTTTGCCTGGCAAAATTACTAGCATCCTCGCTCAAGCCACAAGTATCCTTCTTCCAAAGACAAAGTGTGTGACGTCCTGGCTATGACAACGGGCATTAAAGGCGGTCACTCGTAAGGCACCACCTGAAATTCACTTTTGCAGGTCCTGCACAGGAGTGAGCAGAGAGGAGGACAGGGTGGGGACTGGGATGGGTGCAGGGAGCCAGGTGGTTTCACAGCAGGGTGCGGAGGCGAATTCCAACGCGGGGGCTTGTGGTGCTTCTCTTGGAAGAAGGCAGTGCCATTTTCTGATCAGTTGTTCCATGTTTAAGAGGACAAGGAGGGCGAGTATTTACCATAGCAGCTAAGATGTCTGCATCCCACACTGGAGTGCGGGGCTTTGAGTCCCAGCTCGGACCCTGACTCCAGCTTCCTGCTGAAGAACACCTGGGAGGGGCAGGGAGGGCTCAGGCACGTGGCTCGCGGCCATCGTGTGGGAGACCTGGACTGGGTTCCTGGCTCCCGTCTGACCCGGCCATCGTGTGGGAGGCCTGGACTGGGTTCCTGGCTCCCGTCTGACCCGGCCATCGTGTGGGAGGCCTGGACTGGGTTCCTGGCTCCCGTCTGACCCGGCCATCGTGTGGGAGGCCTGGACTGGGTTCCTGGCTCCCGTCTGACCCGGCCATCGTGTGGGAGACCTGGGTTGGGTTCCTGGCTCCCGTCTGACCCGGCCATCCTGTGGGAGACCTGGGTTGGGTTCCTGGCTCCTGTCTTACCCAAGCCCTGTTTGCGACGTTGCAGGCATTTGAGAAGTGAAGCGGCAGATGGCAGCTCAGCTCCTTTATCTGTTTGCTCTGTCAGATATTGTACGAAAAGCTAAAAAGAGGAAATAAGAAATAAACGAAGCAACAGCACCCTCGCAAGTGGGACTGAATTACTTTACAGCGGATGCGACCCCCAGAGCCCCTGTGTCTGAGTCACCAGTGAAAACCAGTTGTGACCTTTGGTTGCTTGGTGATGATTTTCTAGCACAGAAATTTTCCCGAAAAACTCTTTTCTTCAACCAAAACTTTCATAACAGAACCTTTGTGTCCCTCTGTTGGCATCATATTTGACCAACTGGAGTGCAGCAGCGTCTGGGATGTGGAAAATCGAAAGCATTTGCCTTTGCGAGTTCCCCAGTCCCCGCGCTGTGCACATCGCACCCACTCCACTGGTTTTCCCACGGAAGATGCAGACTTGCTGTTTTGATGCTTAATTGATAAAATTGAGCAAAAGTATCTTGTCGTTTATGCGAAGTCAAATTTTCAAAATGCGCTTTTATTTTTAAATTTTTAAGAGATTTATTTATTTATTTGAAAGTCAGGGTTACACAGAGAGAGGAGAGGCAGAGAGAGAGAGAGAGAAGACTTCCATCCGATGGTTCACTCTCCAATTAGCCACAAGGGCCAGGGCTGTGCCGATCCGAAGCCAGGAGCCAGGTGCCAGGAGCTTCTTCCAGGTCTCCCACGTGGGTGCAGGGGTCCAAGCACTTGGACCATTTTTTACTGCTTTCCCAGGCCACAGCAAAGAGCTGGATAGGAAATGGAGCAGCTGGGTCTTGAACCGGCACCCATATGGGATGCTGGCACTTCAGGCCAGGGTGTTAACCTGCTGCGCTCCTGCACCGGCCCCCAAAACGTGCTTTTAAACACCGTGAAACAAATGCTGAGCTCCTACTCAGCCCGAATCCACACATTTGTGCTTGCAATTACAAGGAACAGAGCAGGTGGGCTGGTGGGCGGGCGCTGGGTCAGGGTGGGACAGTCGCTTGCAGCTCCAACGCTCGGAGGCCACACAGCAGGGAGCGAACCGTGGCTTGCTTGCCCAAACACGAAACATCGCTGAGCACAGTGGGAGTGTCACTTGTCAAGGTGGCCAGTGGGGCCAGTGGCACAGGGCACTGTGGACCACGAGGCCTGTGGGGAGTGGGACCCAGCCCCTCTTGCAGAGGAGGAAACCCCAACCCCAGGATCTGGTCAAGAGGACCGCGAGGAAAGCCAGTTGTCCTTGGGTGACGGAAGTGTGACGTGTCGCTGGTGCCGGCTCCCCGTTGCATCTGAGGGCTGGCCCCAGCAGCACTGACCGTGGAGGCTGGGCTGGGCTGTCTCCTCAAGGCTTGGGAGGCCCAGTGCTCGCCTTCCTGCCCGGGGTACTGGGGCCTGAGAACCGGGCGGGGAACCAGGTCAAAGCCTTGTCCGGCCCCGTCCTGAGCACTGCTGGTGGAGGAGTGAAATTCAGTGCGCCCCTCACTGGAGCAAGGCTTCCGTCCTGCCCTGGGGGACCTGCACAGGCCCAGGCCTCCCCCGTGCTCATCTTGGTCTTCCCCGTGGCCTCACTCCACCCACCCTGCGTGGCTGGCACTGGCATACACAGCTCTTTCCCAACTCCCACCTTCCAAACCCCACCTGCTGCTCCGCCTCGATCAACGGCATGGCCGACTTCAGCTTTCTGCTGCTGGAGACAGGTGACCTTTGACCTCGCTGTCAGCACGTCCCTGTCCCCTTGCATTCCCATTAGCACGTCCCAGTGTCCCAGGGCCTCCGGGGGGGTTTCTGAACAGTCTCACCGCGACCCTATTTTCTCAGCTGGGAGCTGGTTGGAAAGACATCAGCAACCTGCCAGTGCCGCGTTTAGCATCCCTCCAGCTCTGCTCACCCGAGCCCACGGCTTTCAGCGCGGCCCCGGGGCAGGAAGCTGCCAAACCGTGCCCGCGGCCTCCCTGAGGGAGAAGCTGGGGTTGCACGGAGGACATCTCCCGACGCTGGAAAGTTTCCTGGCTTCAAAACTTCTGCTCTGTGGCTTCCGGGGGGAGGAGTCCTTGGAAAAAGGCCCCGTGGCTGAACAGGAAAGAGACTGTCTGGAAAAGCAAGGGAAATCAAATCCACGGGCTGGCGGGCGGTTCCGTGAGCTCTCTCTCCCCTCCTCCTCCACCGCCCATCCCGGCAGGCAGAATCGGGGGCCTGGTCGTCACCCCACTCCGCTCCTTTCAACCGTCGGTGGCCGGGGACGAGCGGCTGCCCGGCTCTGAGGCCGTCCTCTTTTCCTGCATCTGCTCGCTGTGTCTTTTTAGAGCACACCCACACCTCCACGCCGGAAGGGTGTCCCAGTGGCTCACGGCGGTCCCTGGGCAGGACGGCAGCCAGGACTGTGTGCTGTCTACTTGCACACATTAAAGCAGCGCCGCGAGGCAGGCTGCATGTTCCAGCCCGTTTCTGTCTTGGAAGGAATGCGGTAGGGACGTTAGTGTAGCAGGAAAAGGATGAGATGGTCTGAGAAGTCCAAAAATCGCACTGCCTCTCCCATGAGCTGATCCCACACTTGTGACTTTGGGGAGCAGTCACCAGCAGATGTCTCCAAAGCCGCCGAGCAGTCTTCTGCTTGGATCTCCGTGCCCGCTTTGTTGGCAGGGCAGTGCCCCCCCCTCACGGCTCCCCAGCACCCCAACAAAGGGACCCTGCAGAGCACAGCTCCTCCCAGGTCGCATTGTGCGCACACACGAAGTTCAGGGCTTTCACGTGCCACCAGCAGCTACTGCAGACTGGGGCGGGGGCGGGAGGGGGACTGTGTGCTCTCCCAGGCAGCTGAGATGTTTGCTTGTTGATTTGTTTTGTTAATATCAGGCTTTATAGGATGAAAATTTTCCTTTTCAACCTTCTTATGTGGCCCTGAGAGCTTTCTCAGTCAAGTCAATGAATCAATATTTAATGACAGTTTTAGAAGCAGTGTTTGTCTACGGTAATGTGGGAGAACTTGTCACTTGGAAATTAAAACAACACAGCGGCGAGGTTTTGAAGCACACTTAACCTTAGACAGGGGGTGGGCCGGGGCAGTGGCAAGCGGGGCAGAGCAAAATACAGATGTTTGTAGGAATGAGAGTGCAGGAGGAAAGGGGACAGAATTGAAGCTCCACCCCCAGAGGCCAGGCCCAAGCTTGGGCAGAGGAGGTGGAACAGGGTGGAGGGGGCAGGGAGGCGAGCATGCAGCTGTTACAAGGCTGCTCACGGTGGGGGCGCCCAGCAGGCTGCAGAGGACTCTGGCTGCTCCCCTCAGGCACGCGCCTTTCATTTTCGGAAATGGTTGCTGCCAGGGGATACAAGACTGGAAAGTGGCTACTGCATCCAGATGCCGCCCTCAGCTCCTGTCCACGCAGGCCGCGGAAACACCATCTTAGAGACCAGCACACAAAAGCACCTTGCAGGGTGGGTGTGTAGCTGGCAGTTAAGACATCGGGGTCCATCTTGGGGTGCCTGAACTCACTCCCTTGCTAACGCACACACTGGGAGCAGCGCCGATGTCCTTAAGCGAATGGGTTCTTTGCCACTCATGTTGGAGACTCACATTGATCCTGGCCCAGCCCTGGCCATTGACTGCTGTGAGGGGTGAAGCAGCAGACAGGGGCGCTCTGTCTCTTTCGCTCCATCTCTCGAATAAATACGTAGTTAAACAAGGAACCAGAAAGTAGCCCCATTGGCACCAACCTTCACACCTGACCTATTCTGGGCAGACAGAGCTGCACAGGGGTTGGTCCCAGGACGCTGAGACCTCAGCCCTCCTGTGCGTCAGGCTCCCAGGGGCAGGTTCCCAGGGGAGTCCTCCCCTGGCTGTGGCAGTCCGTGTGAAATGAGAGCATTTACAAAGGGCCACAGCGCAGGAGCAGGGACTGACAGAGCCTGCTGACGCGGGGCTGGAAGACAGCTGAGTAGTTACATTAATTTCAAATGAAATAGCCTTCAAATCAAGGAATTTGCCAGGATGAACAGTGACACTGCATAAGGATAGCAGGGCTGATTCTCCAAAAAGATGTAACAATCCTTAACATGCGCAGGTCTAACGTCAGGGTTGAAATATCTGAGCCAGGCCGGCGCCGCGACTCACTAGGCTAATCCTCCGCCTAGCGGCGCCGGCACACCGGGTTCTAGTCCCGGTTGGGGTGCCGGATTCTGTCCCGGTTGCCCCTCTTCCAGGCCAGCTCTCTGCTGTGGCCAGGGAGTGCAGTGGAGGATGGCCCAGGTGCTTGGGCCCTGCACCCCATGGGAGACCAGGAGAAGCACCTGGCTCCTGCCTTCGGATCAGCGCGGTGCGCTGGCTGCGGCGGCCATTGGAGAGTGAACCAACGGCAAAAGGAAGACCTTTCTCTCTGTCTCTGTCTCTCACTGTCCACTCTGCCTATAAAAAAAAAAAAAAAGAAAGAAATATGTGAGGCAAAAACAAAGTGTACTGAGCACAAGTAGACAAGTTCACTGTTATAGTGGGAAACGCAGTGTTCTATATTTAGGTATTGATAGGCAAATCACACAAAAATCAATAAGGATATATTTGATCTGAACAGTGCAATCAATCAACTTGATGTGATTAATGTTTGATGAATACTTCATCCAACAGTATAACATTGAGGATACATATTAGAAAATCACAATTTAAAGTCAATCATTTAAGCTTCTACCTTGAGAAAATACACAAAAAATATCAACCTCAACCTAATACAATCAGAATAAAATAAGTAATAAAAGAGAGGAAATCACTGAATTTGGGAAAAAAATCCACAAAACAAAAATCCTGTTTGAAAAGATCAGTAAAACTGATAAAACTCAATCCAAGCTAGGCTAATCACAACCAAAATAGAGACTACAAAAGTTTTAAATATCAGAAATGAAAGTAATTATGACACCATAGGTATTAGAAGAATAATCAGCATTACTATTAATAACTATGCAGCCACAGTTTGATAACTGAAATACAACAGGACAATTTCTTGGAAGAGATACACTACCCAAATTCACAGGAAGAGTCAATTCAGTCTGTACTGATTTAAGAGATAAAGGAAAAGTACAGGTAAGTATGCTCCAGGAACAATGACACAGAAATCCATGTATTATTGACAGCTCAAACCCAATGATATATTAGAAGAATAATGTATCATGGTTACCTGGGGTGTATACTAGAGATTTGAAGCTATTTAAATATTTAAAAGCAACCAATGTAATTCACCAAATTAATAGAACAGAAACCACGTGTTCAACTCAAAAGGAACACAAAAATTTAACCAAATTGAACATTCATCACTGACTCATTCTCAGCAAAACAGAAAGAGGAGGCAGCTTCCTGAGCTGGGTGTGGCTACAGATTCCCAGCTGACACACCCTGAAGTGCAAGGAATCCATCCTCTCTCCCTAAGGTTAGAGACAAGACGAGGAAGCCTCTCACCACTTACATTCAAAGTTGCACTGAAGATGTTATCCGAGACACGAAGGCAGAAAAAGTAAACAAAAGGCAGTTAGGCTGCAAGGAACGAAAGAAGGAATCCTTCTCTTTCTCAGATCCGTGACTGTCAGTGTGGAAAGGTGATGGAGTCTACAAAATATAACAAGACTGATAAGGAAGGTAATATAGTAATAGCATCCAGCAAATATACAAATGCCAATTTTATTTTTATATGCTAGCCATAAACCATCTGAAATTAAAATTTAAAAATACTATGTATAACATCATAAAACTATGAAATACTTAGAGCTAAAATGTACCAAAGATTTTCAAGGTCTATATACAAAAGAGAAACCAATAAAATGTTGGTAGGAGAAATTGAAGAGATCTGAATGGACGAAAGTCACACTTCAGGTCATAGGTTCAGAAGACTCATCTTGTCCAGATGTCAGCTCTCCCCCAAATCGTCTATAGATTCCGGTTCCAGCACGCATTGTACAAATCGGCAGCGTGATGCTAACGTTCATGGACAATTAGGCAAAGCTACTTTAAGAAAGGTATTTGGAGAATATTCACCACCTAATTCCAAGGCCTATTAAAAAGTGACAGCAACCAAGCTGATGTTGTATCAGTATATATTTAGCTAAATGTTTTGGGGAAACAGAACCGACCACACATGTATGGACAACTGATTTTAGGAAAAGCTGTTTAGTATGTTCCTTGCAGAAAGAAATCTTTCAATAAATATCGCTGGAATTACTGAAAATTGTAACTTGTTGGATGGCCACCCCATTCAAGTCTGAAGCTCGGTACCTGAGAACCTGACTGTATTTGGAGACAGGGGCTCTACCTGGGTGGGGGAGCCGCAATGCAATATTACTGATGTCTCCTAAGAGGTGATCCCACACCAGCAGCACAGCCTGAGGAGTGGCCGAGGGAGGCCACAGGGAGGCCGGAGACCCCCTGCAAGCCCAGGGGAGTGGCCTCAGGAGAAACCAGCGGTGGAGCTCCAGGAAAACGAACGCCTCTCTGAGTGTGGGGCTTGATCATGGCCGACCTAGCACACCCATACAGTCATGAAGTCAAGTACCAAACCAAAAAATCCCCACACATCCTCCATTCATACCTCAAACTGTGCAAGTGGATACGACTTAACGTAAAGTGTAAAACTGCAAAGCCGCAGTATGACACTGAAGAGGGAACCTTGTGGTCTTGAATTAGCACAGAAGTGACAACTTGACCTCACCAAAAATCGTAGGGTGATACACTGAACTTCACGGATTAGAAACCTGTGGTCTTCAGAAGGTACCACTGGGAGACAAGAGAGGGACTCAGAGAAAATATGAACAAGTCATTTAACCCAAGAAATTCGTTGGTTCCAGGATGCATAAACACGCTGAATCCTGGATAATATGAAATCAGACTCGATTAAAAAAGAAAGGCAAACAATTTGAGCGACACTACTGAAACAGAGGTACTGACAGCGAACCACACGTGAAAATCACTAGGGGTCACGCAAATCCCTGTGACACCAAGACAGAACGCGGGCGATGGGCCCCCCCCACGCAGTTCCTGCCACTCCAGCACCCTGAACTCAATGGAATGCGGTGCGGCAGCTTCTTAGCTGTGGAGCACAGTCACCCTGTGGTCAAGTTACTCGTCCAAGAGGCACTCCTGCCAAGGTAATGAAAGCAGATATCCACACAAGAACCTGCAAGAGTGCTCACTGTGTCCTTATTTTTAATAGGCAGAAAACTAGACACAACCCACATTTTCCATCAGCAGGTAAACGGATAAACAAACCGTGTGTTATTTATATGATTGAATGCTACTCAGCAGTGAAAGTGAATCAACTATTTAGATACTCAGCACCAGACAAGAATCCTAAAATGAAGACTCTCAGGGAAGGACGCCAGTCAAAAGGACTTTGCATACTGGACGATTCCATCAATGTAAAACCCTAGGAAATGCTAAATGGCCTGTAGAGAGGGAGAGAGATCACTGACTGGGCCGGGTGGGGTGGGGGGCACAGAAGGAGAGGATTGGGGGGGAGGTAAGGGCATGAGGAGTTTCTGCAGGTGACACAGTTTTAGAATTTATTTTCTTTTTATTTGAATGGGAGAAAGCTGATAGACGTTAGGGAGAGATCTTCCAGGCACTGGCTCACTCTCCAAATGGCTGAAACAGGCAGGACTGAGCCATCTGAAGCCACAAGCCCAGAACGTCATCTGGACCTCCCATGGAGGTGGCAGGGACCGAGTCCTGAGCTGCCTGCCAGGGTGTGCGCTGTTAGCAGGAAGCTGGATCCTAGGTGGAAGATCCAGGACTCATACCCATCACTGTGGTATGAAATGTGGCTGTCCCCAGAGACTCCACTGCTGGGCCGAGCGTTCACCCCTCGTCACTCGTTTGTAATGTGTACTTCGCTGCATGTAAATTATAACTCAGTAAAAACTGTCTTTATTCTCTCATTTGATGTGAATTGTAAAACTAATTTTGAATGTATAATTATTAACTAAAATTATTATCTGAGAGGGTATGGAAAGAGAGAGGTCTTCTATCTTCTCGTTCACTCCCACAATGGTCGGAGCTGGGCTGATCCGAAGCCAGGAGCTTCCTCCAGGCCTCCCACACAGGTGCAGGGGCCCAAGCACTTGGGCCATCTTCTACTGCTCTCCCAGGCCATAGCAGAGAGCTGGATTGGAAGAGGAGCTGCCGGGACTAGAACCAGTGACCATATGGGATGCCAGTGCCACAGGCAGAAGCTTAGCCTATTATGCCACAGTGCCGACTCCTGCAGTTGTTTTGCTATGTTTGTGTTTATTTCCTTTTTCTAACACAAGGATGTAGATCCTATGTTTTAAATTTTGAGTATACTACATGGCATCCAACCAGATCTCAAAACCTTCATACAGGATGATATTTTACATTACACTGAGATTCTCTGAATTTAGAAATGATATTTTCTGAGCAGAAAATCAATGCTGCTTTAAAAATGAAAAATTGTGGGGCCAGCGCTGTGGCACAGTGGGTTAAAGCCCTGGCCTGAAGTGTCTGCATCCCATGTGGGCACCAGTTCGAGTCCTGGCTTCTCCACTTCCAATCCAGCTCTCTGCTGTGGCCTGGGAAAGCAGTAGAAGATGGCCCATGTCCTTGGGTCCCTGCACCCGCGTGGGAGACCCAGAAGAAGCTCCTGGCTCCTGGCTTGGGATCGGAGCAGCTCCAGCTGTTGCGGCCATCTGGGAGTGAACCAGAGGATAGAAGACCTCTCTGTCTCTACCTCTTTCTGTAAGTCTGTCTTTCAAATAAATAAAATAAGTCTTTTAAAAAAATTGAAAAATTGTGGGGCAGGGTTTAGCACGGTGGTTGAGACACTGCTTGGGACATCACGAGTCCTGGCTACTCCACTGAGATCCCGGTTCCTGCTCATGTGCACCTCGGGAGGCAGCAGTGATGGCTGACGTGGTGCGTTCCCCAGAAGGGAGAGCCCAGTGGAGCTCCTGGCTCTTGGCTTCCACTGGACCCAACACTCACTGTTAGGGGCATTTGGATGGTGAACCAATAGATGAAAAACCGTTCTTTGTCTCTCTGCCTTTCAAATAAGAGGAAAATCGATAAATTTCAAAAAATGAAAGAAGGAAAATGAGAGTTGAAAAAAATCCAAGTGTAAAAGCATCTTCCTTATATAAGAGGATTTAACATGTCAATATTATTTCAGCTAGGAGACATTAATTGTTTAATTTTGTACTTTGAAACTAGTTTTTTTTTGGAAAGAGAATAAATTACAGGAACAAAGAAAGTGACAAAATGTGCAATGAGATTTTAAGTTCCACATGATCTCTCTGCAGGTTTATCATCTCAGAGAATGTTAATTCAAATTTCAATACTGATTGCATACATGCACACATTTTATACTTATAAAATAGAAAATTCATAGGCTTATTCAGGACGTAGTATTGAAACATGCAGTCATTTCAATAATTATCTAGTAATAAGCTTTTCTATCCCACGCCGTATGTTTAACACACATCAAGGCTGTGTGTGCATTTGTACATGTGTGTACAGAGATCACGTGTGTGGAAAATGCATTTAAAAATAAGGTTATTGGTGCAAAAATTGCTAAATGCATGCTTAGTCTTTTCACAACATGTGTTTTCCATGAACTTTTGGAAAACCTGTCAGATGTATACATTTCAAAATTTTTGCACAAAAATAAATTATCTTTTAACTTCACTTTTCCACCAACTTTTTGAAGTACCCTCATGTATTGTGTATCATAGTAGACAGATATGTGTGTTTGTGTATATGACATTATACAGCAATAAGTAAGCAATCCCATAATGCTAAAGAATCTGTGGCTTTCAAATATTCATACTCTAAACAAATAGGAATAATTTTCATTCATCCCAACACATGGAAAGAGAATGTTGCTACAGCCTCTTACATTTCAGTTACAATGCGTTGACAGGTTGTTGTACATGAAAATAAACATCTCTCTGAACAGCTCGGCTGTTTGCTACAGAAAATAAAATAAGTAAGCATCAAAGCGCTTAATAGATTTTAAAAAGTGGATATGGCAAAATAAATGGATCTTAATCCCTCCATAACTCGAGTAAATAAATGCTGCTCTAATTCGGGTGCAGCTTCTGCCCCGGTTGTCCCGTCTGCTAACATCACCTGTCAGCAGTAATACCATGTAAATGAGCCAGGCTCAGCTCTTCCCCTCGCATCCTTGCTAATCCCCTTCCATTCTTCTAATCATGCTACACAGAAGCCAATATCTGTTTTCATCAGGCAGATAGGATCTCTTAAGGAATTAAAAAGGTTTTCCACTTAGTTCTATGCTGGGCAAGGACATGGCTGTGGTCTGGGGCTTTGGGCTTTCTCATTATGCACTGGCGCTGGCTGGATCGAAGACTTGAGTTCTGGCTACTGGATTTTTAATCCTCTTGTGGTTAGGGTTAGAACTTCCAGTTATTTAAGATCTTTGATTACTCAGCACTCGCTTTTTGATTGAGTGAACTTCTGAAGGCAGCCCCAGACTGTGATTTCAAGTTAGCAGGTTTAAAGTAACTACTGGAAAAAATAGATAGGAAAAGCCCCATGATTAAGCTACACTATCCTTTTTAATTGACTTTCTGAAGTTATCTGATGCTTAACTCTTCACACGCCACAATCAGAGGGGAATAAGTGCAGGGAATGACTTTAACGATTGCCCCTGAGCGAGAAACTTCCATGAAATTTACAGGAGCTCTGGTACCCCTGAGACTGAGCGCCTGCCCAGGGTAGCCACTGACCTGGAGAGGGTTTAATATGAAGAACAGGAAGTCGATTGCCACTGGTGGATAGAGAGCCCCTCTGTGGGGCCTCAACATTCAGGGAAAACCAGAACAAGGCCACGGAGGCCATGTCAGTGCAGAGAGAGGGGTTTGTAATTTTTTGGTGTAGCCTGTATCATGCACGCATAGAGATGTTTTGTATCCGTTAAAATTATTCAGGCAAAACCCCCTGAAGGTCTTTCCTGATGTAACTCGGAGGAATGGGATCTGCTGTCCTGCCCCCAGTCCTGGGATGAAATAATGCGTGGGAGAATTCGTCCAGATGTGGCTGTAATGAACACGCTTTGGGAAGGGGAATCCGTGGAGAGAACCGCTCTCCACTCCTGGTGAGTTGGTGAAGAAGCGTGGGAGAGTCCTGGTGGCTACACAGCAAGTCTGCTCTGGTGACCCTGTGACCAGCCCTCCTCCCTGGCTGTGTCGCGCTGGGCAGTGCAGGAGTAGGTGCTGGCCAGCTGTGGCCCCCGGCCCTCTGATACAGCCCCTGTCAGAAGGGTTTTGTGCCCAGACTCACAGGGGTCTGGTCCTAGGGCTCTGCAGACGGAGTGTGGATCGAGTGGCTTCGCTCCCGCCAGTGCCAGTGCAGGACTAGAAATCCCCAACGGCCCAGATTGGAGGCCTTTTGCTGCTATCCTTTTGGGGTCACAGTCCCCATAAGGAGGCGTTCTTTGGAAAGGCCTGGTGCAAACAGCGTGCAAATACATAGAAAAGAAACAAGATGTCAGTCAAGTTTTTCTTACGTCAGCTCACAACCACCACCTGTGCCAAACCGGACTGGGAGGCAAGTCCCTGGCTAGCTGGCATCACGCAGCTGTATGGCTGATGGGAGCACGAGGGGCCCAGGATGGGGACGGGGACGCCCAGAAGTGAATGCTCTCTAAGTGCACGCTTCCTTCCAGTGACTCCCTGCGCTATCTGGTCAATGCCACCGTGTGCAACACACAGAGACGTTTGCTTCCAAAGCCCGTCTGTGGAGACGCACACAGGGGAGGCGGGCAGCTTCCAGAATGGTGGAGGAGCGCACCAGGAAGCGCTCCACATGTGGCCGTGCCACACGTGGCCATGCCGTGGCCCGGAAGTGACTGAGATCAGTGCAGCTTGATCAACATCAGGCAGACGCCCAGGGGACTGGACACTGAACGCAAAGGGCAGTCGGGGAGCTGCAGACAGACAGGGCTCGATTATTTATTTTTTTTTTTTTCTCACTCAAGGGCCATTCGCAGTTAGGGTCACCTCCCGGAGAGCCTAGGAAGTGGGAGGAAAAGATAATCTCCCAGGGTCCTGGGCAGCTCCTCACGGTGGGCGTGGGGGAGGGCTCCCCTCGGTCTTTGTAACTGGAAGTCTTGGAAGTGGTGAGGATGCTGAGCACGTCCCCCGAGTAGGGTCAGCGGAGCCCCTCGTATTGCCACGATTCCGGGTGTGAATGCGCGTCTCATTGCTTGTGGGGTTCACTCACCCTGCCGCACGGGTTGGTCACCGACAAAGACTCCCAGGGTCTTCAGGGAAGCCTGCTATAAATATCTTTCCCAGTGAACACCTGGTCCCAAGCAGCTCTCTGGTAGCTGATTAGAAAGTAACTTTCCAAATGCATCTGCACTTTTCCTCGCAGAACGGATCCTGAACTTTCCATTTCTATTTTGGTGCGCTACTCTCTCCACATTAAATAACGACTCAGTATCCCTGTCCCAGAAAAAACAATCACTAATTGGACCCTCTTTGATTTACTTGCTTGTTCTCTCTATTCTCTGTGTACTGGAAACATTTTTGCAAGGACTGCTCTATTCTTAGGGACAAATTGATTCACAAATAGAATTTGGTGGAAAAATGCAACGGGAGACAAAGTCCCAGTGAGGAACTGAGAGGGAGCCAAGAGAATCAGCAAATTAGGGGAGACAGAAATAGCTCTGGTGCCCATGCACCTTAATTAAGGGAATGACTGGTGTCCAGCTGAGTGCACTAGCATCCCCTCATGATTCTCATTATAGAACCAGAAGCGGATGTGGGAAAACGGGACCCCTAATATATGTAAGAAGGGGCTCAGGACTTGTTCATGAAATGGCAACACCTTTTGCTGGCCAGTGTATTCTCCCCTCCATCTCAGCCCCTCCTGTCCATCACCCCTGTCCCTACCATCCCCATCCAGTGAGGCCCTTCCTCATTCCCTTCAGCCACTCACCCACCCCGACTTACAGCCTGGCTCTTTGTCTACCCCACTACCAGAGTGGTTTCCTAAATAAAAATTGGATTATGCCACTTGCTGGATTTTAGAAATTCAGTACATTTAATATCCATGTCACAAGCCCCTGCGACACCACCTCTCTTACGGCCGTCCGAGGCCCTTGAAGGGGACGCGAGTGCCCACTTGCAGCAACGCGCGCGGGCTGGCTGGAGAAGCTCCCCAGTGGGGCGCCGGGATCCCTCACCGCCTGCTTCCGGCTGCCCGCCAAGCTGCAGTCAGCCATCTGCTCTTCCCAGAGCAGCCACCTCCTGGACAGCGCCAGTCTCTCTAGGGAGTAGAAATCTAGATCAAACCTTGGTCTCCTCCAGGAAGCCCCAGAGGATGGGACAAACCACGGGGCAATCGGAGTCTGCGTGATTGGCTCGGGGTGGGAAGGGGTTGGTGTGCACGGCAGATGGGTGCGAGCTCTTGACCTGCAATGAAAGATGGTGGAGGGGACAGGGAAGGTGACCTGGGAAGGCAGGGAGAGACAAGGACCTGGACGCACAGGAAGTTGGGAAATGGAGAGGGATGGCATTGCAGGGACTGGCAGGGTCCGATCACCAGGACAGGTCACGGTTAGGACCTGGAGTTTTAACCAGAGGTAAGGTTGGGATAGGGAGGGTGTGGCATTTACTTCTTCAACTAATCATCACAGGCGAGACTCCAGGGGGTGTGGGATCTGAAAGTCATCCTAGGGCCTGGCTTCTGGCACAGCTGTTAAGACGTCACTTGATGCACCCACATTCCACGTCACAGGGCTTGGGTTTGGGGATTCTCTGCTCCCAACTCCAGCTTCCTGCTAATGTGCACCCTGGGAGGCAGCAGGGACTTGGATCCCCACTACCCATATGGGAGAGCTGGCTCCTGGCTTTGGCCTGGCCCAACCCCAGCAGTTGTGGGCATTTGGGAAGTGAACCAGTAGATCGAAGATTGAGAAGTCTCTCTCTCTCTCTCTCGCTCCCTCTCCCTCTCCCTCTCTCCATTACTATATATATATATATATATTAATTTAGAGTGTTGTAGGATCCTGAAAGCCTCTCAAACTGGCTCTTCACACAGGCCACGTCTCGGTTACTCTAATTCGCAGTCAGACGCTTGGACTTCGGTAACCTCTGGTTTCTGTCTCCGGGAGACTTATCTCCTTCAGGGCCATCTCATCGGCCTGCCCTCCCCATACCTGTCTGGCCATCAGCAACAAGGCCCACAGCACCCAGCGCCTGCACGACCCTGCCTCAGTCCACCCGCATCCCACCTGTTCCTACACCAGCTGCAGAAAGAGGGAAGGTGGACACAATGGAAAATGATGCAACAGATAGAATTTTTCATGCGCAATGAAGGACTGAAAAACAATGTCTTCTGGCTCATGCAGAGGCCAAGGGATGATGGCTTTTAACAGTCAGTGACACAATCTCGAGACTGATATGAATTCTGTAGGGACCCATGCCCACTCGATAAAGCAAGTATTATCAAAAGTAATAGGTATTATCATCACTTAAAGATGTTGCATCTTCACTAAATACACATTCGCGTACTCTTGTGTGGAACAGCAGTAAGGTGTCGGCCATCACTCAGGGTCAGGGAATCACTCACCTCCAGGAAGCTGGATCCGAACCCCGACCTCTACCTCAGCTTCCCAGGGTGGTGGAGGCTTTCTCCTGGGGTCACTTCTGACACCAAATAATCACTACAAACACAGTAACAAAACGCAGGCTGTGCAACCCCGCAGTGTGGCAGCTTAACAAATGTGCACGAGGTAGCGGCTCTGTAGTCTTCGTGTTAATTAACTGCAAGTCCTTTACAAAAAGTCCCTTCATAGTTCTGGACTTTCTCTGAAACATTTTCAACCCCGCGTAAATACTCACTGCAAAATAAGTGAAGGAAGAAATGCCTGGGATTTTTGAGTTCATTTTGACCAGTGATTAAAGCCTTCTAACAACGAACCCTTGATCCTCTGGATTTTAGACATGTTTAGTTGGGCAAATTTCACACATATATAAAATTCCTGTCTACAATCTTCTCCACCACATGACCCAAAAATGCCAGATAGAATGGAAAGGCCCAGCCCACTTCTGATGAGACATTAATGAGGCAAGGTCTGGTTTTATTAAATGTTATACATTATTCATAAACCATCCATTCTGGAAACTAAAATATAGACATTTTCATATTAGAAGCATCAATACTACATGAGATTAGCCTGCGGGTCACCCAGAGGTATCTCGGGGACCAACACACATCCCAGAACAATTTGTGAACACTTGCTGTAAGTGACACCCAATGGTGGGTCCAGAAGAATTTCTCTTTGGGAGAAAAATATGTTCATTTTCAAAAGTTTATTTTAACACTCTTCTTTAGTTCTTCTGACCTATAAAATAGACCTCTTCCTATCACAGATGTGTTAAATAAAAATGATGACTTTAAGTTATCCAAAATAAACACGACTAGACTCAGAGACTCAGTGAAGAGTCGCACAAAATTACTCTGACATGGAGTAAGCCTCATTTCAACTCCCCACTAAAGAGGAATACATTTTACATGTTGCTCTATATTTGTGTGTACATTGACAATGTCACATCCAATCTATTCACGGGAGCAGGTGTTCAGCCCAGAGGCTGAGATGCTGTGTCTCACACTGGGGGGCTGAGGCTGGAGAGCTGGCTCCAGCTCCTGCTCCAAGTTCCTGCTAACGTGGACCCCAGGGCACGCGGGTGCTGGCTCAAGTAACTGTGTTTCTGCCAGCTACATGGGAGACCTGGATTGTGTGCCTGGCTTCTGGCTCTGACCTTAGCCCAGCCCCAGCCATGGCAGGTGTTTGGGGAGTGAACCAGTGGATGCGAGGGCTTTCTGTCTGCCTGTCTCTTATCATTCCTCTGTGCCTCTCACATTTACAAAAAAGGAACTAAAAATAAAAATATATCCCCTCATTATTGAAAAGATTAAACAAAACAATTCCAAGGTTATGTAGATATACTCTGACAGACAAATTTCAGTGCTGTTATGTTCTTGTTAAATTAAAAAACGCTGTCTGGGTGACTGTATCCGCCTGCAAGAGAGAAATAGCATCTAAAAGATGTAACTGAAGTGCAAACTGTTCATCTAAGATTTTTTTCTACAAATAATGTTCATGTTTTAAACGAACAGCAAGAACTGTTTTCCTGTTACAGTTTAGACTTGGTGTATTATCTCTGCTGTTCTCCCTATGACGGGCTGAGTTTCCCACCTCCCCAAACGCCAGTGTTGAGGTCCTGGCATCCAGCACCCCAGAGAGTGCCCTGATTTGGAGGCGGGTCTCCCAAGAGGGGGTCAAATTGAAATGAAATCAACAAGGTGGGCTCCAGGCAACAAGACCAGGGTGCTTTGGAAAAGAGGAAACTTGGAGATAGACAGGAGTCCAGGAAGGAGACCACAGGAGCAAAGGCACTCCTGACCTCTTGGAGAACACCAGCTACAGCCATCAAACCACGGGAGCCAGGGCGAGGCCTGGGCAGATGGCCCCTCGTGGCCCCGGAAGGAACTCACTGCCCACACCGGCACCTCAGGCCGCCAGAACCGCGGTGCGGGTAAGCTCTGATGAGCAACACCTGTCCTAGTTTTAGTGAACGAACACGGGAGCGTTGGCCAGTAGCTGGTCAATAGCACCCGCCTCTGCCGCTGAGCGCAGGGTCCCCATTGCTCGCCACCTGAGGGCCCTGCAGAGTGTGAGTACAACAAGCAGATGCGCCAGTAGGTGCCCACCGGCCCCGCCCCTCCTGGTCACAAGGAGAGCTGCACCTGCTAGCACTTGATGGGGCTATTTTTACCAGGAAAGAAGACATTGGCTGCAGAGCTGTGCTGTTCAGCAGTGAGCACTGTGTTTGTCTTCCAGGCTCATCCACAGCTCCCTGGAAAACGGTCCTCGGAGGCAGCCCCAGCCCCTGGAGAACTCCCCGACCACAGAGGAACCCAACCCTGACCGATCCTCTCTGTCCTTCCCTGGCCGTCCTCACCGCTCTCTGCACAAAGACAGCTGTTCCCTGAGCTCCCGGGAGCCAGCAGCCCTCCAGGAAATGCCAGCACCAGCGTTGTGCCGTCAGCAGCCCTACTTAAAGGGGTGGGGCCAGGGCCAGGGCCCTCTGTGTGCTGTTTTTATTGGGTAAAGGGAAGGTTTCCCCTTGCTGCGCTGGGAGTAACTGAGAGCCACCTGGAAAACACGCAGACGGATTCCTGGCAGGTGGAAAGAGCGTCACGATCCAAGGTCCTCGGCTCGCTCTCGGAGCGCCACACCACTACCTCGCAGTCTCCCGCCTGCTTGCCTGCCACTCCCACCTTCGTCTCTGTAGGGCCACAGCTGGCCCTAGTGACACTTCCTCAATGCTCCTGACGCTTTGCAACACTGGGTTCTTGAAGGTGAATCTTTGCCATTTAAATTTGCCACCTTTCGTCCCTCTGTGTGGATGAGAAACTGAGCCTAAGAATGGCACAGGTGGCCCTGATGCCTTCAGAGATACACGGAGAACTTGGACAACAAAGGGTCGTGGCTGGGCTCCTGGCAGATGAGGCGGGTGACAGCGGCGGCGAGGGCTCCACTGGTCCACAGCAGGAAGGACCAGGAGCTCCTCCCAGCAGCACCCTGAGATTGCAGCAGGAGGGTGCTCTCGGGCTGCTCACCCACTGAGTGCTGAAGCGTGGGTTACGGCATGGAACTGTCAGCTCCGGGGGTGGCTCGCGGGTGCACACCAAGACAGAGGGGCATCCCGGTGCCTGCTGGTGACCAGCCTGTGACTGAGGCTCCGCAAGATGCCCAGGACAGTGGGAGGCACTCGGCCCTTAGAGACACACCCAAGGCACCCTCCCTGTGCCCGCCCCTGGGTCTCCAGCTCCGCCCAGCCCACCCTCCATGGCTGGCTGTGCCCTACATACCCGTCGATCACTTCAAATACCATACCAGAAAAAACACACTTGTCCTTGTATCAATGTTTTGACAATAGTGCTGGCCAGCACAGCGGCTCACTAGGCTAATCCTCCACCTGCGGCGCTGGCACCCTGGGTTCTAGTTCTGGTTGGGGCACCAGATTCTTTCCTGGTTGCCCCTCTTCCAGGCCAGCTCTCTGCTGTGGCCCGGGAGTGCAGTGGAGGATGGCCCAAGTGCTTGGGCCCTGCACCCCATGGGAGACCAGGAGAAGTACCTGGCTGCTGGCTTCAGATCAGCGCGGCTCTGGCCATTGTGGCCATCTGGGGAGTGAACCTCTCTCCCTCTCTCTGTCTCTCCTTCTTTCTCTCTGTAACTCTGACTTTAAATAAATAAATCTTTTAAAAAAAAGTGACTTAGTTGAAAAAAATCAGTCCTCGGTGTGGTCACCGGTCAGCCCACCTAAAGAAGACTGAAGAATAGGGGAGAATTTGGCTACTTTGGTAAATCATGATGGTGAAGGATTGCTTTGTAGTTGTGCATCCTTTATTGTAAGAATAATAAAGACAAGGAGGCATAGAGAGGCTAAGGAGCACGGTGAGATCGCGGGGACAGCTGGGTAGTGAACAGCAGCTCGAGAGGCAGAGCTGCCCCAGTAGCCACGAGCCCAGCAGGCCCAGAGGTGCTGGTCTCTGCGGTAGAAGGAGGCAGGGCTCCCAGAGAAAGCGCTGGGTGCAGGGCTGGAGCAACAGCTATGCAAGACAAGCCTGACGCACGTGGAAAGTGTTCACGAAGCAAACACGTACGCAGAAGCAGAGTGGTGGTGATGGGGCAATAAGGCAAAGGGATGCGGGAGCCTGCGGGCAGAGCTCCAGCAGCCCAGCCTGGGAGGATGTGAAGACAAAGCAAGTAGCAGGACACTGGATTGTAACACCACACGCAAGTCGAATATCCAAAGGCCTGCACCAGAATGAGTGAATGTAGAATAAGTTCCAAAATGGAGATGAAGCAGCCCAAGCAGAAGTGTTCTAGAATTCCACAAAGTATCGGAGGACGCTCCAAAAAGTTAACGGCCTGATACTGCTAGAAGTGTGAGTTTATGCTGGTGCAAAGATCGCTTGCCTACCACATGGCCAATGTGTGTTACGAAAAACCTGTGGATGGCTTCCAACATTGGTTTTGTAGCAAGATAAAGTCATACTTTGACATCTATTTTTCTGTGAACTTTTGAAGTACCCGCCTGTGTCTCTAATCTCCCCCACAAGAAGCAGGCGCATGGTTCCCATTCCTCACCTGTGCGCTGGGCCTGCCACAGGAGAGTCAGCCACCCTGTAACACAGCAACAGTGGAGCAGGAGTCTCACAGCTGGGAGATGGGCACCTCAGTGGTGACACCACGTGGAGACCATGCGGTCGCCAACCGAGCTGCTTACGCAGAGAAATGCATTCTCTCACAGCTTGCAGGCCAGAAGCCCCGAGCTAAGGTGTCTGGGGGCCTTGTGCCTCTGAAGCTTAGAGGGGCCCCTGCCTTTCCTCTCCAGCCCCCACTGGCTCTCTGCCTTCCTTGGCCAGGGCCTGCAGGCCTCCCAGGTCCTCCTCCATCTCGCCATGGCCTTTTCCCCTGTGGTCTCTGTGTCTCAAGCCCTCATCTCTATTTTTTTAAAATGATTTGTTTTATTCATTTGAAAGACAGAGTTATAGAGAGAGGTAGAGCGAGAGCGAGAGAGAGAGATAGAGAGGTCTTCCATCCTCTGGTTCACTCCCCAACTGGCTGCAATGGCCAGAGCTGTGCCGATCCGAAGCCAGGGGTCAAGAGCTCCTTCCAGGTCTCCTACGTGGGTGCAGAGGCGCAAGCACTTGGGCCATCTTCTACTGCTTTTCCAGGCCACAGCAGAGAGCTGGATTGGAAGTGGAGCAGCTGAGACTTGAACTGGTGCCCATATGGGATGCTGGCGCTGCAGGCGGTGGCTTTACCCACTGTGCCACAGCGCCGGCCCCCCACGCCCTCCTCTCCTTTCTCTCAGAAGGACACACATCTTTGGATTTGCAGCACACCCCAAACTCAGACAACCTCATCTCGGGATCCGTGACACAGCCACCCCTGTGAAGAGGATTTCCAAGTGAGTTCAGGGCGAGAGGAGCTGGGACAACCTTGTAGGGTCCCTGTTCTGTCCACGGCAGCACCCCTGCTACGTGGTCATCTGTCTAAAAACACACACTCCGGGTCTGACCATGACCACATCAGGCGAGTCCCAAAGGAGAGACACTCTATTCAACACCTGACCAGAGCACAAGTCTGCCTGGGCCATCAAGAGCCAGGAGAGCATCCGAACTGTCACAGAGAGAGCCAAAGGAAACACAGCAGCCAAAGGCAATGTGGTGTCTCAGGTGGCATCGGCGGAGACGGAAAATACATTGGGTGACAATAAAGCACTCACACGGGTTCACCAATTTAACACGTGCAACATGAAGCGTATGATGCTGGTATGGGTGAGCTGGGTGTGGGGGCTCTAGAGAAATGGCAAATGGCTCAACGGGTAGATCGAGGGCCCTCTCCCTGACTTTGCACGATGTGTGAGTGATGAAACAGCACACAGCAATCCACCAAGTGCCCCCCTGTCGGTACCGCTCTCCGCCTTCTCTGCAGTCCCTGGAGCTGAGGTGCTGACGGTCACCAGCCCCTCTCCAGGGCATCAGTGTCATCCGTAACCCAAGCTCGCAGAGAATCCTAAATACCCCTTTCATCGTCGCCTTCACACGCCTACACACACCCCTCCTTGCACACATACGCACAAAGGCCCTGCACAAAAGTCCGTGGGAAAACAGAATTAGAAGCAGTGGTTCCTTAAACAGGGTTTAGAAATCAAACAGCGAGACCACAGTTGTTTTCCTTACAGAACTTTGAAGAAGCTTTCTGACTGGTCTTCTGAGACACAATGTATTCAAAGAGAAAGATCTGCGGACTTCCAGGCACACTCAACTACCCACAGCGCAACCCTAGGCATGCCATGTCGGTCTCCACACAGAGACTCAACGGAGCACAACGTGGGTGCACCTGCCCGAGTCCAGCAGCCTTTGTGGAGCCAGCATTTGCAGTGGGGCAGGCAGAGTTCTCCGACCTTCTAACTCCCGCGGTTAATCGGCAAAGAAGAGCTACTCTTTCCAAAGACTGGTAGCGCAGTGGGCGAGTCCAAATATGAGCCTGTAGGGAATGCTGCACAGGACGGGATGCCATGACTGCACTAACGTCTCTGGTGCAGGCGCCGAGAGACTGCGGACAGTCAGGAAGCTGGGTGTGGAGTGAAGCCCGGGCATTTAGGACGAGCGCTTGCACCGCGCCACACGTGTGATGAGACAGCTGAGGTGATGGCAGGCAGGAGAGAGGGCGGGAGTGTTAAAGGACGGAGCAGGACCATGCTCCTATCAGGAGGAAGCCGGCAGTGCAGAGTTGGTAGAGATCGGTGGGGTCGAAGGACTTGTGCTGACGGCTGCACAGCTGCCCCTTAGCGTCCCCAGGCGGTGGCTCACCGTCCCAGCTCAGCTTGTGTTTGGAGGAACGGGTGCAGGTGGATGGGTGTGTCATCCCAGAGCTCACCTCCAAGCTGGATGGCGCAGGAGAACAAGGAGAGGGGGGAGCCAGTCTGCTTACCTACAGCCCCGGGGCTGACCCACTGGCAACGTCAGCCTTTCGCGAAAGCAGTCGGATAAGAAAGAAATAAATTAGTGGCTCACTTATCATCATCCTGGCTAAAACTCCCTGATTGCATTTGCCCCATTCGTGCTTGCAGTTTTAATGAGGACAGTGTTGAAGCATTAAAGACAACACCTTTCTCCTTTGATTGCTGATGGATTCTTTGAGAGTGAAATGAGCCACGGTTGCCCTGTTGTTCAGACACCTACATGACCACCGGTTATGCTTACCATTGACGCGAGATTCTCGGGAGTAGTAATGAAAATGTGTCTGAAGACCAGCAAGCTGGAGATGACCATCACTCTCCCATTTCTGCAGCCTAGGTCAGCCTGGCCCCTCCACGCAGCCCAAGGTGGGACCTGTACCGGTGGGACGCCATGAAAATGCTGCCCGCATGACAAAATGCTTCCATCCTGTGCCTTCATCGCGCTCGAGCTGACGCCGGTCGATCAGCACCAGCTGTGCTCAGTCCACGGGTGCAAGGAATCACCAGATAAATTCATAAGCAGAATGGACACACCTACTGGTAGCTTCTCTCGGGCCCAAACCAGAAGGCTGAGTGTCCCGGCTGACGGCCAAGCGGCCACACCAAGAAAGGCACGCAGAGTGGGTCACGTGGTAACCGACTAACTACGTGACGTCCACATCATAACCCCTATCTCCGTCCTTTCTTTATTTCCGTGAGAAGTACAGCATGAGAACTTAGAAGGCGGTTAACTCTGAGCACTGTTGTCATGAACGGGTGGGCACTTGGTGCTCCTAAGAAAGTGGGCGGAAGTTCTTGCCCTTACGCCGCGCACACGGGGCTGCATTGCTATTTGTGTGCGGTTTGAAACCCTGGCTGCTCACATTAATTATAGTCAAGGGGACTTTATCAGAAGAAAAGTCTCAGATGTGATATTTTTAGTCTCCGGGATTAAAGTGGCACCCGCGAGTCAATAGATCACAGGGAAAACAGCCAGCCTTGCCATTTAGAGGCTTGGAAACAGACTTATTCTGATTGTAACAAAAACACCCATAAATCTATGCACATATATATTGATCTTGGCCTCCTCTTAAAAATGACTCTGTCCTAGTAAGTTGGCATATTTCATAAACAAACCAACAAATTATTGATCTATCATATACTCTAAGAGTCCTATGAAGAATCTAGGTTGCTTTTAAGTTCATACTGTACCTAAGGGAATGAGAAACTCTGAAATGAAAAATAGATATTTAAAGAGAAGCACGGAAGATATATAGCTGTCTCCTTCTTCTTCTCCCTAACTTCCTATTGTGATGCAATCTGTGTACACAGCATCCCGCGCTGGATCTGCTGCTAACACGTTTAGCGCACAATGCCATTCCTTCCGGAGGCACCCGTGATCGCTGCTTGCACCCCTATGGTGACTAATTGCTTTGAAAAACGTCGTCTAGCTCTTACTTTGCTCAAATTATATGTAAATGAATATATTTTTATCTTGTGCTCTGGATAAATGGATACAAAATAATCAGTCTATTAAGTTAGTCTAAAGGAGCCATTATTGTGGAGTGTTTTCTTAATAACATTGACAGGGTAACCGATGTGTCATTGCACTGAAGGAAGGCAGTGTTCAATCGACTGGGCTTTCTCGTGGTGAAAAAGGCAGGCTCTGCCAACGATTCAGGAGCGTGGGTTGCACTGGTTACAAATATTGCAATGAATGTGGATTCACCTGGTTCTAGAATAAAGCTGGCAGAATTGCACAGGGCCTAGGCTATTAATATAAATTAGCCGGTGTGAACCTTGGAGTAAATGCCTGCCACCTTTGGGGAGGGTGTACAGAAGGTGAACCACAGGAACACTGAAGGGCTCTCAGAATGCAGTACAGTGCGGTGCATTACTTGAAGGGTAAGAGGAAGTGGAGCCGGGGGGGGTGGGGTGGGCAGGCCACAGTTTAGCTGACTGTGGTCCGGGTTCGCGTGTTTGGGAGGGGGACACCTGAGCAACGTCTTCAGGGAGCTGAGGGAGCCTCACGGATGACCGAGGGTAGGGTTCCAGGAGAGCCGGGCTGAGGCACAGGCAGGAGCTTCTCGCAGGGCCTTGGGCTTCTGCAGAGTCAGGTGGACGGCCTAGGACGGCGTGTGGAATGGGGGAGTCGCCGGGGAGCATGGCTGACTTCCAGGTGGACGGCCTAGGGCGGCGTGTGGAATGGGGGAGTCGCCGGGGAGCATGGCTGACTTCCAGGTGTGAGATGGCGGTGGCTTCGTGCTTGGAGCCTGGGATGGGAAGATGCTGGGAGGTTGAGCCAAGTGGATTTCCTGGCCTCGCGACCGTGGGGCACAAGGAGAGCCTGGGGACCAAGGCCGGCCGCAAGGTCTCTGGGTGAGTGGCCGTGACTGAGAGGGAGACAGCTGGGATTTGGGCAGGTACAGGCAGGGACTGGGGGATCCAGCTGTGGATGCATCCACTTAGAAGTGGCCCCCAGAGTGGCGTGTGAGACCAGCGATGGGATGCCGGGGCTGGAGTCGAGAGATTTGAGTGGGCAGAAGTTGACATTGCTTGTCAGGACGCAATGGAAGCTGAGACGAAGGGTGGGATCCCAAAGGCAGTAGGGGTGTGAGAGGAGCCTGGAGATGGCCCGTGTTGTTGCTGACATCTAAATTAGCCCAATTTCTGCAGGACCAGGCGTACGGGTGTGTAATACAGAACCTTACCAGGTACATGACAGCCGTTCCCCGCATGCACGCATGAACCCAAGCCAGCGCAACACTGGAGTTTGTTACCCTCTCTCCCCACTGAGCACATGAGCATGACCTCCTGGTAACCCAGGGATGCCAGCAGTTTGGCTGTCTGGGGGCCTGTGTGTTTCCAATGATGAATCAAGCAAATCCTAGAACATTCCATGCAGACACTCAGTTTATAAGACTCAGTTTCACAAAATAAATCTCCATTGGTGTCCTTGACCACACAGGTTATTTTGTGCACAAACTTGCAAAATCTTCACAGAAACAGTGCTGAAATCAGAGGATTTTATTTTAATTTCAGTTTTCAGCATTTATCTGACACGTTCTCAGGCAAAATTACCAAAGTATAACTCTGGGGACCACTTCCTTGAGTTTGAAATGGAATGACACTAACGTCTACTAACTTGTAGCAGAAATCACACTTTTCTAACTTTTATCATTTCATTATAATTTTTAAAAGATTTATTTTATTTATTTGAAAGACAGAGTTACAGAGAGAGGTAGAGACAGAGAGAGAGGTTTTCCATTCACTGGTTCATTCCCTAGATGGCTGCAACGGCCGGAGCTGCACCAATCTGGAGCCAGGAGCTCTTTCCTGGTCTCCCTCATGGGTGCAGGCGTCCAAGGACTTGGGCATCTTCTACTGCTCTCCCAGGCCACAGCAGAGAGCTGGATCAGAAGAGGAGCAGCCAAGAAAAGAACCGGCACCCATATGGGATGCTGGCGCTTCAGGCCAGGGCTGTAACCCGCTGCGCCACAGCACCGGCCCCCACTTCACTATAATTTTATCTCTGATACATCACTAGTTTGGTGTGCTTTTATATTTCCAAGAAATACAAAGTTTTAGGTATGTTTTCATTATTTATTTATAATTGTTTCAAGTGATCATCATCAGAGAAAATGGTAGGTATAATACAGATACCTTGGTGATTGTTCTGAGCCATGGTTTGCAGACTATTACAAGTTTAATATTTGTAAATTCACTATGAGTGCTTTAAAAATAAGTTTCATTTATAAATATTGCATGCAAGATTGTCTATATAATATAATTATATTCACTCTATTTGAAAGACAGAGAGAGAGAACACTCCCATCTGCTGGTTCAGTCCCCAAATGCTTGCAACAGCCAACTGGTCCAGGCTGAAGCCAAGAGCTAAGAACCTCATCCAGGTCTCCTACGTGGGTGGCAGGGACCCAGCACTTGAGCCACCACCCGCCGCTCCCTGAGGTGCACATTAACAGGAAGCTGGATTGGAAGTGGAGTAACCAGGACTGGAACCAACTGGATTGGAAGTGGAGTAACCAGGACTGGAACCAGCTGGATTGGAAGTGGAGTAACCAGGACTGGAACCAGCTGGATTGGAAGTGGAGTAACCAGGACTGGAACCAGCTGGATTGGAAGTGGAGTAACCAGGACTGGAACCAGACTGCTGGTTCTATGTGGTGACTTCGCTGCACCGCACATCTGCCCGGAAATAACTTTTCCCACTCTATCCTAATTGAAATGCATAGCTGAAGGCACGCTAGATGCCTCTGTGAGCCTGTTACCCGATCCAGCTACGAGGGTGAACATGGACGGGTAGAGGGGCATTCGCTCCCAGGGAGACAGTCCAGGCAGGCAGTGTGCGTGTCTAGGATCCTGAGACGCCTGCGTTCTCCTCTCACCCACTTACAAGCAGCACAACTCCCTCAGCTTGTGAAGCTCTCGGGTTTCTCTCTGAGAGAGCGCTATTAATATTTGCACGTAAGGGATCTTTGTTTAAACGTTTGAAAGGAAGGAAATTCTTTTTTTAAAAAATTATATATTTATTTCAATGACAGAATTACAGAGAGAGAGAGAGAGAGGTCTTCCATTTGCTGGTTCACTCCCCAAATGGCTGCAATGGCCAGAGATGAAACCCAAAGCCAGGAGCCAGGAACTTCTCGGTCTCCCACCTGAGTGCAGGGGCCCAAGGACTTAGGCCATCTTCTGCCGCATTCCCAGGTGCATTAGCAAGGAGCTGGATTGGAAGTGGAGCAGCCGGGATTCAAACTGGTGCCCATATGGGATGCCAGCACTTCCAGCAAAGTGCTACTGTGCCACAGCACCAGCCCCAGGAAGGGAGCTCTTAAATGAGACTTCTTGGCTATCAGAACCATTGCTGCCTGCTCCCAAGGCAACTTATTAGTATTGGCAACTTGTTCGCTCCTCTTCTCACTAACAATATGATCACCATGATGCTATCTTGGCTTTTTTTCAATTTTCTTGGGAAAAGGAGAAAAAAACCTCTTAACGTCAAACCTACTGACTGGTGGATAAATAGTAATATATTCAAACTTTCTGGGCTCTTTCCCCATCGGCAGTTCAGGCGGCAGTTTACCGCATGATGAGCGTAGCGGAGGGAGGTGTGGCCTTCAAGTCTGAGATTCTATTACTCAGCACAGGCACAGTTGTTACCTCGGGAGAGGTACACCAGCGATTCGACAGGTACTTGAACGTCACTCTGTGCTTGGATCTTTGAATAGCGGCTCCGTATCTGGGTTCAGGAGGAGGTGGGAACCGTGGCATTTCTGTGCTTCGAGAGCTTACTTGGACGCTGAAGCTGTGCCTTGGACATCTTCACGTCCTTGGTGGCTCTGCATCTCCGTCTCCGACCTGCTGGTGGAGGACGTCACCCTATTCCAGCAGAATTCCCTCCCTCTCCTTGGAAAGCCCTGACGGTAATAAGGGATGGAGTTAGCATCTGCTGAGTGCCTCACGTGTCAGGTGCAGTGGATTCAGAACGTCTCATGGTGGAGAAACCTAACGTGGCCCGTTGAAGGAACTCATGGCAAATAAACACTGCATGCCCAGTGTGAGTGCAGCAGTATGTTCACACAATGAAGTCACCTGTGCAGGGTAGAAGGAAGGGAGAAGAGAATTCACTTACTTTCTTTGTATTATTGTTGAAAGAAGTGGTTGAGGGTGCCTGCAGAATTCTGCTCTGTTTGGTGCTCCTACAAAACCCTGAGAGCCGTGAACAGGTCAGATCTCGCGTCCTTGGCAGCCAGGTCCACAGTACCCTGAGAGCCAGGGTTTTTAGAAAACTGGAGTGTAGACTGGCCACAGGACCCAAAAAAATTCCACTTTTCAGCTTCCTGTTATGAAAAAAGTGAATGACAAGACTCGCAGGTGTCCTCGATCAGGAGCACTTATCCGTAGACGTCAAAACACAGAGAAAACAGACTCATGGGCACACGCGGGAGTTCCGTGATGACTTCTGAGCTGCACACATGCACGTGCACACATGCGCACGCACACACACAGACACTAACCAATCTCAAGTCTTCTATCCCTCTCCTGGACCACACTAACATTGGATTCAGTAGACTTCACTCTTTTAAGTAGCTTCCCTATGGGAGAAGAACTTCACGCAGCCCTGTGGATTGGCTGTGACTGCTCTGTGGGTCACCATCATTTGTAGTCCCTGATCTCATTATACCCACAAGACATTGCAAGGTTTGCCCTGTCAGCTTGGGTTTCAGGGCTAACGAAGGGTTAAGCTTGCAGTGTGAGTGCCACACTCTCCAAAGGCTAACCTCCTCCCAGGAAGGAGTCCGAGGCGCTTTCCAAGTCCCCCTCAGCTCCTGGACAAGGCAGATGAATTGAGCGCACTGTTGAGTGAGAGGTGGAACTATTAAGCCCGAAACAATCTCCAAGGCCTTCGAGAATGACCTAAATGCGTGATTACTTTTTGTTTTCCCCGCTGAAGGCAGCCTTGAAAGAACTCATTATTTTCTATGATGAATATCAGTGGCTTTCGCTTCATTCTAGCCTTCTGCCTCATCTGCACGTTCAGTCACTTATGACCAAACTCATAGCCTTTGCTTGGTGTTTTCACCTGTTCTCGACACTGCTGCGTTAAGCATTGCTTTTCTGTCCATCTCAGAGGCGATACCAGTCTCTGATGAGCAGAAAAGGAACAGTGAAAGGAAAAAGCCAGCTGTATCTTGAGTGCTTAAGCATGGACTTCAGTTTAAAAAAAAATCCCAAGACAGGTGAAGATGCCCGGGGGGAGAAGACGTCCCAGGGCTCTTTCTCCTGCTTCCCTCTGCCCATCTGCAGCCTGCAGGTGCACGGGGACAGCTTGTGCGCTGCTCGTTTGCAGGGAAGGCAGATCCCAGATCCTGAAGAGACCTGAAGATGCGTATTTGTAAGTCCTTGGTCTACAGCAGTGCTTGAACAGTGGGTCCATCTGGCTCACGAGGTAACGGTCCCAACTGCACGTGCACCCAAGGGTGCACACAGCACGAGCACTGTTTGCCTCTGACTCTCCCACAGCGTCTGGTGCATGGAATGCCTGGCATCAGGGTTAGCACTGAACTGGACACTGAGTTCTTCGGGTCCGGGGACCTTTCCTTAGCAACATGTAAAGAGGAGATTCAAGCTTAGCTCTCGTAGAAATAATAAAACAAAGTTCTGGGAAGAGCTAAGCTCATCACAGTGAACTGTGACCAGCTTATGTATATGATACATGCACAAAAGCTCTGGGAAAAACCAGGACATTTCTGTTCTCAGCCTCAGAGAGCACTGTCATTTTGAGTCCTTAAATGAGAAAATGGTAACTGTATAAATTGTCTCATTGTTTTCACAAGAAAATGTGATGACATTTTCCTAAACAGAGCAAAGGAATGAAACACACATTGTGCAAACAATAAATAATATCCTCTCTTGCATGACATTAAATCCAAATAAGTGAGAGTGTTACCAGAGCTGGCATTTAGCCTAGCAGTTAAGGCGCCAGCATTCGGATCGGAGTGACCGGGTTCGACGCCCGGCTCCAGCCCCTGACGTGAGCTTCCTGCTAACACGGCCTCTTGGAGGCAGTGACGACGCTCACGCCGCCTGCAATGGAGACCTGGTGTGTGTCTCTGGTTCCCAACTTCAGCTCCGACCCCAGTGCTGCCTGCGTGTGTGGAGTGAACAGCAGACAGGGGTTCTTGCTGTCGGGCCGTGTGTCTCTTTGTATCTGACCTCACAAACAAATTTAAAATAAAAAAATGATATTACTGAGACTTGATTTAATATTTGGGTTCAGTAAATTAAAATGTGAAGATTTTAAAAGAGCTATCTACTTTCTTTTTGTTACACAGTCTATTTCCAGTTTTATTTTTTGGTGAAAACAAGTAAGTAAGGACTTCCGGGCTATTGTAGTGAATTGTAATTGTCCCCTGGCCAAAGGAGACGAATCAATAAATATTTAGGGCCAGTGCTGTGACGTAGTGGATAAATCTGCTGCCTGTAGTGCCGGCATCCCATATGGGTGCCGGTTCGAGTCCTGGCTGCTCCACTTCTAATCCAACTCTCTGCTATGGCCTGGGAAAGCAGTGGAAGATGGCCCAAGTCCCTAGGCCCCTGCACCCACATGAAAGACTTGGAGGAAGCTCCTGGCTCCTGGCTTTGGATTGGCACAGCTCCGGCTGCTGTGGCCATCTGGGGAGTGAAACAGTGGATGGAAGACCTCTCTCTCTCTCTCTCTCTCTCTCTCTGCCTCTGCCTCTTTGTAACTCTGCCTTTCAAGTAAATAAATAAATCCTTTTAAAGAAAATTTGGATTTTCGAATGTGCCGGGGCTGAATTCCTGTCATACCAGTTTTTGTCTTGGACTTGAAGGGTGTCTACCTGCAGTGCAAAAGCACAACTCAGTTGGGAGTCTTCTGTGACAAGAGGAGCTGACCAAACAGTGCCTCCAGGTTCAAGGAAGCCAAATTTCCACACCAGAAGCAGGGCCACAGCTTCCTTTCCCCCAGGGCCTCTTGCAGGGTTCCCCGAGCCCTGAAGAGTCTACACCGCTGCCTCCTCCAGCCCTTTGCTCCCGGGAGCTCGCGCACAGGACGAGCCAGGGCCTTCAAACCACAGTCTGCCGCCTTCTCCCATCCACAGGCCCCGCAGGCCTATCAGTCCATCAGTGCCTTCCGGGATGTGCAATAGGCAGAAAATCTTTTTTTTTTTTTTTTTTTTGCTGGATTTTTGTTGCCTAGAATTCCAATCAAACCCTTGAAGTTAACCTCCAGCATGCTCTGTTTCCTTTAGTAAATTGTTTAAAAATATGGTGGTCGGGGCTGGCACTGTGGCATAGCAGGTAGAGGCACTGCCTCAGATGCTGGCATCCCATGTGGGTGCCAGTTCCTGTCCCGGCTGCTCCACTTCAGATCCAGCTCCCTGGGAAAGCAGCAGAGGATGGCCCAAGAATTTGTGCCCCTGCCACTCTCGTGGGAGACCCCGAAGAAGATCCTGGCTCCTGGCTTCAGCCTGACCTAACCCTGGCAGTTGGAGCCATCTGGAGAGATCACCAGTGGATGGAGAATCTCTTTGTCTCTCTGTCTCTTTCTGTAACTCTTTCAAGTGAATAAATAAATCTTAAAAAATGGAAGTTGAAAGCCTTACCTCTGACACAATTAACTACTTGCACAGCACTGGAGCCGCTGCAGAGGCGTGGAGCAGGGTGCTTGCCTGCCTCTGCGTGGACGGTGGAGCTGCTTGCTGTGGGACCTACAGCGGCTGAGCAGGCGCCCGTCAGGTGCACCCCCGTTCTCCAGCTGTGTGGTGGGCGGCACTGTTCTTCAGCTCGATATTTGGCCTGGAAAAGACCCTTTCCTGGTGTATAAGCTATGAATGTATTGAGCTTTTCAAAATACACAAATTATCTTTGATGCCACCTAAGTGTCTTTAACAACTGAAAATCAGGAGTTGGGCCGCGGAACTCAGGAGTCCTGCTTCCCAGCTGCAAGCCGGAGGGGACGTCCTCATCACCATTCGTTCCATGCCTGCTGCCCAGAAGTAGCAGAGACAGCAGTGAGAGCCGAACCCACCTCGCCACCGGACAGAGGCGCTGTCTCCTTCGCTCTCGCTGTGATTTATTCAAGACGTATTTTGCTGTGTCTGACAGATTCTAGACTCTGGGGATACAATGGCGAAAAAGAAAGCTCCTGGAGCGTTGGTGAGAGAAGAGGGAACGGAAGAGCAACCGTACCTGCTGCCAGCTACCGGGAAGTGCCAGGTGCAAGGAGTTGGTTGAGTGCAGGAAAGGAAATGGAGGCGTAGAGTGCGGCTTTCAGGTTTTGTATCTTCTCTCTTCTTGGATCTGAAATGCGATGCCTTCACCTCTTTCAGACATATGGCTGCACTCATCCTATGAGGTTCTTTAATTCTTTTTATTGTCATTTTTGGCTACAGGAGCAGTAGCTTCTTTAGAAACTTCTGAAAATGGATTCAGATAGAAGGTAATTTAGGTTCTGGTAATTTAGTAATCATTCGAACTTGAGTTTATTCTGGACGGACCTGTGCAAACCACCCAGTAGATTTTCACAATGCACAGATAGGAAATACTTTCATAGTCCATGGCTTCATGCTTCTGTGGGCAGGACTTTGTCACAACCCAGGCACCAGTTCTCCCATAACTCACCCCACAGGAGAACGGAAGCCATAAGGTAAGACACATAAATGTTCTGATTCCTCCCTTGACAGCTGTGGCACAATTTCACTTAACGTCATAGATGACATTCTGGTGAAAGTGAGCGTGACCACTTCCGGGGAAGGTGCGTGTGGCCTCTTCAGGGTCAATAGGCCAGGAGTCATCTGTGATCCTCCTCTGGTCCTCATTTCCATCCGGCCTCCTCTGCGCCCTGGCCAAGGTCACCTTCCTGTACCGGAAGTCAGGGACATGCATTGGAGGGCGTGTGCCTGAGGCTGGACCGCTCCTCTGGTTTGATCAGTCCTCATCATGGAATTCATTTCAGGGGATTCGTGAGTTCTTGGAGCCCACTGGCAGTCATGCTACCAACTATTTCTATCACTACTGTTATGGGTTTATATGTACTCTTTCAAAAATCCCCAGTGTTGCACATATAACAGAGTTGCATTTCTCCTTCCAAACACGTGTATTCTAATAACGATTTCAGTACAAGTGTTCTTTGCTTTTGTGCTGTTACACATTTTATGCCCCAGCTCGGTAGTAGGAAATGAAAGTATAATGAGAAGCAGAATAGTCATTTGTAAGAGAGGACGTTATTTGTATAAAACAGGCAAGGGCACAAAATCACCTTTCTCATACGCCTGTGAGTGTACACAGTTCATATCTAAACATAAAAAGCTAGAAAAGTGTCAAGGAAGGGAGTGTCCGCTGGACAGCTGTAAGATGATCAGATTATGACCTGGAGGGAGCCACTCACCTCCTACGTAGGAGGCCACGAAAACACCTCTGGAGCTTTTGAAGTTGAAATCCTTCCAGCTAATTGGTCTTGGATATTAAATAGCAAATCAGCCTCTCTCTCTCTCTCTTTCTCAAGTCACCCCTACAATAGCAACAACACCCAGCCCTTTAACCTACACGCAGACTCATACACTGAAGAATTTAAACTCAGCGGAAGTAAGTGGCTTCTGTGTGCCAAGATGGCAGGGACCTCAAGCATGGACTTGGAGCTAGGGTCTGGGTAATCTGAGGTCCCACTGCACACAGTCTGGAGGCACATCATGGCTCTGCCTATTGGCTGGGCCCTCAACTTTTCTCTGCATGGCTGCATTCCAAAGGCAAAGAGAGAAACACACACAGGAGAGGAGAAAGTCTTGTTGCCTCACTACCTACCCTGGGAAGTTGAGCTACATTGCTTCTGCCCCAGTCGTTTAATAGAAGCAGTCACAAACACCTGTCCAAGCTGAAGGAGAAAGAGACATAGAAGATGTCCTCTTGTGAAGACCAGTGAGGTTCTGGAAGGATACGGAGGACCAGACACTTGGCTGTGGACATCTGGGACAGCTACACTACTGTCCGCTATAAGCAAATGTCCCAACTTGTTAGCCTAATACTTCAGATGGAGGTGAGGAAAAATAGATTTTACCTTATCTCCTGTGTACAACAAACAGGTATTACTTCTTCAATTTAAAAATGTTAAGACAGACTTTTTAAGAAAAGCAAGACAAGCGAAATCATCAAGAACTGGAAAATAGGTAGAGTCACGAGCTCAACGGAAGATAAAATAGAAGGGAAGAAGGAAGCAGCCGCGGTGAGAGGAGTGACGGGACCCAGAGAGCTGGCTGAGGTGGGAGAGATGGAAGAGGTTCCAGTGCAGCCGTCACTGAGAGCAGAATCCACTTTGCAGGGCTGGGGGCAGCAATGCACACTTCAGAGCACAGCGCTCAGAAGGCGGCACACAGAGGTTCCGAGTGGGAGACGGAGAGTGGAGGTCCAGCAGCGACCGGCAGGGACTCCCAGTGGGAGACAGAGAGTGGAGGTCCACCAGTGACCGGCGGGGACTCCGAGTGGGAGACGGAGAGTGGAGGTCCACCAGTGACCGGCGGGGACTCCTAGTGGGAGACCGAGAGTGAAGGTCCACCAGTGACCGGCAGGGACTCCCAGTGGGAGACCGAGAGTGGAGGTCCACTACTGACCGGCGGGGACTCCGAGTGGGAGACGGAGAGTGGAGGTCCACCAGTGACCGGCAGGGACTCCGAGTGGGAGACGGACAGTGGAGGTCCACCAGTGACCGGCGGGGACTCCGAGTGGGAGACGGAGAGTGGAGGTCCACCAGTGACCGGCGGGGACTCCGAGTGGGAGACGGAGAGTGGAGGTGCACCAGTGACCAGTGGGGTGCCGAGTGGGAGACACAGAATGGAGATGCATCCACGAACAAGGACCTGACTTCCCCAAGGAAGACAAAGAGAGAAAAACACCAGATTAGACACAACCACTGCAGTTTATTTACTTGAAGACAGATAAAACCAACAAAAGAAAATGCCTTCTTATCCAGAAAAAAAAAAAAAAAGGAGAATTTCAAAAGGTCAAAGGTACAGGGAGGTGTTTTTGGTGCTTATGGTGGCAGTTTGTGTATTTTGTTACATATAATTTCAAGGGTAGAAAACAATCTCAGTACTGTAAGTACTGGAAGTACTCTAAGAAGTTCACAGGAAACAGGATATAGGAAGTTCATTTTAGTGCACAAAAACCTGAAGTTCGTGCTTGTCTTTCTGACTTTCCTGTGAAAAGGCTGATGTTTTCCATCCAGCAGGAAATTCAGTATCCAATGGACAGGAGCGAGAGCAAGCAAGCGAGATGTTGAGCTTGTGAGAAACAAGCAGGTTCACAGTCGGAGAGGAGCAAAAAGCTAGAGTATGAAATAATGATTCGCATTATGTAGACCACAGCACACAGAAGCACTGACATCCTGGAGACCAGCTAACACCAGACGAGAAACAGCGGTGCGCTGCTCTCTCTAGATTAAGCACTGCTCCAAGAACTTGAACTCGGCTAACGCTGGATCTCAGTTAAAGCGACGTCAAGTGTCAGCCACTCGGAGACGTGAGACGCCATTCACGCTTTTCTGGCCTTCTCAAGCACCACTCCACGTGAGATACTCAGAAAACCAAGAGCAATTTAAACCCCCAACAACTCAAAGATGGGAAACAACAGAGACCAGAGCTGAGTTCAATTACACTGAAAACAGAAAAGCAACAGAGACAATGAAACAAAAGCCGGGTCTTCATCAGCCCTCTAGCTACACTGATGGGGAAGGCAGAGAAAGGCCACAGACTGCAACACTGGGAGGGAGAGGGGGAGCCAATACAGACTCCACCGACACCAAAACCATGATATGGAGAATTACAGACGATTTTACACCACGCAGGTGCAAAGTAAGATCAAATGGACAGGCTGGCGCCGCGGCTCACTAGGCTAATCCTCCGCCTTGCAGCGCCGGCACACCAGGTTCTAGTCCCCGTCGGGGCACCGGATTCTGTCCCGGTTGCCCCTCTTCCAGGCCAGCTCTCTGCTGTGGCCAGGGAGTGCAGTGGAGGATGGCCCAAGTGCTTGGGCCCTGCACCCCATGGGAGACCAGGAGAAGCACCTGGCTCCTGGCTCCCGGCATCGGATCAGCGCGGTGCGCCGGCCACGGTGGCCATTGGAGGGTGAACCAACAGCAAAGGAAGACCTTTCTCTCTGTCTCTCTCACTGTCTACTCTGCCTGTCAAGAAAAAAAAAATCAAATGGACAAATTATCGGAAAGGGGTTTATCACATGTTACTCCGTCTCATTTTTTGGACTTGAAATATATATGTTATGTCATGTCATATCATGTCATGTCATATCATATAATGCCATGTCATATATTATATTATATTATATCATATGTGAGATAACATCTGAGGCTTGCTTTTCACTTGAATTACATGGTCAAGACTCATAAATATTTTTGCTTGTACTCATTTTTTTTAAGAGACTTATTTATTTATCTGAAAGTCAGAGTTACACACAGAGAGAGAGAGAGAGAGAGAGAGAAAGAGAGAGGTCTCCCATTTGCTGGTTCATTCCCCAGTTGGCCTCAACAGCTGGAGCTGTGCCAATCCGAAGCCAGGAGCCTGGGGCTTCTCCCAGGTCTCCCACGCGGGTGCAGGGGCCCAGGAACTTGGGCCATCTTCTACTGCTTTCCCAGGCCACAGCAGAGAGCTGGATTGGAAGTGGAGCAGCAAGGATTCAAACCATTGCCCATGTGGGATATCAGCACGGCAGGTGGCGTATTTACCTGTTATGCCACAGTGCAGGCCCCATTTGTGCTCATTATTAATTTGTCTACATCACTGTTTAATACTCAACTGTGAGAACACAGTAGTGTCTTCAGAAAGTTCATGGAAAATGTGTATTCTGAAAAAAACAAGGTGTGGATTTCAAAATTGTGTTGCACCAAAATAAACTTGTCTTTCCAGTGCATTTTCCTTGCACTGTTTTTCAGTTATGATTATATAAATATTTCAGATAATCATATAACACAGAAAGCAAAAAGGAAGTGTGAGTTTCCAGAAAGCAGACGGTTACGGCTAGTGTTTGTGGTTCTCAGAGTTGGGGAGGGATGTAGATGACAGAGATAGAGGGAGCCCTGGAGACACACAGATGGAGATGGACATGATAGAGAGAGATAGAGACAGAGATAGAGACAAAGATAGAGATAGAGACAGAGATGGAGATAGAGACAGAGATGGCCCGAGAGATGCAGGGAAGAATTACAAATCTGTGATGACAGTTTGCTTGAATATGCTCAGTAGCAGAACTACTGATTATAGAATTGTTCACACTTTTGAAGGTCATTGCGGAGGGAAATCAGAGTGGACAGGCATTGGTATTTCCAAGAGGACGGTAATCACTCACGTGAGATCCATGTTAACGCACAGAGTAACCCTGGTCGTGCTGGGGTTTCCTGTCACTGCTTCTGCAGACAACAGTGGTAAACTGCTAAGTGCCAGGACTTGGAAACTGGACGTCAGGGGAAAGGCATCTATGGAATGTTCATGGATTTTAGAAAAATATCATTTGTACATGAGAACAGGGCAGTTCTAAGTCTGCAACTTCGACATTGTGTATCTAAGAGGATGGATTCTCCCCCAAAGTTCTTGTAAAGGACATGTTTCCGTTTGCTATAAATTACAAGGTGCTCATGCATACGGCCAGATAAATATTAATACACAGTTGAGAGGAGGGTAGTGAAGGGGAAAAGACCACTCAGCTGAGAACCAAAAATCCATCTCTTGCTCCAGCTCCGTCGCTAACCAGATGCATAATCCGAGGGGCACAGCATTTAGCGCCTCTGCACTCCGATTTTTCTCAAATGCAAAACCTGGAAGCAAGGTTGAAGATTTTCCAAATCCACGTTTTGGGACGAGGGCTGCCCGGGCTGGGGTCAAGTTAGGGTCTCGCCCCGTGCGGTTCGATGAGGCGTCTGAGTCAGGGACGGCGGCTTCCCGACACTGCACTGCGATGCTTTCCCTCCGTGCTGCGCTGCGAGGGAATAGAAATGAGAATCTGCAGTCAAAATGCAACTTGAAAGAATTTATGTGGTTCACTGGGTAATAATTGCAACATTTTCTATGGCCTATTAAAGAGCAATTTCTTTTTATTAGGTGTTCCAGAGGATTCTGGAAGGCTTGCCCAGTACGCCTTCTCTCTTCTAATCCTCCCGTGAGTGGCGTGATATTCCTGAATTTCAGTGGAGAGAGTGGAACTAACAAAATTAAATGGAAACGCGCGTTCTTTCGCTGCTTTATTTTCCCCATCATAAATGAAGAAAAACTAATTGTACAATATTCTTCTGATTGACTATTCCTTTGAAACACACTGATTTACATTTGCTTTTCTTGATGCATAGAAGGGAAAAAATGCAGGTTAGCTCCTCACTCTTCAGGATTTAATTAAAACATATCTTCTGAAATGTATCTGACAATAATACACAGACAAACACCGAGAACACGGGGCTTTCTTTTCTTGCCTGTTTTGCCGTTGTAAGTCTAGCTTGGCTCGTGGCCAAAGACTTTAAAAACCATTAAAGCTTTCAGAGAAAACATTTTCCTGTGTGAGCTGCATCAATTTCACAGAGCCGAGCTGGGAGCCAATCTGGTTTCACCCGCGGGCTCGCTGCCTGCCAGCACCGGCCGGCAGGTGGCAGGAGAACACAACGTTTGTGCCAGCCACGCGCGGCTGCCTGCATGGGAATCAAACCTTCCCCAACAATTGCAACCGATAAAAATCAGCTTTTCCTCTTAATTACTGCTAAGTGAGTGCCTTCTGACACAGCAGTGAGCGGGCAAAGTTGATTACTGAGCAGGCAGCTACACCTGCTGAGAGCCGGAGGTTCCCCGGGCAGGGTGCCCGGTGGCTTCCTGCACCTGAGCGAAGCCACAGTGGGGTGGCAGGAACCCCACAGCTCTGAAGAGGGGGCCGCTGAGACCTAGGACGTGTGTGCGCCTTGCTGGTCATTGTCAGAGGTAGGCCTTGCCATGGGGACAGCGCAAGGGAGCAATAGCCCACCAGTGGTCAGCGCTTGTGGGACTGCACGGACATCAGCACAAGGTCAAGGTCAAGTGAGGCCCAGGCCACCGGTTGGAGCTGGCATCTGTAGGCCAGACGGTCCTGTCCTAAGAGGAGGGACTCCGAGGCCGAATCCTCCATGCAAATATTCACCGGATTTCACTTTTTGAGAAAGTTCTCGTGAGTGACAAAGCACCCTCCACAGATGCAAGGGACCCTTGGGTGTTCCTGGGTGCCTTTGTGCAGCAGACTTGGCTGTACCACCTGGGACAGAGCCCTGGCACGCAGGGCGTGTCCTGGGGTTCTGGCACCCCTGGGACACCCCCAGCACCTTCCTCTTTGCAGACCAAGGCAGCACCCACACATGTCAGCACGGCTGGCCGGCGAGAGGCAGCAGGGCCCCACCGCCGCTTCCGGGTCGGGGAGCTCTGCTCGGGGCTGAGACGCGCTCTGCTCGGGGCTGAGACGCACGCTGCCCCGTGCAAAAGCTACCGCGGGAGAGCCCGAGACGCTGGCCCGGTGGGAGGAATTGAGAGACCAGCGGATGCGTCAGCGCAGAGGCCGCGGTGGATTTTAAGCCGTGGACGTGGAGACCCTCCAGGACCGTGGAAATCAGCTGTGCCGAGGCGTATTGGGCTTTCAGCTGCTGCACGCACTTCAGGAGCTCCAGTGACGTAAGTTCTTGGCCTTGAAGCCGTCACTGCAGTCCAAGCAGTGAACACCTCGGCCGTCTCGACCCTCGCTGGGAGCCCTCCTGGTCCCTCCGCCCCTGGAAGCCGCTCGTGGGCGGCGGGTCCCCGATGAGCCTGCTGTCCATGGTTTACTTTCCTCGTCTCGTTGCCCTGTCTGTGTTTGCTTTTGGCACCAGCGTCCTCCTTGCTTTAAACAAAGGTTAGGAAGTGGGTGTCTTGTGTACTTTCGTAGAAGGCTCCCTGTACACTGCTGTTGCTTATACTTGGAATATTTGGTAAGATCATCTGGGAATCATCTGGGCCCATGGCTGCGCTCGGGCAAATCCATTTCTTTACGAGCTCGGGAGCTCTCTGGATTGCACCCTCCCACGTGAGCGTCCGCACTTGCTGCTTCCAACCAACTGGTACCTTTCCTCTAAGCCGGACTTGGTGGCGTAAATTTATTCACAACATTCCCTTATTATGCTTTCCTGATCTGAAGTCCTTTCTTGCTGTTCCCTCCCTCCCTCCTCCTTCCCCCCTACCTTCCCTCCACCCCTCCCCCCCTCCACTGCCTTTTTCCCTAATCACTGTAATTCGGTGATTTTATTGATATTCTAAAAGAAAACAGCTTTTGGTTTAATTACTTTCTTCTTTTGCCTTCCTATTTCCTATTTCAAGTGTTTCCACTCTAATTTTATTATTTTCTCTCTTTTACATAGATTATATGTATTCGATTTTCCTTTTTTGCTCTTTTTAAAGGATTTATTTATTTATTTATTTGAAAGTCAGAGTTACACACAGAGAGAAGGAGAGGCAGAAAGAGAGGGGGGTCTTCCATCCGTTGGTTCACCCCCAAATTGGTCGCAATGGCTGGAGCTGAGCCAATCCGAAGCCGGGAGCCTCCTCCGGGTCTCCCACGCAGGTGCAGGGACCCAAGGACTTGGGCCATCTTCTACTGCTTTCCCAGGCCATAGCAGAGAGCTGGATAGGAAGAGGGGCAGCCAGGACTCGAACCGGCACCCATGGGATGCTGGCACTGCAGGCGGCAGCTTTACCCACTACACCACAGCACTGGCCCCTCTGCTCTCTTAACATGGAAGCTGAGGCCACTAACGATGAATTTTATCATTTCTAACATAGGGGTGGGTGCTGTGTGTTCACAGTGCAGGGGTGAAGTGCTGTATGCTCACAGGGCAGGGGTAGGGCACTGTGCTCACAGTGCAGGGGTGGGTGCTGTGTGCTCACAGTGCAGGCGTGGGTGCTGTGTGCTCACAGTGCAGAGGTGAGGTGCTGTGTGCTCACAATGCAGGGGTGGGGCACTGTGCTCACAGGGCAGGGGTGGGGTGCTATGTGCTCACAGGGCAGGGGTGGGTGCTGTGTGCTCACAGGGCAGGGGTGAGGTGCTGTGTATTCATAGTGCAGGGGTTGGGTGTCCTGTGTTCATGGTGCAGGGGTGGGTGCTGTGTGCTCACAGGGCAGGGGTGAGGTGCTGTGTATTCATAGTGCAGGGATGGGTGCTGTGTGTTCACAGGGCAGGGGTGAGGTGCTGTGTGTTCACAGTGCAGGGGTTGGGTGTCCTGTGTTCACGGTGCAGGGGTGGGTGCTGTGTGCTCACAGGGCAGGGGTGGGTGCTGTGTGCTCACAGGGCAGGGGTGAGGTGCTGTGTGTTCACAGTGCAGGGGTTGGGTGTCCTGTGTTCACGGTGCAGGGGTGGGTGCTGTGTGCTCACAGGGCAGGGGTGAGGTGCTGTGTATTCATAGTGCAGGGATGGGTGCTGTGTGTTCACAGTGCAGGGGTTGGGTGTCCTGTGTTCACGGTGCAGGGGTGGGTGCTGTGTACTCACAGTGCAGGGTAGGACACTGTGCTCACAGGGCAGGGGTTGGGTGCTGTGTACTCACTGGGCCTGGGTGGGTGCTGTGTGCTCACTGGGCCTGGGTGGGTGCTATGTGCTCACAGGGCAGGAGTGGGTGCTGTGTGTTCACAGGGCAGGGGTTGGGTGTCCTGTGTTCATGGTGCAGGGGTGGATGCTGTGTGCTCACTGGGCAGGGATGGGTGCTGTGTGCTCACAGGGCAGGGGTGAGGTGCTGTGTGCTCACAGTGCAGGGGTGGGGCACTGTGCTCACAGGGCAGGGGTGGGTGCTGTGTGCTCACAGGGCAGGGGTTGGGTGCTGTGTGCTCACTGGGCCTGGGTGGGTGCTGTGTGCTCACTGGGCCTGGGTGGGTGCTATGTGCTCACAGGGCAGGAG